>NW_020456087.1:4140868-4170107 GCF_003342845.1 Nothoprocta perdicaria | reverse complement strand
AAAAAAAAAAAAAAAAAAAAAAAAAAAGGATTAATGATTTAAAAGTTCAGTTACTGAATTACTGACAGATGAAATTACGACTGCAGTAAAAGAGTAAAAGACTACTAGAGTACTACTTATCCAGGAGAAATCCTTGTTATTGCTTTGAGATATACAGACATGCTGTCCATCCCTCCATACAATGTTGTAATTACAGGGTTGTGGTGGAAGGGATGAAAGGAGAAAGGTCTTGTTTTCCATTACTCTTGTTTGTTCAAAATTTCTCCTAACAGAAAGAGAACATGATTTTTATCCTGACTGGGACATGGAAATGATAGATGGCTTTACTTTTAGGGGTGTTTCTGAATTTTCCATGAATCAGAAATTTTTTAAATAGCTTTTTTTAGGGACTGCAGTCTTTCTTTCCAAGAGAAGTGACCTAATCACTAAGTTTGAAAATCTTGCTGCTGCCTGCTCTGTCTTTCTAGTCCACAGATTCTGCAGTTCTCAGCAACACGATGGGCTGCAGGAAAGGTGAAGAACTATTCAGAGCTTTCTGCTTCGGGAATCCTCTTAAAAATGGGGATTTTGATTTGGATCTCTTGAAGAAGAAGGTTGGGTTAAATATAGGATTTTTGTTTTGCTTTACGTAAGTGACCCTTACGAATGTCTTAGTCACGAGACTAACATAAATGTTTTAAGGGAAGTGGAAACTGAAGCTATATTTTTAATTTTTCTGAGAGCATTTTCTGGAAAAGTGCCTTAGCTGAGCTGGATGCCTGAGTGAATAACATCAGGGTACCCAGCACATTTAGGACTGAGTGAGGCACTGAACTGTTTCCTTGTGTTAGGAAGTTGGGAGGATGTGGAAGAGCTTGTCATTTTATCTGACCTTAAAAGCCTTTATCACAGTAAAACTCATAGATTTAAAGTAAGCATGGATTCCTAGTAAGCATGGATTAAAATTAAAGGACTCAAATTTATTTTTTTTCCTCTAGTATACAAAATAGTAAAAATTGGCTGATAAGTACTTAATACCTTATTACTGTAGTCTTGCTCCAGATTTAAATTGGAACTTAAAGCCAGTAATGTTCTCTATAATTGTAAATCTTTAGTCAGATCTATGCATGTTTAACTTCATGCATAAGTACCTCAGGACTAGAACTTAAGCTTGTTTTTTATTCCAGCCATAATAAAATCTGGCTCAGAACTGAGTTAACTCCAGCAGATCGTGATGAGACCGGTTAAGTTAAAAAGAGATGAAGGTAAAATATTTAATGGCTTTTGTTGCTTGCAATGATTTTGTACTGCCCATTGTTTATATATATATATATATATATATACACACACATATATATAAATATAACCCTCCCCTCACACAAAAATGTCAGTTTTCACTTCTTAGTTTAACTACGAAGTGTAGCCCTAGCTGCATTTTATTGTTTTGTGTACGAATGAGTTTTAATCTCTGGAAAGCTGGTCGGGCTTTGCCTGCGGACTCGAGCTCGCCCAGGCGCGGGAAGGAGCCGCGCGGCGCCGTGGCATGGCGCGCGTTGCCACGGAAACCGCGGCTTTGTCCCTACGTGTTCGGAATGGCGGCATCGGGAGGCACTGCGGCTCCGCACCCGCCACGAAAAGCGCAGGGGCCCCGCAAGGCCGGCAGGTCTACCGGTCTGCAAAGAAAGCAAGAACCAAGAGGGGCACTCTTAAATAAATCTGTATGTAATTATAATCATAATTACACTCCGCTGAGAGTAAATTTGCCCGGGCTGCTTCATTCCACGTTTTTCTGTGGGTGAAGGAATGAATAATTCTCCCTGCTTGTCTTTTAGTGAATTTTCTATTTTTTTTTTTTTTTTTTAATGCATGAATCTGACCCATTGCAGATGTTTTGGGTAAAATATATCAGTCACTACTAAATATTGAGAAAAAAATCTCTTTTATAAGGTCACGCAGCTTATTTAACTGCCTGAGACATTGCTTTAGCGTTGCTGCAACGGGTTTTATTGATGGAGTTAGAAGCATAAAATGGCACGGAAAAACCTATAGAGGTACATTTATTACCCTCATCATAAAGAGGAGTGGTGAAAAATAATAAAAAAAAGTGAGAATATATAGTGACAAGAGAGTTACTTAATGTTAACTACTAAGTTTTAATCAAGATACTAAACGAAGCTCTGCTCCAAAATATATATATATTCATATATATATATATATATATATATATATATCTGAAGTGCAGCAGAGCTGCATGCGGTTTCAAGGCATTATTCATTGGCAGTACAGCCATGAACCCAAGGTCCCTCAGGAGCTCAGCTCCTGCCCTTGGCTGATGAGAAAAGCCTTTGAAAACAGGGTCAGAGCTTAACCTCAACCCTCTGTGGCTTATAAATATCAACAAAGGGAAGGGATTTGAGAGTCATCATCCCCACAGCTCTGTTCACTGAGAGGAAAAAATTAAATCCAAAGCACAGGTGAAACAGTTAAAAAAAAAAAATGCCCAAATTCTCTGTGTTTTTTAAAGAAGGCAAGCAACCTGGCTGGTAATTCTTTTTCCTTTAATTGCTCCAGATGTGAAAGTGAGTAGTTAGGGGCATAATCCAGAGGGCGTCTATCCAGGTGGTCAGAGAGATTAACTGGTTACWTCCCAAGAGTATAAAGAACTGACACACGATAGATATATATGCCTCTGGAGGCATTTTTCTTCTTAGTCAGTGATAGCCTTTACTAAATACTTAGTGACTGTCTGAAGAAAAATATTTTTTAAAATATTTTTGAAAAAAATGCCTTTCACAGAAGCAATAYTTTAATGAATTTTTTTCCGTTTGATTTGTTTTCCCCCTTCTGATAGCAGAAGGGGAAATAAAAGCTCTCTTATTAAAGAGAGCTTGCAGGCAACAACTAAAAGAAAGGAGTAAACAAGTATCAGGATGCAATCACCTATGCACTACATGGCAAGAACACACAACTGTTTCCTCAGAAAATAATGCTTTTCTGTTCCATAATTCAAAATTTAATGAAATATGATTCACTAGATAAATAATTTTTCYAGATGAGGACCTGAGGCAGATAAAACTACTCTGGAGTGCTCCTATAATCACCAAAATATTTTGATTTCTATGCAGCAGCCTTTTAAAAAGAGAGATGCACAGAGAGAATAACTTCAGTATACCAGGAAAGAAGTAACAACTAGAAAGGTACTAGGAAGTTGTTTGAAGTAGCTCTGATATGCAAGAATTGAAGCAACTGTGCTCTGTGACATTGACTTAACAGCTTTTGGWAAATGTAGAGGAAGTAAATGGCTTCTCTTGGCTTCCCTTTTGAGAAAACACACACAAGGACACCAAGTTTGAAGAAGATTAAAAAATGCTGCTTGAATCTTAATGCATAAATGTGTGGGCCTGGATGCCCATGAGAAAAGATAATTAATTGGAAGATACAGTTAGAAGTGGGTAGCAGTTATTATAATCACTCTATTTTGTTATGATGGTTTAGTTGATCTGGGCTGAGAGCTGTAGCCTTCAAGCCACATTTAAGAGTCCCATTCATGTTTTGATCTGTCAAGTACCAGATTTTTTTTCTTTAAGTAATCTCTCCTGACATCATTTCTTGATTGCATTAACAGACCTAAAATGTAAARTGTCCTGTTTCTTAATCACTTTTTGAAAAAAAGAGAATTTTTGAAAGAATAAGAGATTTCAGTGACTAATGAAGCTCTCAATGCAGACAAAGGGGAAAAAAATAAGAAAATATATGTGTTCTTTTTAGTCTCAGATATTGAATAAAATATAAGGCACACATTTTTAAGCCTACTGAACCATAAGGAAAGGAATTTCAAATGTCAATTTTGAGCTCCAGCATTATTTTTAAACTTACACATTACTTTTTGCCTTATTGTGAAAATATGAATTAGTTGGGAATATCTAATTGCTAAAAAAAWGTGCAAGCTGTACTTTTATGGACCGATTTTGTAAAATAAAAGTTTGTAAAATTTCTACAAAAATTTAATGTGATGAAAATAATATGTGTTTTATTCAGGTGTACCAAACTGAAATACCTCATCTGTGAGGCTGAAAGAAATAGAAATAATGGTATCTTCTCACATTGTTTTACCTACAATTCTGTGAGACTCATGGAAACAGTCTTTTCAAAGTCTAAGCCCATTAAATATTATGAGTCCACTAAGCAAGCCTTCAGGCAGGAATGCATGCATAATCACCATCCTAATTGAATCAGAAACTTCCAGAATAAAAATATAAGCAGTTTTAGTTGGAGCTAAAGAACGAAGAAGAAAGAAAGGAACTTTTACACACAGTAAAAACCTTAGAAGTCCCCAGGCATGAATCCTTAGATACTCCTAGAGCCCATGGACTGATACGTGTGCCTGCAAGTCAGCCCCTCAGGCTTGGTTTGAACCTCCTGCAGTTCAGAAGCAGATTATGTGTTATAGGTGCCCAATATCCTCCAAGATCCTTATTCCTCTGACGGATGGAGCGTGCAACATGCTCAATGATCTTAGTCCACCTCCAAGGCCACTGCTGCAYGAAAGCAAGCAGCAGCTCAGCTTCATCTTTATCCTCTCCTTTTTCACTTGTGGCAGTGCGTACACCCCTTGGATAACCAACCAGAAAAAAATGCAGGCAATGATGTAATTCCTAGCTTTTGCACAAGGCACATAGAGAAACGGGTATGGCATTATTTAATGTGTATATAACAAGAAGAAAGTTACATATCTTTCACTTCAGTTGGTGTTATTAGTACATAATGAGTGCCTGCATTTTTTCCCTCTTTTCAAAAGCCATCCTTAAATGTGCCTGCAAATCTTTCCACTAAGGTACCTGAGTTAACAGGCACAGCCAGTGAACGCAATCTTAAAGTTTGTACTTGAAACTGGTGAGAAAATTGCAGTCTGTCATTTCCCTGCCCTGCTTCTCTCTGTGGTGAATACACCCTGCAAAAGTACCAGCTCAAAGCTGAAGAGGGAAATCAGGAGCATCAAACACAACTGGACTGCCAAAAGGCTCCTCTGGTGTGCAAGTCCCAGGCTGAAACCCCTCCTCTGGATACTTTGAAGTTAACTTCACCTTTAGAAGGAAGTATTGATATCAGGCACTGTGCTGTCGCTGCAAGATGAAAGTCACTGACTGCTCTCACAGTGCTTTGGTACAGACAGAGTTACAAAAATACCTTTTCTAATTCCAAGCCTGAAGACATTCTGTTCGTGCAGTTTAATAGTATTTCTTGTTTCATCATAACACTTACTATAAAGCTTGAACACACACACAAAAGCTTGAACACTCTTTAGAGTTCTTTTTGGCTTTATGCTTTTGTCTTTCAGGTTATTTGAAATGGTAACATTACACACATATTTGTGGCCCGTAGTGCAAGTATATTTGAAGCAGTGTGAAAAGAAACTTGTTTGGTTCAAAATTTAGGCTATACTTTTGTTGATTTTGTGGGTGAAATGCAGAAAAATAAATTAACCTGTTGGCAACAACCTACCTATTTCAGTCTCATTCCCAACACACTGAGACGGAAAGCAGCCCTGACACTTCTGCGGCTGCTCCAGCCCATTGTAAACAGGAGGTGGCAGTTCTAGTCTTTGATCCCATATGCTGCAGTGTTATAAAACGGTAATAAGTAGCTGGGAAGACATTCCCCCAATAAGCAAGCTAAATAGCTTTTCCAAGCCTAGCTGGAGCTGCTTCTCCTTTAATCCCTTTTGCAGGAGGCTAAGGAACAGTGTTACAGAGAGAGAGAGAAAGGGGAAAAAAATGGAGAGAATAGAGAAGCCCTTTGACAGCTCAGTATTGGTAGTATAATAGATTCTGGAGCTACCTGCACTGCACCCAAGGCTTTTTCTTCAGTACAAAACCACAGAGGAATTGTCTTTTAAGTGATTTTGTGGAAAAGAATTATTCTGTATTCATCTCATCCTCTCTTAGTCTGGCAAATCTTTGTTATGGCAAAAAGAAAAAAAAAGTGCTTATTATTYTATATTTCTAAATTCTCACTTAAAAACAAATTAATACACCCTTCCCTTCAACATATGAAAGGGTGAAAGACTGGATGCAAAATCTAATGCTGCCTACGCAACAGGCCATTATTTTTCAGACTCCCGTTAGTTTCCCAAGTGGCCCTTCATTTGCTAAGAAGATTTTGCTTTTATCATCAAAGGAAATTCATGTTGGAACCTCCTCTGCCTGCTCCAGATATGCAAATGATATGAAGGGAGCGAGAAAAGCCCCAAACCAACAAGTTTAAAAAATCTACAAAAATAAAGACCAACAGCAAGGTAGAAGAGTCCTTCTCCACATAATGAGAGGGTGCAGAAGAAGGGAGGCAGGAGGATGTGAAGGAGACAGTCAGCCATCTGAGAGAAATAATACAAGTAAGCAAAATATTTACTACTTTTTAATCCAGCTCAGTGTCTGATCATAAAACCTGTCAGGTACCGCAGCAGCAATGTATTGCACAATGATGCTGGGGGATTTCGTGAAAGGTCTGGAGCCCAGGTGGAGGTGAGAACCATTAAGAGCGCCTGACATTCACAGCCACGCAGGCTAACACGTATCTGCAAGTGSCAGGCCCTGTGAGGCTGGATAATGCAATTGCCAAACTACAGCCTTTCTGAGGAGGTACTTTGGGATGCTTCATTTTGAGCTAATCATTTTTACCCTTCTGATACTCTATCTTCATCATCCCTGCAAGTAACTTCTCTCCGAGCGGAATGACTTGCTTTGTACTGTGGTGAGTGAAACTGGATCATAATGTCAGGGCCATAGATAATAAAATATCCTACCTTTTCCATCCTGTTGTCCAGTGGGAGCTCCTGTAGTCAGAGATTCAGCCGTGTACATTAATCTTCACGGGGTTATACAGGACATCTCTAACTCAATTCCCCTACATCCTCACAATCGAATATGTCCAATTGCAGAAAGATAAGACACAAGTCTGATATTGTTAATCAGACAAGCACATACTTGGACATGTTTCACAATAGGAGGGAGAGTCAAGATCACGTCCTGTAGCAGTAAAGGAGAATAACAGTGATAAAGTCTGCACTGAGCAGAGGAAGAAACCTTGATATAACTGTGGAGTTATTGAGGAGGCAAGAAAGTAGTGCAGAAGTATTGACACACACCATTCTTCCAGAATTTTTCTAAGAGATTTAGGAGGCATTTTAAAGATTTGCATACAATCAGATTCTCACAGTGCAATTACTGTGTATGAGCTAAGCCATGTAACAGTTCCCACAAGTACCTTTTGCCCAAATCAAATGCAGAACATTGTATCTGTCCTTACCCCTCTTTTTTCTCTGATCTAGCTATGTCTAATTGCACTGTATTTACTGAGAGCTAGAGGAGCATAGATGAACAGCTCAGTGACTGTTCCAGTGCAGAGCAACTCAGGATGCATTAATAGGACATGGTATCTGTTTCCTTGGGTTATTTCCTCAGAAGTACTGAGGCAGGGGAAAACCATCAGCCCTGCAGATCCTAATTTAAGTGTGCATTTGGCAAGCCAAACTTCTCACACAGGACAAGCTCTCATGAGAAGAGATAGGTTGTGAAGAGATTCACAGCTGTWCTGGGTATTAAACAGAAGAGAAGGGTGGGGTTAGGAGGAACCTATTCTAGGCAGAGAGAGATGCATTCCTGGCTGTCAGAAAGATCCCTCCCTTTAGGATTTGAATTTTATTATAACCAAACATTTTCACTTTGTCTCCCCTTATCCATGGAAAAAAAAAAAAAAAAGAGGAAGT
This sequence comes from Nothoprocta perdicaria, assembly GCF_003342845.1. NCBI lineage: Eukaryota > Metazoa > Chordata > Aves > Tinamiformes > Tinamidae > Nothoprocta > Nothoprocta perdicaria. Next base: position 4,162,363 of record NW_020456087.1, on the reverse strand, counting down.
TCCAGCTGCACCATTCCAAGGGACATTACACTTGTGACAATGGAAGAGATGTGGAGATGGGATGGGAGAGCAGGGCTTGAATCTTTGCTGCTCTGTCAGAGTCAGTACCTGGTCTCACCTGTAAGTTTCCCACATGGCTTGTGGAGTCTGTGGGTATGGGCAAAGCTGCAGCAAGTCCTAAGCACTCAGCACTCCTGTTGAGAAGTGAAAGGGTTCCCATTTTGAGTGCCTCTAGGTCTAGCATTTGTTAGGACAGCTATGTAGCTTTGCAAATGCCCCCTAATACAGGTAGAGAGCTCTGTATGGAGGCTGGGGCACTTACAGACCTGTGCAGTATCTGAAAGGCACTTCTGAGATGATCAAGTAGCTGACATGGTACCAGTTCCTCTAAGAAATATCCCATCATTAGGCTTATAAAGCTCTTGTTGAAGATTAAATGTGTAAGTAGTGCCGGTAGTCCTGCTGGTTTCAATGAGAGTATTAACATACAAATTTATACGTGTTAAGTGCCTTTAACAATGGAAGAAATAAAATGTACCAACTTCTCTAGATTTTCAGAATGTTTTCTTTTTTATATAAAAAAATAGCAAGGAATATAAAGACTTAGACATACAATGAAGTTGCTGAAACTTAACAAGTTATTGCCTGACAGCTGAGACACTCTAGTTGTTCATGCGAATGCTTTCATTGCAAATGAGACTAAGTCAATTTGTCTCACATTTGCCACAGGGAAGGAGCCCACACATTGACAGGTACCATGGCTCAACAGACACAGTCATTTACTCCCATAACTTGATTGTGTGTCTTTGAACTCTGACTTACAAGCTTAAAATATCTATGAATGATGAGAGAAGCGAGAAGATTTAACAGAATTGTCCATTATTTCATTACTAAAGAGAGTGAGAAGTCAATTTAACATGTGAGAAAAAGAACTAAAGAATTATCAGGACAGATCTAGGTTCACTGCTAGAGATGTTAAAATTGCCAGAAGTGATGCAGAAGGCAGAAAGGAGCTCAGCAGATATCCCTTTTCTGTATCTGGCATGGAGAAGAATGATATCCCCAACTTCCTGCAATAGRAAGGACAGGATTTGAATTAAGGGAGATGTGGTGCGAACCACACATCTTAAAGGAGAAGATAACGAGCTCTCTGAACCGGTAATGTTGAAATAATTTTGTTGAAATCTTAAGAAATCATGGAATTTGCAAAGAATTGGATAAAAACTCAATACTTGTTAAAAAATTCAAAGAAGCTGTCTACTGCATTACAGATGGTTAGATACTGGCAGTCATGAGCAAACTGACAGAATAGTTCAATTGGAAGCTAAATATCTAAATTGTCACAGTGTTAATGAGTCTGTTGACAGGATTAGGGACTTGGTTAACAGAAACAATTTTGCAGTKKCATTATAGTTGCTCTTCAGCTGAAAGGCATTTCAATTAGCTACCCATAATATTTTAATCCCAATTTAAAGAGGAGCATATCATTAATGTGTCATTTCTGTCAGGGATCTATTCGGAGAGCAGGGATTTCTCATTGGTGCTACAAAACATATTTTTTTCCAGAAGTGATATACTGAAAGCATTCCACCTTTGATGAGAGTTGCCTGTAATATAAAAAGTCATGGATTTTGCTTATAAGTAGATATCTCACTGTCACAGGGYGATCGGAGCACCTTCATTAAAAGAACAATACAATAAGAGGCATTTTCCTATAGCCTTATTAAAAAGGAAAACAAGAAGCACATATTTCCACAACAGCAAGACTGCTATGAGAAGCAGTGACTAAGAGCTGTCATGAATGAGAAAGGTGGGACAGTTTGATTTAGACTATGCTGCTGCTTTACCTCTGTCCTATCTGAGATACACATGCAATTGCTCATGAAGCAAGTGCTGAACCTATTTAATTTACAACACAGGACTTCAGGATAAACAAAAATCCATTATGTCTTGGCTTAAGGGGCCAGGTGCCAGATGCAGTGCATCACAAGCAGTGCTCGTGTCTGTGACCTGGTGCTGGAGTGGACACAACAGGGGCTGGTAATCTAAGCAGCCTCTCCTGCTCTATTGTGCCGTGCTCAGGAGTCAGTGTTATTGGGGACATATTTAAGATGCTCTGTGTGAGCTCTGGTGTGCATTAAAAACGGAGATGTCAAATAGGAGAGGTGTCCTACCTGGTGCAAACAGAACTAGTAATACTATTAAGATACTGTGTTCCACTCTGGTGTCCATTCTTGCATAAAGAAGTACTAGTGAAAATTTTAAAGAAGGTTCGCTACATTTGAAGAAAATAAGCCTAACAACCTGAAGCCTGAGAAGATCATCTCATTCATCTTATCAAGGCTGAGAGATGTTATAATCTTTGTGCTGGTAACTTTGCAGATGGAAGAAAGGCTGATAAAGATTTTTTTTTGTCTTGTATACACAGACAGAACAGCCCAGTAGTTCCAAGTTAGACTTAGAAAAAAAAAGCCTGAAATTAAATACACACATGTAAAGCATGTCTAACATCATCAACCTCAAGCAAGCAAAATATCTTGAGTATGTTTTAAAATGATTTAAAAATAACAATCAGCCATAAATCTTTTTTTTTTATCCTCTAAACCTTCTGAACTTTTGAAGACTTAATTTTTTGTACTTTTTAATATTTGCTTTATTCTAAAAAAAATGATAAAAGAGAAAGAAAGAAAGAAAAGACAAGCCTAAGGGGAGGGGTCCCAGGGAAAGAAGAGAGAGGGGAAGATGAAGGCGAAAGAGGAGGAGAAGGAGAAAGGGAAGGGGAAGGAGAAATGGAAAGGGAAGAGGAAGAGGAAAAGAAGAAAGAAGCTACCTGTCTTCAAACACCAGACATTAAAAGGAAAAAAATATCAGGGATAAAAGCACAGTTACTGTAAGCACAGAGTCAGTACTCATAGGTTTATGACCAGCACTAATCTGAAGTAGAAAGAAAGGTTGGACAACATTCAGAATACCTTTCTCTTAGACCTCACCTACATATTCCTCTGCACTGTCTTTTTGGTTTTGCCAGTTGTATTCTTCTCACTTCTTGCACCATCAGTTTTTCTTYATGAGTATTACACTGTATCAATAGTTATGACTCATCAGTAGAGGCATAATCATACCAGCTCATGCCCAGTGTCATCAACCCTCGCTTAAATAGAAAGTCTYGGCTGCTAAGCTATCAAATAGGTTTTATTCTTTGGGTATTGTAATAAAAGTTGAAACTCCCTTTCCTTGCTTGATTCAAGAAAGGGAAGCAAAGCTGTGGGCTTTTTTTTGTTTGTTTGTTTTTCTTTCTTYCTCAAATATTCATGTCATTTCTATTGATCTTAATTTCTTTCTTTCTTTTGAACATCTTACTATGTGTGGTTTGGCTAAATAAGACTGTGGCTGAAGTAAAATTAGTGTAAAATTTTAACTAATGTTACTGATAAAATAGGATTTTTAAGGACATCACACATTTTTAATACAAGTTATTAGGTTTTCTGTTTTAAAAAAATTGCAAATACTGAGTTTGTGATAAAACAAGCAAGACTGAAAGTCTGCAGACTGACATAAGCATAAATGTTGTATTAGCAATAGTGGTTTATTTCTCTTTCAAAAATAATAAGATAATAGAACAAATCTTTAGTGGTAGGTCTATTTTCTGTAGCCATTAATCACTAGAACCAAAAGCTCATAAATATGGTGACAGACACAAAGTATTTCTTATATTTTGTAAAAGGTCAATCAAGAATAGATATGGTAAAAGTCCAGTCAATAAATAATCTCATCAGGCTAAACATTGCACTCATTCTTTTCAAGTTACTCATTAGTCATCTGCATTGCTCTTTTTAAAGTATTATTTCAAATTTCCTTCTTTATTACTGAGAAGAGAAATATTTTTAGCTTGCAGAGCTTCATCTATAGTTGAGGTCCGGTTCACCATAAATGAACAATTTCCCAGCGGACAAGAAATTTCTGTGACAGGCACATTAATAATACCTCTGAACATCTACTGCCCCATCTAGCTTTTTGAAAAGACTTAGTTTTATAGAGAAATACTACATGTATAAAAAAGAGAAGGGAAGAGGAGAGAGGGAAGGGTGATTTGTGGCTAAAGCTGGTAGAATAAATCATTTTTGAAAATTCTTTAAAATTACTGCTTAAACTGATATCCTAAGTCCAATTTTTCATTTTCAGGAGATATGCACTTTTGTATATCAGGCTACTAATTTATGCGTAATTTTTTTAAAGATGGTTAACTAACTTCTGTATCATGTTGCACTAGAATGAGATGTTAAATGCGTTTCAGATATTTTAGAATTTCCTTGTAAATGGTTTAGATACTCATGCAATTCTTAGAATGCCTCCTCTAGTAGGCATTAGAAAGTCTAATATAAGCRCCTAATTTTGAAAATTTGTCCCTTATGAATACATCATTCAATGTGTTCCTTTTGTTCTGCATTGAAATCACTCATTCTGAATTTCTACAGCTATTATATATATTGTAATAAGTTCCTGAAGAATTTTAGTTTTATAGTCTATTAATTTAAAACAATCTTAATTTTTATAAACTTTCAAATTACTTAGGTGACAAAATCTTATTTTCAAATATTACTCTCTCAGTAGGTTATTCCAGTGAATGTTGGAATTTGTCTGTAATATTATTCATAGAGTGTGTTTGATCTATTCATATTGGATCTATTCACACAGTAGATCTTTTCTTCAGCTGTTTGACTCCAATTTTATAAGGACTATAATGAAAAATACCCAAATATATGTGATTAATAAATTACTTAAGCATGCAGTTTCAGAAATAGAATCTGYTCAGTGAAGAAACTTTTTTGAATTAGAAATATAATACTTGCAAGATACTTTCAAATAATAGAATGCAAAATGATTTCTCTTTTAATCTCTACAGCAAATAAATAGTTTTTCAAAAATAATGAGAATTCAGAGAAAACAGGAATGCTCAAGAACATGAAGAAAATACTATGAAGGGAGTGAAAAATAAGGATTTTTCCTGAAGGAATATAAAAAAAAAAAAGAAGAGAGAGAGAGAGAGAGAGAGAGAGAAATTAAAAATGTGTATAAAATAGTGAATGATCAAAAGAGTGTAGATGAGAAAATGTCCGCTCTTCCAGTCTTACCCTTCAAAAACAATAAGCCAATTAAATGGTGGAAGGCTTGAAGCAAACAAAAGGAAACAGCTCCTCACACAATGTCATAGTTATCAACGAGGTCAAGAAACTGAGAAGTTCCAAGACTGAATATGTTATCATCAGTGTGGGTCAGTATGGGCTTTCTAATTCAAACACTGTGGTTGAAAGAGGAACCTCCATCCAGCTTAGACTGAGCAGGAGACTTTAGGTGGAATACAACAGCATGAAGGCACTTCTCCTTGGTTCTRGAGAAGGCACTGAACAGGACTTAACCATAAATATTCTACTTAAGAGGAAGAAAACTCAAGCTCACAGGACTTGATTTTGCCAACCATGAGGGAAGAAAGCAACCAATCTCAGACAGGGGCAAAAAGGACTGCAATACTTACTCTGTTTCATTTCTCTTGTGAAACTCATGCAAGCTTATATTGTGTAGTTCCTTTTAAGATTGAGGGCGACTTAAAGAAGAACCTATAAACAYGGAAAGAGAAGTAGTGATGCATAACAAGTCATTCTGGCAGCAGTATTTAAGAAATATTCCTATGACCAGCACTTTTAATTAACAATAACTCCAAAAGTTTGTTTTTCTTTTGTTCTTGAATTATATCTGAGCATTTTGCATTTGTCAACCTTCTTTCTCTATGAAAACTGATCTTTACAGTACCTCTTTTTACTCAGGCAATATCTTTTTCTTCTATTACCCAGTTCTACTCAGCAAAATAAAACTCTAAGAAACAAAACAGAAAAAAAAATCAACCGTTATTCACATATATTTCTACACTTTGCAGAGATGTGCAGAAATAAAAATGGATTTGATCCAATGTGAATCTTCTCTACAAGGTAGCTGTTATATAGAACTCCTGGAAAGGTCTATGTCTTATCTGAAATGCAGAAATAGAGGCAATCTTCATAATATCAGTTCAGAGAGAGAATAAAAGTAGATTTACATGTTTAGATTTATACCTGTAGCAACTGGGCCGGATTCAGTATATGCAGCCTACAGAATTATTTAGCTGTCAGTTCAGCCATAATAACTTGCTGGGACATCACCAATTGTGGACCTTTTTTCCTGCAGTTTAAGAGCATTACAATAGAGAGTTTATTATAGTGAAGTGAACTCACAAGAGTGAATCTAGGACTGTGGATCAGCCTCAGGGCTGTCACTATTAGAATATAGCTGATAATTTCAATAGCTGATACTTTGTATAGCTGATTATTTTAATAATAAAAAAGCTGAATTTTATTGACCTGGATATACYCGATTTGTCACCTGGAAATAGTGTTTTCAAATATGCTACTAATAAACATCTTTGGAGAGAGCCTTTGGACAGCARAGCTCTGTAAACACAACTTTCATTGCTCAATAACCAAATAACGAGCTATCTAACAACAAAATTGCCTTAAGGAAACACTGAAGGTTCAAGATACAAAATCAAGATGTCTAGCTGGGTAAGAAAACATTGTTTAATCTTTGGMGTCTTGAGTTAAACTGCCAACATATGAGCCACTAAATAAATGAATTTAAAGAATGGTTAAGCACATTGATCTCAGAACATGGGTTTGAAACAACCAAAAATGGAGAATAATTGGACTCAGGATAAAAAATGTGATTGTAACCATCATGAAGACTGATTGAGCTTTTATAACAGTAGGAAAGCAGGGGAAAAGTTGTATTCTAGTCCCTGTGTGCACTGGAGGCTCTGAGCTGGAAGTGCCCTTTTCCCTGTAGATGATTGAAAATAGCAGATGATGAGGCAAGGGTCTGCTGTGAACGAGCAATAAGATATAAACTCACAGAGCAAGTGAGCTGTTCTGTTTCCACTTGTTCTGTTGTTTTTTGTTTGTTTCTGAAGCCTGATTACTTGGGTACAGCAAAGAAACAATTCCCACGAGCTGTTTTCTCATTTTGAGAACATAAAGGAACAATATCAAAAGGGGCAAGGAAGCAGGGGTGAGTAAGGCTGGGAGTTGTGAGCATTTACATTTCTGGAAACCCCCTAGGATCAGCGCCTCTCTGAAGAAATTTACTCCTGGCCATTCAGAATCTTATCTATTGCTTTTACTGACTAACTAAAGCTTTCAGTAGATATGGTTGTTTACTGAATACTGTGGAATTAAAACAATGATCTATTTTCTATCCTGTCTCCCATGTCATCCACAAACTAAGAAGCCAAATTCTAGGTATGGAAATATTATTGCTGATACATCATTTGGGATTAAAAAGTAGTCAAAACAAAACAAGAAACCTGCTTGAATTTTACATTGCAAATTGATCTGGGCTGGCAATCACAATAAACTGTCAATCTACTTGTACACTGAGCAGATCCACAAAACCCTAAGATAATAAAAGTGGAACTCTGCAATGCTGCTTTTACAGAGTAGCACTCTAGAATAGCATTGCTCTTTAAAGAAAGATCGTTACTATTCTGGCGGAGTGTCTTCTTCAAAAGAAATTTAGATTAATCTTTTCCACCTATTTTCCACTTCTTCATGCAAATACGATGTGATGATTCTGCACCTTTATAACATCAATTAAACATTAGATAGTAATCTTAACATTGTTTAATTTCCCACTGAAGGAATTTCACTTTATGTACTGCTGTAAAATCAGAAAATTCACTTGACATTACTTAAGTGTTTGTTAGGGAGCCAAAATAGTGAAGRAAATTCTGTGTGGAAGGTTATCTGATATCAAAAAGAGAGTTATTTTTAAAAAGCAAGTACTATTTTGCTTATGATATTGTTTACAAATTAAATTAAAAATGTGAACATGTCATGGAATAGAATTTAATTAGCTTGAGGTGTGAAAAACACCTGAATATTTAAATTTTGACCTGTTCTTGCATCTGTCTGAAAACCTACAGGTGCGAGGGACTACTGGTCGTGTTATCTGTGTACTAGTAACATAAAAAATCATTTAAATTAAGCATCTACTCTTAATTCCATAGGTATCACATTTCAAGGGCATTCAGCCAATAATCTTTGTATAAAGCTTTGATCTTCTCTCTGATCAGTCTAGCATTACTATTGATTCCCTATTATAATTTATTTAACATAAAGGTGTTACATAAGGTGGTTGAAGTTGCTTAATGAGCTAACTGATTAGGGAGAAAGGAATTTGAGATCACTTTGAACTCACTGCAATTTTCCCAAAGAACCAATATTTATGAGGTTTGGAGTCATGGAGAAAGAGACCAGAGTACAGTTAGTACAATTCTTTAATTAATATCATATTTGGGTAGAGAAGATATTTGTTACTGAACAACTTGGATTTTTTTCATGGAACTGGGACATAAAATAGGTACATTGCCTGCCATTAGTTATGTCATAGAAACTAGGCAAAATTTTCCCAATGGCATATGGAAAGCRCCTCACACTAACACGGAATATATTACTACTGTCTTGTATTTTTAGTGCAAGATCAGAATAAAGCTATTTAATCAAAGCTACAGAGGAGAGGATAGGACAGAGCACCCAGGCTGGAAAGCATAAAAGGAAAGTTCACATATGGGAGTCTCAATAACATCCATTTCTCTGTCTCATTTTTAAATCAGTTGTACTTGCTTAGATTTCACAGCACTTTTGCTGCTGAATTCATTCACATGAGTGACTTCTGATATCTCAAGATGTAAATGAGGTCACATTCAAAAACTTTCCAAGAGGATGACAGGGAAAGCATATAGGAAAAAGCATTTAGAAATACACCAAAAGACCTTTTGAAATTTTCAGTTGTCAGTTCATWTTTTTTTTGTTATTTCTTCTTCAATAGCAGCACAATAAAGGTAAGGATCATTCTCTGCTTTCCATGCTATGAGATCATAAACTTCATCTCTCTGCCACTCTGGCTTACACTCTACACAGTTATGTCACAGCTGAAGAGCCAGACCGTTATGACAGATTCAGATTGAAAACCTATTTAAAATGGAAATATTCATAGTATTCAGTACCTCAAAGCTCAGCAATATTTTTAAACTCCAAACTCGCGGATTAATTACACGGGACATATATGCTACTTTATTATTGCAGTACAGAAGCCTCAAAAAAGAAAAGAAAAATTAYAGAATTTTCGGTGTAGAGTCTAGATGCGGTTAGTTTATGGTAGATTTATGCAAGACTCTTGAATGAATTTTGGAGAAAGCTAAGAAAATTTTAAATGGACATAAAGATATTGGGAGAATGTACACTAGTCAAGAGCTCTCTTAACTGTGTTGAATATGTTGATGTTTTAGCTCTGTTTAACCTGCTAACATTTCCCATTTCCCATTCACCAACTCTCAAAACTAGTCTTTTTCATTAAAGAATTTTTCATGACATCAAAACATTGCCTGATCACATTGTTAAGGTTAATGGTAACTTCAGGTATAATGTTCAAAAGAAAAGCTAAAATGGGAATTTGTCTATTACTGCTAAATATTCAACTTTTGTTTAAGAGCAATATCCATCTGTCAATACTTGTATACCATTTTAAAATTAAGCTCTCAGGATTAATAAAGGCATGATAATCTAGCCAAAGATTTTGGAGAGGATGAAAGTTTTCTCTCAACTACAGTGGCTTTTACCAGTGAATGCAAATTGAAACAGAACAGTGATGAAAAATCAATTCTTGACTGCTGGAATTAGTTTTACCCAGGAGCACCTTTTGCCTAATGCCAATGAAAACAAGATCAAAAGGCAGCACAGGTTTTAAAGGCTAAAGCTCTCATAAATCAGACTCAGTTCATCACTGCATTGTCGAAGTTGAGAGTGCTGCTAGAGTGTAATTCCATTAGCTAGAATAATGAAGAAAAGAATAGAAAAACAGATTCTATATTCCTGTATGAATATATAAGTATAGGTATAATATATTGATATTTGTTATGATTTGATCATCTGTTATGATTTGATTTGATGGCGGTGGGGGCAAATTTGGCAAGAGAGGAATCCCCTTGTTTTCCAGCTGATCCCTAAAGGTTAGAGGGATTGGGGGGTGGCTGGACTCATCTCTTAATAGGGATACCAAATACTGTAGTAACTATAGCCCCAACTCTGGCAGCACCGGATTCACAGTTTTTTCATTGTAGGTCTAATGGCTTTCAAAACAGCAAACAGTATGATCAGCTGTAGGCTCAACTCTTGCAGTACTGGGTTCATGAACAGCCTGTTGACTGCAGGTCCAATTACCTTCAAAACAAGTAAAGTTCACAAATAGTACAATTTATTCAAATGTAACATTTACAAAGCAGGTTTTCGATGTCAGTATAGGAAATTCTCTATTACATCATGAGGTTCTTAGCTAGTGCCTAGTGAACAAACGTGCAAACATCCCTCACCCCAGAAGATGAGAAAGGGCTCTCAACCTCSAGGAGTCTCCTCGAGTGGCATCCTGATTGGAGGAGAGGAAAGGGGTTCAGTCCATTGACTGAACAAGAAGCTMGAATGGAGTCTTCCCTCTCTCCTCTTCCCTCTTTCTTACTTCTTTTCTTCTTCCTTTCTCCTTCCCTCATTCCTCCTTTCTATGTACTATCCTCCTTAGTTCATCTTTTATATATTTTCTTTTGCCTTTAGGTGGGGCTTGAGTGACTTTATTCAGACTTACTGTCATTATTGATTGCTTTAAAAAGTCCCCCAAGTTAATCGAAAGTCTACAGAGCATGCTCAGTGAGTAGTGGTCATTCCTTGGAAGCGAGTAACTTTTGGGATGGGGTTGTGCATTGGTATTATAATGAGATTAGAATAAGGAGAAGTTTGAGCAGAGTCCATCAGAAGGGACTCATCTGCCACCCTTGGTGGCCCAGCACCAGACATGTTATCAGCTGCCTCCTATGACCAGGTTGCCACCTCTGCACAGGGTACAACGGGGCTTGGCCGCGGTGCCTTCACTCCGCTCCTCTCTCCACTCACTCATCAGCTGCACGGCCTGTCAGGCCGCCACCTCCGCAGGGAAGCCAGCAGAGTTTGGCCACGGTGTCTCCAGTCTGCTCAACTCTTTGTTTACTCTCAGTAGTGTGTGCTGGGAGGGCAGATTGTGTTGCCAAGGGAATTGTGGAGAAGCAGATTCCATATACACCAGCCACCCTGGAAGTGGTAACTGTCTCTCACCTCAAGCAAGCTTCTGTAAGGCCATAACTTCTGTTAGGCCCCAGTTTTTCTCTAATTTCACCTTTCTCAAGCAATTTTCTCACAAGACTAAAGTTTAAATTTTGGTTTGTTAAATGATGAATGGTACACTGAATGGTACATTATAGATATCTGTGAGGATAACTGCTAAAGAACCATGCTAGACTGAACTCTATTTTAGATGAAAATTAGGATCTGTGATGCCAACTGTCACACTGAAAATCTTCCTAAAAAAAAAAAATTGAATAAAAAAACCTGTAAAAACCTAGAATTAATTCACTGAATACTGAACTTAAAAGCAAGATTTCATATGATTATATTCATATCCACAAGCTAATTTTTAAGTGATCTTTGAGTATTCAGAGTGATTGCATTATAATGCACCTTTTGAACAATCTACTTGGAATTATGAAAAAGCATAATGGATGAAAATCCAAGAACTGTTGAAGCTAGTAGAAAAAAATGAACCCACTATTACTGAGTTGGAGTTACCAAGGAAGCTTTCCTGTGTAATAATGTATATTTGGAGAGATGTGAAGAATGGGTTATACTTAACAATGACAAATGGGCTAGCTGGCACTCAGATCTCATCTTTAGAAGCATAATTTTGATGTTATTAAAAATACATTTTCAAAACTTCCTGCTCTTACACTCTGTTATATACCATTGTATTGAGTAGAGATATTTGAAGSGAAAATCAGGATTATCAAATTGTCAATTGATATAGAGGTCTAGAAAAAAAATTCTACTTATTTTAAATAAATAATTTTCATATCTGCTTATAAATGTAAAGAAATTTCAAGTGAAGGACTGTTCAGAAAGTCTTTGCAACAGTTTGAAATAGGCTAGAGAATTAAGTGGATCCACAGTGGCATGCTAAAGTTTATGAATGTGAAGAATCAGACCCATCACCTTATGTCTCGAGCATTGTTTTCTTACATTTGCATCATCTATGAGACTATTAAATATACCCTCAGCTGCATAATCATTAGAAAGTTCAGGCAAGCTGCATGGATAACCAGCACAGCAGGTACTTCAGATCATGTGCCATGTTTAAGTCACTCCACACTCTGTCTCCCAGCAGGGGAATATTTGTTTCTCCAGACTCCCAAGTAGAAGTATCATCCCTAGGATAAGTCTTCTATACATTTCTTCAGCATTATTTTGTGAGTATAATAATGAATGATCCCCTGCAATGAAACACTGTTGTCTCGATGAATGCACTTATAAATATTATAAAAAGTATGATTTGAAAAATGTAAAACTCAAGTCAAGCTGATATTTGCATATTTAAGTTATGCACTAGCAAGTATCTTCAGAAGAAATTCTTGACACTAGGAGACAGTGACAGAAGAAGCAAATATCTGAGAGAAAATTCAGGCATATCTTGCATTATGTCAAAAGAGACATACGTCCTTTCAAATAAAAARAGATAAATTCCTGCTGCACACATTTTGAGACTTTTCAGGATCTCCAAAGCATGCAGACAAGTTTTATTTTCCAAAGAATTTCTAAATATTTGACTTAATTATAAGGTGAAATCTTGGCCTTGTGTAATCTTGCTGTCAGGAATATAACCAGTGCAGGCTGCAGGAGTGAATGAACATGTAGAACTGACAAAAACAAAGTATTTATAAACATTTTCTGAAAGTTTCTTTCAGGTGTCTGTGTCTTCATTCTACTGTCATTTGTCCAAGGCATTAACAGATAATATTTTTTAAATTTTAAAAAAAGCAAAAAAAAAAAAAAAACAACTCTTCTTTGCCCACCTAATAGAAGCCTGTGGCCAAAACTAAGAAGAAAAGCTCTGTATTCAGAATATTTATTTATTTATCAATAAAAAGGACACTCATAGATATCTTCCTTCCTCCATTCCCTCATGTATACTGTAGCATGCTCCAATGAAGGTGCTGTATTTTTACCTACATAGGACTTTTGTCATTTTGTCATACAATCCTATGACATTGTCATTTTGTCATACAACCCTATGAGGCAAGATCAGATATAAATAGAATAACATGAATATACTAAAGGAAAATATCAATAATGAAACCTGCTATCCACAAAGGATATTAGTGTTTTTGGATATGGCATAGACTTTATATTTATGTGAGCAGAGTCACTGAATTACAGTAGAAGCAGTTGTACAGAATACTTTGAAAATTGAACAACTAAACAATATTTTGTTCCTCTGTATTACAAAGCAATCAGGAGTGTTTTGTGAACTCTTCAGTTAACAGTGTGAATGCAACTTTAAGAAGTAATTTTTTTTAAAAAAAAGCAATATACATTTTACTTTAATATAGATATTTCTGTCTATTGTGTCTTTAGCAAAGCTAAAAGAATCATTAAAACTTCCATCTAGAGAAATTCTTTTCTAAAGCAGTGATTATATTTTGTTCATCTCCTTTTGGCTGTCATGCCATTTAGAAAGGATCCTTATGTAATAARAAGCAATGCTATGACATTTTGTGATGAGTATCCCACACCATTGCATGATTTTCATGACAATGTACAGACCTCAGTTTTCTGAAAATAACAAAACAATTTAAAAGTTGAATGGCTTTTAAATGAGTCAATTCCAGCTAACTTAATACTTCTCATGGAGCCAAAGCATGAATAGTTTTCTTCAGAAGCAGGGCAGTTTAAAATGTGGGTTGAAGGCAGTACAGGGTGATGGACAGCAGACAGTAATGGATTAAGAAGGAAGAACTGACATGAAAGCTCTTCTCTCATAACAAGACTGTTCAGTTCACGGCAAAAGAGTATTCTTCACTTGAGCTTTCATTATTTTTCATAGTTATCTTGAACTTCTGGCTTTATTAGTCACTTCAGCTGAAGTATGCAACTGTGCACTTTAATGCGTCCTGGCAGGTATGGGGTATTTAGTTATTTATCTTGTATCATTTGGTTCCCGTCAGCATGAAAGGCAGGTACCTAAATGCTCACACATAGTTATGCAGGAGGTGAACAGAAGCAATTTGCTTTCTATTTCCCAGTCGGCTTTATAAGCTTTCTAATACTTTGCTTTTCCTGCCCTTTTAGCTGTTTCGGAGGTACATACAGATTCACTTTATTATTATCATTTATTATCATCTTTTTTTACAGTATTTTCAAAGTTGTTCACAAACTTAAAAATCACAGGAACTTTTGCAGTCGTATGAAATCCAATATAATATATGCTTACAAGAGTGAGAAAACAAAAAACATAACTGAACTGAAGGTTACCTTTCTTTCCTGATATTTTCCAGTTCCGCTTTTGATTGGAACCTATGAATAGAAATATTTGATTTCAAATGACTTCTGAGGTCTATTGCATGTTTTTTTATTTAAGTAAAAATTAAATGTCTTGATGGCTGAGCATTAGTGCACGAAACTTGGCCTTTATTCAGTATACACAGTAAACACAGAACAAACCACTTATAGGAATGAGAATCATCTACCCTCTCAGCTATTCGGAAGAAGCTTTTAAGTTCACTAATGAACAGAAATTCCTTTTTGAAAAAGAGAGAAAGGCAATTGTTCTGCCTCCTTGATAATAGCTTCTTGCAAGTTCTATACATTCTTAAGAATAGAAGCCAAAGCAATTGCTATAAAATTCAAAGTAATAAAATATAAATATTTTCCTAGAAAAACATTTTCCCCTTTAGATTAAAATATGCTATTCTTTTTTCTCTTCCTCATCTAACTCTGATCTAGTTAGTTTAATTTATACAGGAATATTATTCAGATAGAATTTCTGTAGCTTGTGCTAACAAAGATAAATGAAAGCAGGGATTTCAATAAAACTTTGCAAACAATTCCATTACAGCTTGTCAAGTGCACACACAATCTCCGCTGTAAGTCCTTTCATTTATGTGTCAGTTTTTTCAACATGAGTGACTAAAAATACAGACTCTGGTATTCTGTCTCTGCACAAAAGAATAAAATGACAATTCAAGTGTGGAGCTTTTAACTATGTCTTTAACTCTGACATTTTTTACTTCCATGCCGGATTCTACACTCCAAAAATAAAATTTGCTCCAAAAATGGGAAGGGGAACATATTTGTTTATTAAATATTAATAGAAGTATTCTTAAACATTAGAGCAGATAATATTCCTGTAATTTTATTTTCCTTCTTTTACATTATTTACAGGCAAGTTGCAACAGGAAAATTAATGAAATATTAACTCTTACTAGTTTCCTTCAACCATGCTCACGATCTTACTGTGTTTACAATGTGTAAATATGTGAATATGAATTTTTCTAGCAAAATTGTCTGTGAGAACTGAACTACAACTCTTTGTTTTCAAATTCTTTACTACAACCATGTTTATACTCATCGTACCTAGGATATACTTATTTCAAAGTTAACCAGTCAACACAGGAAGTGGAAGTGATATCATACAGAGGAAACACAAATCACAGCATCATAGATAACCCGATCAAGCTTTTTGACATTCCTTTCACTCCTGTTTTTCTGCTTGGGAATCTGTTTGTGAGAACCAAACATTTGATTAAATAAAAGAATGTATGTAAAATTTCAAGACTGCATGTATGAGTTGCTAGTCTGATCTATATGCTGCTTTTATAAAAAGAAAAGATTAGTTGGTTTTATATAAAATCTATTTTTATAGGCTTTATGAAAAGCTATAAAAAAGCAAGCCAATCTCATTAAATCCTAACTGCTATAAATTATTAATCTAAGAAATTAGATATTATAATTAGAAAATCAAGCTTAGAACTGGAACTGAATTAAATCATAGTCAGGCCATCAAATTAACACATTCAGCAATCAAAATCATTAAGTTAATACAGGATGCAGTCAATTTATATGACTCTTACCACAGGAACTGAAAGAGGTAGCAATTTCTTTAGTTCCTTATGCCCAGTAGATGTAATCTCCTTGCTTCAATACTAAACTCCACATTTATTTCCCATTCAGTCCTCAGGTCAAGTTGAGACCATTTCCTGAAAATGTTTCTTAGTGAGGAGCCCTCTGTTTGTCTCCCCTCCAGTCTCCACTCTGGAATCTGGTATCTGTTGCAGCCAACAGATYGTGTGTTTTTTCTTAGAATAGTAAGGTTAGATTCTCTGGCAGTTCACCGAAACATGTAAAAAGAAAACAGTCCCATAGTTTAAAAAGCAGAATTCCCTTGCCTTCCTTGAGCTAGGAAATTATTCTCAGTGATCTCCACATGGGATAGGGATTAGTTCCAATAGCGAAGTTAGCTGTATCTGAATAAACACACAAATCACATATCCAAATAAATAGACACATCATATAAATAAAGAAAATGTCAGATTAAAAGAATGTAGGAAAACAGAAAGTGAGGACTGAACTCTTCATGCTTTGTGGCCTTTCAAGTCATATATTAATAGAAGTAGTGTTGTAGTTCAGAAGCAAGTGTGTGACAAAGGTTGTATTTTCTGACGATAAAATATTTAGAAAATTTTTCTGTTCCTTGAAAGCCAACCTTTGAAGGCAGGAGAACATATTGCCTGTGTCAACTATTCGATTACTAAAAAAGGCCAACAACTATAAGATGGTTAATTGTAATGCCATTTGTGAGGAATCTAAAGAAGACAGAAGACAATAAAATAATTTAATGGAATACATTAAATCAAAGAAGACATTATTTAACAGGCATAAAATAAGCTTGGTTTTGGATCTTCTTGTTTTYGTATATTCACATCTTCATTAATTTAGCTATGGTTGGCATGATGGGATAGGAAATCAAGGGATTAGCACAGGGAAGGGGATATTGAGGAAGCCATGATAGAAGTATTCCATCCTTATAGGAATCACATCTGAAACAGGCATGATTATAAAAATAATTCTTTTCTTTTTTCTRTTTAAAAATTGGTATAGACTTTTCTTTGTTGCTTATGGATGACACCCAATAAATGGTTTATGTTGATTGGTTGATTATGTTGAGAATAATCTACATAATTTTGTTGCTATAATTGCTGTTTCTATTTTGCTGTTGCCTTTTTTTTCTGTGTTTCTTTTATTGGCACTATAACTTTCATGCTAATAAACATGAAAATATCTGCATTTATTTCTTCCTGTTAAATACTCATACTGTAAGTTTAAGAGTTTGCTAATTCAAAAGCACATGATATCAGCTAATTACAAAAACTTTGCAGCAGAATACTACTTACTAAGAATAATTATTTCTCCTTGGCCTTCTTCATTTGTTAGTAAGATATGACAATAATGGTCTTATAATTAGGCCAAAATCCTACCTACCAAGTTACACTTCCTATTYGTTGAATTTATCAATATAGCTCAAAATATGCTCTACCCTTGTATACCAGGAGAATATAAAGTCTCCTGCACTAGAAGCTGGACTTCTGGAGATTCAGCTCTTTCTCTTCCAGCAGATGTGCTCCTTTTCTTCATGGTATGAACAAACCTTGCAAAACTACTGGAGGCTGTGTTGGCATGCTGTGCTACCTGCTCCAAATCAGGAAGCAAAGCTGAGAGGACAGATAGGGTCTATGATATTAACATTTATGCTGTGCTAATATTCCTGGGTTACAGCATCCTGGGAAGCATGATCAGCAAGCAAGCTTACTTCTGCATGCAAGGAACCGAAGAAATAACAGTGATTATTATTCTGTCTTAATCTTTATAGCCTATCACAAAAGCAAGTCTGGTACACCACTTTAAACACCATTAGATCATATTTTAGGTCTGATCATTAGATGAAAAAGGAAATAGAGAAACAGGAACTAGTCTCCTTTTTAAAATAAACTGATGCAGAATTTTAGCTGTCTATGCATTAAATCCTGTATTAAAGACACTGAGAAATTTTAAACAGAAACAGAAATCAAAAATAAATGAATATGTACTCTCTACAAAACAGAAAAAACAACCATAAATACATTTTACAAATACTCATAAATAATTGTGGCAAAGTCAGTACAGTGGTATTTTTTTTTCCTGGAAAATATGTTTAAACAGAATAAATTTGAGGAACGTGTGATCTGCTTGTGGATGTGCCTTGAACAGAAGGAGAGGTTAACATTTTTAGCTAAATTATGCATTGCAAATGGCTCAGTCAGTTCATTTGCATAAGTGGCCCTGGTTCAAAAACCCACTGATTGCAGTGGAAATAATTTCACTGGCTTTAGTGTTTCTTTCTCCTCATCTCTTCTCTACTCTGGTCTCTCTCTTTTCCATCTTCTCCTTCCAATATCTATGCTTCAGACTGCAGGGAGAATGGAAAAATAACACAAAAGCAGACTACTTTCCTATGTGTAATTAACTTGGTAGCCAAACTATCTTTGTAAATAAAGTAAAATAGCTGTATGTCTGGAAACAAAAAAGCTAGTATTTTATTGAAAATAAAAAATAAATTATTTGAAAATGTAGACAAAAATCCTCACTACTACATCCTGTTGTTTTAGACTCTTCAGCAGTTTTTCATATGAATGAGTTTCTCACTGACCAGGGCTTGCTGGATAACTTTGTCTTTCAGGAATGTTGAAACAGGAAAAAAAACTACTGGTGACTTGGTGACTTCATTTATGCATGGACAAGTGGTACTGAGAAGCTCAGAGATTTGCAGCATTGAGTCTTGAGATTCACACTTAAAGGAAGAAAGAAGCCTAATAGATCAATTTTGTTTGTGATCTTTTGGAGATTATTTGTAGAACTTTTATCTTTCAGCAGTATTACCTTATCATCATTGTTTTAAAAAATGTTAATAATATTCTTTTTACTTTGATATAAAGCATCAATCATTTAAAAACAAAACTCATCAAAATAGGAAAGTCGTACATAATATATCAAGTTAAAAAAAAAAGTCAACAAGCAATTCAAACAGCTATTTCTCAGTCAAGTAATTCAGGAAATGCTATGGCTGGACCTAAGAAATAAATTGCAAAGCTTCATTTTTATTTTGTTAACTGATTAGAACATTAGTGAAAAAAAAACCAGACTTATATTTTTTATCTGCTTGAAAGCTGTGAATTTTTTTTTCTATTAATTTAGATACTGAATTATTGTATAAACTATGCGTTTTTAGGGCTGCTTTCATGTTCAGAGCTCTAGCAGAACATGTCCTACAGGCACTGTATGCTTCACCTTCTTCTGCATCTTACTTTTTCTTGTTGCAGAGTCAGTGTAGTTATGATATATAACTTTGCTGACAATATGGTCACATTTACTGAAAATATGAATATGAAAATATGAAGAATACTTACAAACCTCATCAAGAATTATGAACCAATGGAGAGACTAAAATGCTAAATAAAAGACCTGTAATTCATTCTGGAGTACTTGCTCTTTCTGATAAACATTCTTTGCACAAACTTTGCTTGAAATATGAAACCAAGATTTTCAGCTTGGAAGATGCAAATTTTATCTTCTATATTTTCCTTATTAAAATAAATATTCTTAATGCTCATTTTAGCCAGAATACATACTATGCTAGAGTCATGTTTCTAGATTGCAAGGTGGATTTCTTTTAATTTTATCTGTGTTTACAAATGAGAAAAACAAAATTTCTGTTGTGGCTGTAAATAATCTAAGGGCTAAGAGCTTTGTGTTGTGTTGTTTCCATGCAGACTTTCTGAGTAAACTTGATCAAGTTAGTCAGATATTCCATATATCATTGTTTTAAATCCCTAAAAACATCTTACTTATCTGAGAAGGATGTTGGGAGATTTATCCAGATTGTCTATATACCTACATCATAAAATAATAAAATAATAAATTTACTTAATAATTACTTAATTTTAATATTAATTGATACATTCTAATTAATATTCTATAACTATGTAACTATCATTATCACTGTATATAATTATATACTAATTTGACAATATTTACTGTACATATACTCTCTCTAAGCAATATATGAATATATTAATTTGCAAATATGCTAATACRAATATCTTAATCATTTTACCACAACTTAGGTGATGAGTTGTTTATATTGTTTGTAGCTGTGTTACCTAAAGATATAAATAAGGTAATACTTGTGGGAATATATAATATCTTTTCTTTGTTTGATTGATATAGTTTCAGAACACATACAGTCTTTTAGACCCATAAGCCCTTCTGCTATCTATATTTGAAAGAGAAATCTTAAAAGTTAAATGCAAGTTTTAGAATGTATTAGAATGCATTCACAATGTGAATGTAACAAGATATGTTAATCAGACTGTCTGAATGAAAAGGGAGTTTATAACAACAATCTATTAAAGAGGAAGGATGAGGTGACTTGCAGTGAGTCATAAGATTATTATCTAAGGCTTATGATTTGGGAGAGATGATGAGGATGACATTTGATTTTCCATTCTAAACTTCTATAAATTTATCCTTGTTTAGCTTTGTTTTTATTTCAGATTCCTCTTAAGTATCAATAGTGAGAGGACAGAGGTGAGTTTCCTCTCTTTTTGGCAGATCTTCTTTCAGTAATGCTTCCAGCCCATGATAATCTCAGCAAGCTCATTCTGGTGGGATTATTTAATATCATCCAAGTGTTTTCCACCTGTCCAGGTTTACATCTCCATGTTTGCTTGTGTTGCTCAGTTACATTCAGGTTCAATTTTGCGCCTGTTGGTTTGCGGAAAGTTTGCTCCTGAGAATGAGATTAGTTGTGAAGTTGGGAAACTGTCTGAAGGTGTCTTTCCAGGTAAGATCCTGGTCTTGCATTTTGTAATTGCCCCGTGGCACTAGATTCCAAGATCATACACGAAAGTGAGGGTAGGTTGGCTTAATCCAAACTCATTCTGACCAGAGACTGGAAAATGTGAGATGGGGAGAGAAACAACAGGACTTGCACTACACCAGTGAGAGATCTGATTTATTTCTGCTGGGCTGCGAGGGCTTCACAGCAGTGCCTGGGATGTGCAGGAGGAAATGGGATGGACTGGCCAGGAAGCCTGTGTCCTGGTAGTAATATCTAGTATGGCACCTCTACTCCTGGTTGATAGCTGTGGCCTCTTGCTTCCCATGATCACACTCACTTGCCCTCTCCAAAAGTCTCTTGCAGGATAAAACTCCTGTTCAGATGTTTGATATGGATATCACAACCATGAGCTCCAGAGCACATGCAGATGATTTTTGGGGGCCTGCTAATAAGACAGTTTCACAGAGGGTGATAATTATTAGATAAGCAATAAAATCACTGACAGAGTATTTTCCTTTGAGTTGTGGAAAAATGCTTGAAGGCAAAGTCAATTAAAAAGGAAAAAGAAAGAGAAAAAGGAAAAAGAAATTAAAAAAGAAAGAAAGAAAGAAAGAAAGAAAAAATACC
>NW_020456087.1:3848996-4140852 GCF_003342845.1 Nothoprocta perdicaria | reverse complement strand
AAAGAAAGAAAGAAAGAAAGAAAGAAAGAAAGAAAGAAAGAAAGAAAGAAAGAAAGAAAGAAAGAAAGAAAGAAAGAAAGAAAGAAAGAAAGAAAAAATACCCTAAGTCTTCAATTATTAGTCCTGCTCTCATTTACAGAGAATACCTCTTTAGAGAGGGAAGAGTTCAGTCACCATTTCATTTAGACTGCTAGAAGGGAACAGGCAGATTTCACTCCAGTATTCATTTTTCTCCCCATATTCCCCAACCCTTCTTTGGCTTGTAGAACTGTGGCATTCCAGTCATATTCTCCCAATGTCCTACTTTGCTTTGGTGTTCCTGCTAAGGCAGACACTAAACTAAGGCAGTGGAAATTAATTTTAAGGACAGTTTTAATTTACAAACACAAAATAACCCACATTTTCTAGTATACTTTTTTTTTTTCCTTTTTTTTTTTTTTTTTAATTAGTAGCAGCAGCTATAAAAGAAGTTTCAGGTAAGYGTACATGAAGAATCATTGTGCCCACCTATATGCCATTCATTTGAAATGAAGACAAAATTACCACCTGAACAAAGCTGTTGCAGAGAGACTTGGGGTTATACTCCCTGATACGAGTTATGAAAAGCACTAGAAGAAGAATGATTACCTGAAGCCACAGGAAGCTCCATTTGTTTTGTTTTGCCTTTTTCCCCTCTTTTATTGCGCTCTCTTTAAGTGAAATTATTTATAGAAAGCCTGATTCTCTTCTATTCTTTCTATTCTTATAATAATTGGACCTATATGCAAGAAGGCTTAGCTTAAAGCTTACTACTTAAATCCTACTCTTGCTAAAAAATCAGCAGTATATATTTTTAAATGTGAATTGTTTTTTCCTCAGCAGGGCAGCATTTCTATGCATGTTGCTTGTCAGGTGTGTACTTCATACTACTTCCCACTTAATTTTAGAAGAAATTTTATGGGGGGAATGTTCCACTCCAGATTTAAAGACAGAGCCGCTTGATACTCTACAGCCATTTGGCTATCACAAGATGGAAGCCCAAACAATACTACACTTTAATTAAAGCAGTCACTTACATTAGATTAATTTCTAGATGGAAATCATAAAGTCAAGTTGCAAGACTTCACTGAGTTTATTGTTTTGTTCCAAGGAAGATGAAGGGTACATGGATGACTAAAATGATAATTGGATGACTACAGGTCATGACTAAAGGATACATGGACAACTAAAAGATGGTCAATTAAATACATGCTTTTTTCCTTCTTTTTTGTCCTTTTTTTACAAAATTCTATCAGTAGAAATGGAAAGTAGAAATGGAAAATTATTTCTCAGATATATATTACTTCATTTCAGAAATATTCTTATTCTTTTGTAAGGACCTTTTTCAAAATTCATATTGTTATTTCATGCATCATCATTACTTTTTCAAAGTATTTTTTTTTAAATACAGAATATTCACTTCTCTCAGAACTTCGTACTTTTCCTTTTGATTTTTTTAAATTTCAAACCATTCAAATTTCAGGAATAATTGCAAATCTGATCCACTCCAAAAGAACTTACTACCACTACTATTACTGTTACCGTATGTTTTATTAAGTGCCTAGTCCATTACTTAGTTGTTGAAGACTCAAAACCCAAAAGGAATTATGACAGAGCCTCACTCTAAATAYCCCTTCTTTTTGATAATAAATCAATTGAATATGCACTGTCTGTGAACTCAGTCAACCATGGTTTAATCTCTACCATTTTTCTTTCTTTTGCCTATAATAACCTTGCATAAGGCTTCATAAAAGATTGACTGAAATAAAGCTGTATACAATATTGTACCTTGCACTTTTCCAGCAGAGCATTTTTCTCATGAGGAAAAGGAAATTAGGCTGGTTACGAGCACCTTTCTTGATGATGTCATTTTTTGTTATCTAAAAGAGCTACCACTATGTCAGAGACAATCACATAAACTCTTAGATATATAGGAGCTGTTCATTTAACAGGCTTTGTTTGCTTAGACTTTGATTAGTAAATAATTAATTATTTTCCTTTTTAACATTGGCTGAAATCTTGAAAAATAAATATTYCCATGAGATCTGACATTTGAGATCAGGACCAAGATTACACATTCCAGGGTTCTGAGTACATCCCTTTCTGTGTTATTAATTTGCCTGCCTGGGCTCAGAGCCAGCTTAAATATAGATGGAGCAGAGGTGACGACCTTGCAGAAGGTTCGAAGGAGGCTTCTTTGACATGTACTTTTTCACTTGGGGGCTGCTTTTGAGATGTGGCTCTCACTCTTCACTCCCATCTAAGGTTGCAGTGCAGCAGCACTGTAGTCATGCTTGCGATTCTTGACCATGTACCCCCTTCATCATGATCCAGACCTGCCAGTTGGCTTCATCTAGAACTGTACTCTGCACTTTTCCAGTGATCACTGGATTTTGTCTGAGGCCAGTTATTATTACTGATCCCAGCTTGACTTCCTGGCTTGACCTTGGGCATATCTCACTGGCATGAATTTGTCTGGCATGCCTGATTCCTGGCAGCTCATGGAGATCTGCTCCATCCCAGGTGACGGGACTGGCCCCAGCTACAAAGTCCTGTCCTGCTGCCATCAGCTCCCGGCACAGAGAGCCACTGGCCTTCACAGTGCCCCGACAGCCAAGTTCTTCCATGAAAGTTTCCAGCAACAGCTGAAACTATATGAAAGACTTCAGAGTATAGCTAGAAATAGGTTTGCATCTGTGACAGTGTGACAGCAATTTGAATGTGGGATTTCTGTTTTTCAGCAAGTGCTGATAAAGGTTTAATAGGAAATACAATGAACTAGATCAAGTACATAATTACCCCACTCAGGTGTACAAAGGAAAACCTAGATTAAAGATCCTCCTTTCTGTTTTCTCAATTAAACTTGAGTGACCTAACCGCAGTTTGTGATCAGTGATGCTCCATTTTCTGTTTGGAATGCTTTATTGTACAGATGRTTAATTACATATTCATTAAGAAAAGTAAATGCAATTTTGTTATGAGCTTTTTATATTTTACAACATTTTGTCCTTTGGTTTTAAGTAAGAGTTCAAGTTAGGCAGAGATGAAGTTAGCAATGAAAATTTTGATAAAATCAGGATATTTCTCTGAAAATATATTTTTTCCAAACACCATCAACAAATTAGCCAGAAAATCCTTGATTATTTTTAGTACATGTGACSTTTAACAGACAGAAGAGATTGCATTCTGATATTCCATGTCTTTAGAAAAGCACCATCCATAAAAAGGAATGTTGAGAAATGCCACCAGCAAAAAAAAAAAAAAACAAAAACAAACAAACAAACAAAAAAACGCTTCTGCCTGAATAGTCTTACCTCTTACATATTGAGACTAGGCTGAAGACAAGAGTTGCTGAAGAGAAAAAATGGTTTATAGAGATCAGTACTGTTTCCTCTACAAGGCTAGCAAATTATGTCTGTAACCTTAATGGAACTTTGGCATTTTCATTCTAACAGTTTTCTTTAGTTTTTCTTATATTTCATTAACATGACATTTTTTACTTTGAAATTTTAATTTTCCATTCATTATTTATAACCCTTATGAATTCATAATTCATTGAATCCAAAATGTTAAAATAATGAAAATTATTATCTAGATAGGAAAATGACCTAAACCCTTGAAAAAAATGCTGTTTCCCTGCAGAATCGAGAATCGGCTTTAATTATTCCCTAGAATGCTATCTTATGGATAACACTCATTACATCCCTTGATAATTCAAATACATTTGCTCTTAAAACTCTGCATTCCATTATACTGCTAATTCTATCCATCCAATATGGACAGAATTCCCTAAACTCTGAAAAAAAAAAAAGAATTATATCACAGTCTGAGGCATAAAATTATTACCTAGATATTAGGTTCAACTACAATATTTGTTAAATGTAAAGAATTACTTTCTTCCCTTCACCCCCTCCACCAGACATTAATCTTTGTTATTATTTTAAGGAATCTGTAAAGCTGATTAAATATTTATTCATAAATTTATCTTTTGGTTCTGATTAACGAACTTGCTACTTGACAGTTTTTGCCATTATTTATTCTAAAACTGGTTAAACAATCAGTTTTTTTATTAAACTAATCTTCAGGGAGCTCTAGAAATCCGTGACAAGAGACATAAAACTATAGCTTATCCATAGATTATTTGGAAATAGGTAATAAAATTATTTTGTATGCACAACCCCGGGGAAAAGCACAGTTCCTGCAGATGAAGAGGAACGTTTGTGGTTGACATCCTCAGAAGATGGATTCCTGGAGATCCTACCTTGGTTGGGTTATAAAAATGAACACAAAAATGACTGTGTACAACATTTCCTTCTCTTATCTTTCTGCAAAGATGTAAAAGTTTTTTTTTTTTTTCAATAGCAAGATGACTGTAGAGTTTAATGAATTTTCATATATAAAATAGGCAAGTTAAATTCTGCTAAGTAAACTGTTTTGAGTGACTAGAGACTACTTCTGGATTTACTTTTATCTCCTAGTTTAGTATTTGACTATCACTGACACTGCGATCAAGAGGGTCCCGTCTTGCAGCTGGAGTCTAATGCTACTGGTGCATCCATTTTTTTCTGTTAAAAACCTCTAAATACCTACATAAAATGTTCCTTGTGATTAATATTCCTTGTGTTTTAGTCCTAACAGGCTTCTTGGAATACTAAACAGAGATTTCCCTTGCATAACCTGCTTGAGGGTCAAACCAGGAGTTTGACCATGTAACATGGTCCACCAGACTACAGAGAGGAGAAAAGGGTGTTATTCTAGTTATTCATTTAATATTACAAATTTCCTTGGGGTAATCATTGGCCTGTCTTGTTGGTATGATCTGAAGAAGGAATTTGAGTTTTCTGCCTCATATTGGCATTTTGCTCCATCACATTACACGATATTTTGTAGAACAATGTTCTCAGCCTCTTCCATCTAAAAATGTTCAGTGTTGTATGAATTGCATACAAATTCACCAGCCCAAAGGAAAAGGTAAATGTAACTTAGTGCTTAAAGTACTAAAGGGACCAGACTACCTGTGTTACAATCTCTTTTTTAAAAGCAAGACAACAAGGAATTTTAAAATGARATGCCTCACCTTTCAAGTTATGATAACTAGGCAGTAGTGTGAAAGAACACTGAGAAATACATCTCGATTTTTCTGCAGTAAAATAATGACCTTGATTACAGAGCTTCACAAGTAAGAATTGCAAGCGGAATGGGCCTTCACAGTTTGTATAAAGGCCAAGATCTAAGTCCTGAAAGATTAACTTAGGTGACTTTCCATTCAGATTGTTTTTCCTACAAATCTCTCATACGTGGTATGTGGGAAYCTGAAAATCTAAGTGAGGGTTGTATATTAAATTAAGTGCTAGAATATATAAAACTGAAGTACTGTGATGGCTGAGTCACTTTGTACTTGTAGTGGCTGTACTTCAGACGCATGAGTCACGGCAGGCTCCTCAAAACTGTAGTTTGTCATTGGTACGTTTTGTCATACCCACTTGATATAAAGGCATCCAAATTGGTACCCAGGAGAAATCTTTAGCCAGGATACTGGCAAGCAAATTGTAAAGATGCCCAAGATGGTTTCACAGGAATATAATTTTCTTTTCTTGTTAGTATATAAAATAAAAGGGCTTTTTTTTTTTCTTTTTTAAGGAAGAGCATGTCACATGCTATACTGCTTACAGCCAAAGATTGGGAAATCTACACTGAATAAGAACCTACTAATTAGCTTAGTACTATTAATATGGCCCTCATTATGCATTGGCAAAATRTCTTTATTTCATTTGACTACTTCTTGAAAAGTGAGATACAGAGTATCTTCAACAAAACCCACCTATTCCTTTGACAACTTCTTTTAGATTTTGTTTGTTTTTAACAAAATATGCATAGAGAGTTCTCCAAACTGGAAATCTGAAACATGAATAGCCATAAATGAGGAAGTAAGAAACACYACCATCACCAAAATTAATGAAGTCTGAGCTTATATATAACTTATAAATCCCAAATAATTTTACTTTGTACTTAGTCTCCTTTCAGAGAAAATGCAACAATTCTCAGTTTAAAACAGATAAAATAATAAGATGGTTGTATCTTTACTAACAGATAGGGCAATCTTTATGCCCCATCTGAAAGGGTTATTTGAATTTAATTTTCATTTGAAGTTTTCTGCTGTAAATTGGTACCAGTATAAATATTCGTTGGAAAATTAGTACATTAAATGTGGTTTATGGCTTGATAGGCTGTGTTTGACACTATGAATCTTATGAAAGATAAATATCGCTGACAAAGATTCTGAAGAATTTTGTACATCAAGCCTAAGAATGCAATGAACTGACTTACATATCTTGTTGAGCAGAGTTTCTTTTGAACTTTTCCCTCCGAATCTCCACAAATAACTTAAAAAAAAATTCTCTTTGTTTTTTTTTGTGTGCAAATGCAAAAAGAAATTTGTAGCATTTCCACATTGTTCTTTGAATGCTTTCCATACACTTGCCACTGAGCCGTTAAACTATAAAAACCTGTTAGGGGTGATGACTCACCATTTTCAAATTTCAGGCACATACTAAAATCTTCACCTCCTGCACAGTGAGGGTGGCTATGCTCCCTGCAGGCAAAACTTCTTAAAAGAAACTGACTGAGAATAAAGCAACTTCATCAGAAGCATATGCTGCCTCACACATTATTCTGAAATGACAACAACATTTCTATCAGCTGACACATAAAAASAATGGTCTTCTACCCATATCCATGGGGTGGAAATCTTCACCAGAATCCTTGACCTTCGACAACATCTTTCTGTCAGACACCACTGGGGTTCCTTGCCTTGCCTCAATGCTACCTAGGATCAGGATTAGGATTAGGGTTTAGAGAAAGAGAGTGCATCGAATAGTCGATGCACTGCTCATGAAAAGGAACCTCCAAGGGAAGGAAAATACCTCCAGAATTCTGTCCTTGGGTTAGGGTTTACAGAAAGACAGTGCACAGAGCTGTGGATGCACTGCCCCTGAAAAGAAGTCTCTAGGAGAAGAAAACCAGCACCAAAACAAATGTCCTGGGATAACCTTTTTCAGGAGATCACCTAATGTATCTCTCTAACTTTAGTCATTTGGTAATTCATTCGGCGCTGAAATTCTTTTGAAATTTGAAAATTTGAAATTGTTTTGAAAGTCCAGTCCCTGTGGGTCAAAATCTCAAAATCTTTGCTTAATAATCATTGAAGGAAAAGTCTCAGTCATGGTGTTGTTTATTTTTTAAAACTATTTCCAAAAAAAAAAAATCAGAATTTGGAATCACTGAGGTAATTTCTTGAATATTATTTTCACTTACTCGAGTATTTCAGAATCCCAGCATATCTATAGTA
This sequence comes from Nothoprocta perdicaria, assembly GCF_003342845.1. Lineage (NCBI taxonomy): Eukaryota > Metazoa > Chordata > Aves > Tinamiformes > Tinamidae > Nothoprocta > Nothoprocta perdicaria. The sequence continues at coordinate 4,133,486 of NW_020456087.1, read as the reverse complement.
AGCTCACCAGTTCTGTATTTTTATTTTTTAGAATTCACACTTAATCCACCTTTCCCTCACTACTGCAACTGAAACATAAAGTCTTATCTCCTTTTAAAAATAGCCAGTAGAAAGCAGGTAGTGCAAACATGGTTGGTGCTTTCTCTGAAGCAATTGTGTACATCACCTTCTTACAGAGTAGAAAATTAAGCCCTCAGAGGAGAAAGAATTCCATCTTGTCTCATTCCTGCGACTGCTTGCTTGCCCCAACCGCTACACCTGCCGTTGGTGCAGAGCCCAGCTAGTACATTTTTAACACATCATCTGACAAGGAAAGAAGCGGAGGGCAGGAACAGTTCAGCTAGCAGCTGCTGGCAAAGAATGAAAGCTTTCATGCAGTGTGAATCGAGGACTATGTTGTGGGGCTGGCAGCTGATGCGAAGTTTGAAAGCAAGAATCTGTTATTTTAAAGCATGCATTCTAAGAGCTGTTTGTGTCTACCCAAACAGTGAATTCTGGCCGCATATTACTAGGTCACGTATTACGCAGACTTAGAATAAGATAAGCAATTGTGTTTGGGTCAGTACAATAGGGAGATTGGTGTGTCAACATTATTTTACATTAAAAAACATTGCAGAGTAGCATTGAATCAGCAGGTATGGGCTTGCTTCATATGTGTTCTATTAGGCTTGGTGCTCAAATGATATTGCTAGTAAACCACAGGCCATCAGTGTGAGACCATCAGGCTTCATGGCATCAGATGCTGGCTTCATGCCTTTARAACACCTCTGAAAAAGCTGCTATGTGATCTACTCATACCATAGGCTTACCATATTGTCTGTGCAATCTATTTGTATTGATATGTATAATTTCTCTATTTTTCTATTTTAAAGCATTATTTCTCTGATCAAATTTAAWGGAACATTAGAGAATAATTGAATCCAAATTAAGGTAAACCAAATTCTTAAATAATAATAGCACAGGCCATTTGAATCTATTCTCATAACAGCAAATCCTTTTAAGGTCCCCAAAGCAAAATTAGTGCCATCTAGTATGCATGGGGGGTTGAGGGGAGCAGAGACTAATTCAAAGTGAATTAATCTGCAGTTCATTAGCAAACAGTAATGTTGCTTTTGGGAATGAGGAAATTAGCAGGATTATAATTATAAGCAACAAGTGTCTTTATAAACATCTAATTGCTTGTCAAGGATGTTCAATATACTCTGTAAGACCGCTGGGCAGGATTGCTGCATACCATAAATCAGATTTTCAGTTGTGCAACAGATTGTTTTTATAATATAGCACTGTTTCCAAAAAGGCTTTACAGTGACAAAAGCAATTTCACAGGTGTCAGTAGGCCTGGTGAATTGTAATAGGGAATGAATTAAAGCGCAATTTATTTCTTTATCTTGGTGGACTGGGCCTCCTACCCTACAGCTACAGCTAGACACTGCTGTCAACTCAGTCCCCAGGTAAAAGACAAGGAACTGGCGTTAGACACTGAGCAAAGAGGTTCAAAGGGATGGACTTGTGCAGCAGGTTGTCTGCTCTCCGTCAGGGTTTGTGTGTGCCCATGCATATGCAAGCACTGATGTGAAGGCAGAAGGCAGGCAAGCCAGGCACCAGTAAGTCACTTTCTTTAGYAGTAGAAAAGAGATTGGCTGCCAAGGGAATTAACTTGGATACTGACTCCTTTGGGGGCTTGTTAGGTTATACGGCAGACATCCTGAAAAAGCCCTGAATAACAAACAAGCCTGGCAGGCAAAAATCATTATGATGCCTGTGGCTGCTCCAGCTAGGCTCTCCTAGCAGGGTCACTTGATGGGATACTATAAAGAGCATGAAAGGGATTTAGGAGAACTATGTTGCTTAGAAACTGACTGAGCCTTTATATGAAGGAAGAATTTCTGCACTCAAAACTCTTCAAAGCCTTTTCTGTTTCAGCATGTTACTGACAGTATTTGAATCCTGATTCCAGAAAGGTTCTGTGGATGCTGCAGGCAATCAGTTGTTTGCAAAACTCACTTGATACACATTTTATGAATGTAAAATCCATTGATTCCAGAAAGTCTTACATGAAAGGCTTGAAAGAGGAATATCTCTACATGTATTTTATGCCTGTTCGAAATTTGATTTGTAGTTTCTGCCTCATTTTCGGTGTTTGTCAGTTTAAAGGTCTGCATCAATGATTCAGCCATTTGCAAGGTGACAAGAGTGACACACCACAAACGTAGCTGCACAGATCGAGATTAATGACCACTGTGTCTCTCCTAAATGTGGTCTTGACAAGATTTTCAGACAACAGTGGACAAGAAATATTCTGTACAGTACTGTCTACACAGTAACATAAAGAGGTTTTATCACTTGAGGTTGAAATCATTTTTAAAATTTAAATATTGAGACATACTTTTCTGCTTTTCTTTATACTATATCCAAAAAGATGACAGGGAATGGAAACACAGAAATAGCAAGGATGAATTACTTTTTTTCTGGTTTAACTTCTGATGTGWTATCAAGTTCTTGAAATACTGTTAAGAAAAGTCCCCATGGACTTCAGCATCATTTTACTTGACTAAGGGCTAAGTTTGCCTGAGAACTTACAGGTACTTCCAAAGTAACATTTAGACTGTGAAAGCAAACTACATATGGAGAGGAGAGAGTTGTATATTGCAATATAAATATATAGATATAATAATATTATTAGCAAATAGTAGCATTTCACAAGATTCTTCTAGGAAGTATTGTGGCACAGTCTTGTTTGACATCCCCTATGCTCAGTAAGGGCAATAAGATCTTGAAGTACACCTTCCTGAGGAGGTATTTCATTTTGCTAGCATTTGTAATTGAATCACCTTAAGACTATCTGAGGACTTGGTTATTTAAGGAAAGTTAATGGTTTGTTTATAGCTCTAAAGTACATTATATATCTTCACTACTTCCCACTGGACTAGTCCAGATTGAGGCAAATACTCAGATTTTTGCAAGAGCATGAAAGTTCATTCAGATACTTCCTTCCCCTTCTTGCCAGAATGAGCTGCTCTGTGAGTCCAGAACTCATTCCTAWGTAATCAAAACCTATCCCACCACCAGCATCTCATCATAGCTCTACAATGTTTAGATTTTTAGCAGTAAGACTTCTCCCTTCTAACTTAAGAAAATGTATTACTTTGATGGCATATCTGATTTCTGTATGAGTTATAGAAAAATAATGATCCACTTCAAAAATTAATCACCAGAGAAGATATTTAAATACATGCTCTGTGATCAAGTACATATACATGTCTTGTCCTGTTGGTCTGAAAACACAGATGGCAAATTACACAACCAATCTGGATTCCCAATTTCATACTAAGGCTGCTGTGAAAACTACAGTACACTAAAACTCTTGAAACCTTTACCAATTCTTCATATCCTATACTTTCTTAATGCAGCTTCAAATGAAATAATTTATTTTAAAAACTGAGGCAGAAATTATGTCCCATAAGCCATTATGTTAAAAGAACAAAATTATAATTGCTATTTTTTTATATTTTTATATTCCACTGAATATACAAAAGCATGCTAATTTACACTTGCACTATCTGTAATTGTGTGTGAAATTTAGGTAACTGCATAGCATACAAATAACAAGAGAGCACACCTGAAAACACAGGCTATGTAGAAAACAGGTATAAAGTTAGTTCTGAATTTTCCAAGACTGAAGAATATTCTAGTTCAAAAATAGGAAGGCTGTTTTAGACTTTGCTCATTATTTAATATTTTGATTTCCTATGATTAAAGTTGGCATCTGTGAATTGTTTCCACTCATTCACACTTTTTATTACTACAATCTGTTACATAGTTCGCAGAAGGAAATATTAAAATAACTGATTTGTGATTTTCATGAAGAACTTGAGAATAATTTATTGGCTGCTACTCATTTTGTTAAAAAAAAAAGAGAAATTGAAATTTTCAGTTGTTGGTAAGAACAATCAGAAGTATGGAGGCCAAAGCAACAGCATATGTCCAACGGCAAGGTCATGGACATCAGAAAAAAAATCTGTAAAATCTTTCAGTTAGTTCAGAAAATAGCCTAAAGAAATACAAGTTTACAAGTTTACAAGCAAAAGAGCATAAACAACACGCTTAGTCACAACAGAAGTAGCTTAGGTATAATGCACTGCTTATCAGGTTGTGATAATGAAGCAGCTACTATGATGAGCTGAAAGTGGCCCTTTTCCTATGCCAAAATAGGTTTCCTAAAAACAATGGACAACGATCATTTAAATGTGTGTAAATGCAGAAAGTCCTGGAACATAAATACTACTCTAGAACAGACATTAAAAAAATTACCATTAGATGGCAAATTCTGGAGACCACTGATTTTGGTCAGTGCCTTTAAACTACTCCTGCCCACTTGACAAATGTTAAGTTATAGAGGTGTTCCTCCTGCTCATATTCACCAATAACCTCAGGGAAATACAASCTTAGATTTTTTACAGGTGCTTCAGCTCCAGCCTGTTTTACATTCCTTCATTACTAATTCCTTCTGCCAGACCCTCCRAATGAGATAAACTAGTCTGACTCCAGGGTATTTGAGCTCCACAGCAGACTGAAAGATGTTCACCTTTCCTAGTTTGAAGTAGTTGCACAAAGTCACTAAATATCATCCTGCTCTAGACTTGTTCTGCTTGATCAAGAGAGCATTACAGAAAGAGAGAAAAGATACCAAGATTAAGACTAGAAAAGTAGAACATGCAGCACTCTTTGTATTAAGTAGGCTACAGTGGCTAATAACATTGCTATCAGATACAGGTCACTTATTAAGAGGGAATAAGGAGACTTTTACTCAGGCAGTGAACTGAATCAGTCTGTGAATTTAAGGGATGGAGACTTTCAAGCTTGGCTTGAAACTTCCAATAGAATTGCACAAGGATTCCTGCAATGTTCTGCAGGAAACTCCCGGACTGTTTGTTCCTACAACAACAGCTGTACTGTCTTCCCAGTAGGTGTTGGGGTGGTTGAAGTCCCCCATAAGGACCAGSGCCTGTGACTGTGTGGTTCCATGCAGCTGCCTGTAGAAGGCTTCATCTACTTGCTGAWCAAGTGGCCTGGACATTTACCACAGTGTCACTCCTCTTGGCATGCCCTTTAATCCTCACCCACAGGCTCTCAGCTCACGCTTTGTTCTCTCCTATGCAGAGCTCCATACTTTCCAGTTGCTTTCTCACACAAAGAACAACTCCTCATCTTCCTGACCTGCGCTTCCTAAAAGGCACAATGTGTCCATGGCCACATTTCAGTCATGAGGGCTGTCTCTTTCTCAGTAATTGCAATGAAACCATGGCTCTGTAGCTGCACACATCTCCAGTTCCCCTTGCTGTGTGTATTTATATAGAGGCATTTGAGGTGGGCTCCCAAAGTACCTCACTTTCTACCTGTGGTGACTTTCTAGCTCACTTTCTACCTCTTAGACCTATGAATAAAGTTCAGAAGGAAAGTATATCAAGCAATTATCACAGAAGAAGAGTAAAGGATTGATTTCAGTTCATCAATATCACAGACTTCTTTGCACTTTTCCCAAATTAAGCCTTTTACTTTAAAAAGATATTGCATATTTCAAAGTGGATTCCACAATAGGATTRCTAGGATTCCACAGTAAACCAAATGCAATCCGTATTCACGAAAATCATATAAAAGATGTTTTATTAACACAGGGTTAAAGGAGGATAATTAAAGAGTCTCAGCCCACAGAAGAGAAAGAAAAAGCAACAAAAAAAATATTTTTTATCAGTATTGACTTTTTTTGTAACAAATATGTGAATAATAAAATGGAAAAGAATTGTAATTTCTGACAAGCAGAGTATTTTAGAATTTTGAAACTAAAAGTAGGCATTTCAGAAAATTTCTTCTTAGAAATACCACTATCTGCAATATATTGTGTGTAAGTCATCTTCAAACTGCATGTATGTTCCTTTGAGTTATACACACACAGTGTTTCCATCATAAGTGAGGAAAAGAACATTTGCATAAGTCCCATCCTTCTCATGCCCTAATTTTAGTTTGGATATTCAAGGATTTTATATTCAAGAATGTAGTTCAGCAGGCACTTGTGATTCTTAAAACTAGCATACTTTATTAATTGCTTTTTAACAGGAGGGTATTTATTAATTATTTTATGTTTTATTTAAATTATTATTTATTTTATTTTGCCTGTTGCAACCTTTCTTAGAAGATCATTTTAGTCAGCTATGTTATATTACTTTAAAACTTATGTCTATCATGTCTCAAGGACTGAGCTGTGTTGGGTACAAAATGATTCAGTTTTAAATGAAAGTTGAAAATGAAGTAGTCCAAAGGCTGCTAATACCAGTAAAAGAAGGTATACTACATTTAGCTCATATACATAGTAAATAAGTCCCCTCAGCATGTATTTTTACTCGTAAACCTCTAAGTTCTGTTATATCTATTTTACAGCTAAAGGACTCAAATTCTAAGAGTATCTGGTTTGTTACTAACCTTAGATTGTCAGACATCTGTACAAACTGCTTTACCATAAGGCTTTTTCATCTGCCAACCTATCAGAGATAATTTCATTTGCGATAGAGATATACTAACATATAGACAGATACATGTAGATAGATAAGAGATATATGTATAGCAATGTGAATGAATGAATTTTTTTAATCTGCAGTACAGACAAAATAAAGTGTCATGTCTCCATAAGCAATATGATTTCCACATTACTTGTGAACCCTAGTGGCTCCATCATTTAGCTTTTTCAAGCAAAACCATAACTGTTCCAGGTGATTTATCCTTCCTTCCTTCCTTCCTTCCTTCCTTCCTTCCTTCCTTCCTTCCTTCCTTCCTTCCTTCCTTCCTTCCTTCCTTCCTTCCTTCCTTCCTTCCNCCTTCCTTCCTTCCTTCCTTCCTTCCTTCCTTCCTTCCTTCCTTCCTTCCTTCCTTCCTTCCTTCCTTCCTTCCTTCCTTCCTTTTCCTTTCTTTAGAACAATGTTAGCAAACATTACAGAAGGATAATACTACAGCCAACAGTCAGCTGTGCAAGCTGTGCTGTGCAAGGTCCCATCCTGTCAATCCATCTCAGACACAATTCAAATTAAATTTAATTAGATTTAATTTGAATAGGAATAAATGAGATTTTATTTAAATGAAAAACAAATGAGATAATTGTGACAGCACCATGGGATACTAGGAGTGCAGAGCAGGAAACGCTCTAAGCAGATCAAAAGAGAAAATATTTTTTTGGTTAAAAGATTATTTCCCTTTTTCTTTCTCTTTTTCATGGTTTTTGTTGATAGAAGCTACTCCTCTTTATTCACTAGTTCTGGAGGAGATTATAATATTAAATACTCTGGTCACATTTTTCATTTATGTCATCAAAGAATAGGACCTGTTTTGTTTTGTTCAAAACTGCAATATGAAAACAAAAATTCCTTAGTAATGAAAGTAGACAATACAATGAAATAGCAATTTTATGCCAAAAGAATTATCTTTCTGGGTCTAACAATGCTTCTCTTCTCCTTAATTCACGTCAGAGATTGTGAAATGCTAAGTAAATCCAGGTGGTGTCACTCAAACTTACCCTTTCTCAAAATTTCCCTTACTTTTTCCTAAATCTACGCTACATATATATTACTATTTGTAACTTTTAATTTCTTTCAAATATGTAATATATGTACATTTTTTTTCTCCAATGAAACACTGATAGCTTGCAGGGCAGAGATCTCTTTTCTATCCAACTAAAAAACTGTTTTTCTTCAATACAAGCTTTGTCTGCTTCCAGGCCAGTTTATTCCCCTCTAAAATTCTGAGAAATGCTATTAACAACTGACAACATCCATAAGCAAATTTTAAATTACGCTAGTGTAATATTCACTGCTTGCTCCATTATATGTCAGTATAAGGTGTACTGCTTCTTTAACATACTAAAGGAATATCTCTGAAATATCTAACAAGGACTGACTAATGTATTTGACAAAATAACTTGTCTTATTGCTCTATATTTAGACATGGTGAGCTATTTTTTAATGAAGTAAAACCCTGTTGCACAAATATATTTAGAAGAGATTTGACATTTGCAAAGAGAAAATGTTTTTAATAGACCACATGATATAATTTGAAAAAGCAGTCACAGTTTTAGATAAACTGCCATTTCTCTAGGTCTGACAAAGTCATAGTAAACTTGTAGTTAAGTAGAGAACATGGTAATTACTCATAGTATAAAAATGGAGGAACCATTTATTCCTAATTATGGTTTCTCAAACAAGTCTCTTCTTGTATTGCATACTACTTTTTGTCTGTTGCAATTTTCTGAAATATTCACAGTAATGTTATGAGACTTATCTATTAATCTTTGAAGAATAATTAATATTTGCATAACTATTGGCAATTTTATTTTTCACACATACGGATTTCAAAATTCTGTCTTCATGTGAAATGGCTTTCATAAATTTCAGCAAAGGGACCTTGTGGAGGGAAAAGATTATGCATTGCTCATTTCTCCCTTGGCATAGTTAATATAATTATTATTCAAAACTGGGTCAAAATTTACCTGTGAATTAAGCCTGACATCTTTTCTTTAATGATACAAGGAAAATGTATTGGTATTATTACATTTTGCAATGGAAATATTTTCTTTCTTTACCCATTAGACTGAATTAATTTAAAGCTGAGCTAGAACTTGATCCATGGTCTTCAGCACCTGCATGCACTACTTTCCTCACACCATAAAACTGTATTGCATGATTCCACGAGAAACTGCCCTAGAAGATGATAATACTGTGAACGTTTCTTTGTATCAGCTATTCTWTTTTATCTTTTTTTTTCCTCTTTTTTTTTCAGATTCAGAATTATAACTTTTTGAGTAGGATGATGTAACTGCAGGATTTTATAGAAATWAATATACTCACAAAGAGTATTTTCTACTGCAAAGTTCAGTGTAAACTGAGCTAGGATAACTTGCATCAGAAAGAACTGCAGCAAGCAACTCTCGTGTATGAATCTGTATGGCACAGTAATACACACCTGCAGTTTTACACTCAGAGAACCAACGTAAAGCTGCCATATCACACAAGCCTTACCTGAAGAATTTGCAGTCTGTATCAGATCTGCTTTTGTTTATGATTTTTGCTGGGAAGTTTCCACAGAAAACTATTTTTTTACTCCCTAGCATAGTAACTTTAAAAGCTGTAGCTATGTCTAATCAAGACAACTGCCCCTTTTCCACAGGAGGGAAGTAGAACATTGAAAAAGCAAAAGATTTCCTACTGTTTTTTTTTTTTATTTATTATTTTTTTTAATCAAAGGTAGTCAATTCCTACTTTACTATTTATTTCCTGTCCTCTTTCATTACAGTATTATACTTTGTTACTGCTTAGACTTGCAAGCTTTGTTTTTGGTCTGTTTCTTTTCTGCAGAAGTGCATTTTCTACTAAATCATTTACCTCTCTGAAACATTCTATTTCTTCGCTTGAAAATTTTACCTGAATACTCTCTACCTTGTGGCTTTCTGTGTAATATCTTTTGGGCTATGAGTTTTCACATGAGTTATCAGATTTTAATGTAGAGATGAAACATCATATTGGGTAGAGTCTTTTTCAATAGCCTGCAAATTATTTAATAAAGGTAAGATAGCTCAATGAAATTGTAGCCTCAGAAGCTTCAGGAGAAGCCTTATCAGCCTGCCTTATATTTTGGCTTTTGCTGGCTACCTTTAAATAAATTTCTTTTTTTAAAGAACTTTTCTGCAACTCTGAGAAGGCCTTTGCATACTGCATTTACAGCTACAGAAGCTGAGGTGGATACATAAAGTTAGTTCAATTTGCCTGCAGAGATTTCAGTTACACTTCTTTTCTGCAGTGCTGACATATCCAAACTGCAGTTTTGGCAGGAAGGAATGGCTGAGACTGCCTACCTGTAGGGATAATTATAGGAGTTGTAAAGCCTTCCTCAAATTGTACATGCTGAATTCATCCTGGATTTGCTCTTGTTTGATTGTTCTCTTTGCAGAAGATGTATTGCTGCGTATTCTCATTCCATTGACATTCCTCCACAATATCCCATCTTGCTGCGGAGATTGAAAAAAATATGACTATGGACACAGGGAAGGGGAAGAAATGGGGACAGAAAGATTGGCTCTGATGATCTCCTGCAAGAAGATAATTCTTCAGTTTTATCTTTAAGTCCCTAGCATTTCACATTTCATAAAAACAGAAAGAAACAGGACAGCAGACAAGGAAAATAGAAATTCTTCTTTTCATTTGCTTAAAATATTTGCAAATGATTTCTCCTTACACAGTCATACAGGTCTTGTAGAGCATTTCTGACAATATTCCTAATGTTAACCTTTGCCTATCTGTCGATCTGTGGACAACAAAAACCAGAAACTCATTAAAGCATTTATRAAAATGCCACTGTCTTTACCACAACCAGATATCTTCATCTTTGTGTTAAGTGTTAAATTTCTTCATATATATAAATAATCATATTTATTTGATTACATACAGCTTTTATTGGAATATTTTTTTTCAGTTACATGCCTGCAGTAATTTTAATATTTAGATACCAAGTTTTAGTAGAAGATGAACCCTGTCTTCTAAATTAATAGAGCAGATGAAATGCTGGAGTAAGTTTTTAAATTTAATCTCTTCTACCATGAACCTGAGGAAAGCACTCTAAACAGGAGTTTGCTGTATTTTTAATCTAGTAAAATGGGATAGGCAAGTGTTGACGTCTGCAGTGGTGTCATTTAATGCTGCTGGGCTTCATTTAGACTGCTGAGCACAGTAGTTTCAGTGTGCAGAAAAGTTAGCTAAAGTAACTAGGCCTTTATATCCAGAGTACATCCAGGGAAGTTTCAGTAGGTGCATCTAGAYTCCATCCCAGGGGTCAAATCAAGATCAAACAAAAATTTACTTTCCATGACTCACATTTTCCCTGGGATACTTCTYACCATCCTTTATGTAGATGAGTATGACGTTAATGGTTTCTTCTTCCTTACTCTAGGGCCACTGTCCATGTTACATACGAATGTACTCTGTGTGGTACATTTTAGGTTTTTTAGATATTTGTGCTTCTTTTTAGTTCTAACACTAGCCTTGTCCAGGTCCAAATCTGCATTTATTTAATTGACCAGTGGTGAATTTTGTTTAAAGCCTAGGGGCCTCTTTGCCAGCCTGGCCCCTGTCYCTTCCCATTCCTGTGCTCCTCTACCCTGCCTTGTGTGTCTCCACTTCTCTGCTATAGTAACAGGGCTGTGTTTCTCTACACTACATSATTGTGCTAGAGTTCTAAAACACAGAAATACAGGAAAAATGTTTTTATGCACATAAAATATACTTGTTACTGATATCTGTATAAAACTATTGTTTTACCATATGATGATAAGCAAAAGCAGAACAGATTTGTCATAGCCACCTGGTCAGAAGAAAAAACGTTATTTTCTAACTAAACTAAACCAGATGAAGGCAAAGCCCTAGTCAGGTAAAGATAAGCTCAGGTGGAGAAAGTGCGATAGCCCACAATTCTGAGGCCTTGCAAACTCAAAGCAAAGCCTGGGGGCTGTAATTGGCACTGGCAATACTTCGAGATGGGGCTACAAGGTTATGCAAACATACAAAGCATTTCCCTCACTCCTCACCCTCCTTTCAGTGGGAGGGGAAGCCTGGACCTTCATTATCATTGTAAAAATGGCTGCAGATGATTTATTTATTTATCTATTTACTAGCAGGGGTAGAGCAGCCTTCATATTGTTACTGATTTATGCCAAGCACTGTGAGTTTTGAATAAATAAAGGAGACCCTTTCATGGTGAGCCTCCTTACTAGAGCTGCAAGCTGCAAGCRAGGGGTATTTAGTCTCCTGACTTCATGAGTTTGGGTCTTTATGCCATTAGGAACATTGATCCAAAATTACTGCAAGCTTTTTTCTTTTATTCAGCTCAGTGAACTCCATACTAAGCCTTAGGCCACGGCCTCATTCAGGTCCAAGCTTGATGTAGTTTTGTCTAACATTAATTATGGATATTTTCCCATTGCAGGCTATTAGGAAAACAAATTCTTCTGCAGTGTATAAAGATTCCTTTAAGCCAAGGACAAGTTTACCACCTGGTGTAAACTAGGAAAGCTCCAGAAAGGATCCATAACTTAGAACATAATTTTATATTATCGACTTCTTTTTTATTGTCTTTGTATATCTAAGAGAAAATTCTCCAGTTTTTAGCAATCTATACCAATTTGAGAATATCTATAAGAAAATCCTTAAATAAGTGATCAGAAAAAATGGACAAAACTGATTGATTTTCCCCAAAGCCCTTTTATTTTTTCATTTCCATTTTTATTGGAGATGTATCTTGTGGCAGATCAAGGAATAATCTGAGCCTTTTGTGCAAACAAGGAAAAAAAAATACTTCTTCCTCAAAGGGACTGAGATCAAGATTCCTGCACTAAAGACAGAATTCCTTCTGTTTTTATTTTGAAAAATACTGATGGATATTCCCTGTACCTTTGAGTTTAGCAGAACCATAAAAGTATGATAACAGCTATGGTATAAGGCAATTATAGAAGTATAAGGTAAATATAAAGACGTTTTATTCTGGCACAACTATTTCATAAGATAAGGAAATTATCAGGAATACACTTTATATCAAGCATTGTTCAGAGTCTATTAGTTTTATTTATTAGTTCTTTTTTTTTTTTTTTTTTTTTCCTGGCTAAAACCACTAGTGGTTAAATAAATAGTTCCTGGAAGAGACACTAAGGGAAGGAATTGGTTTCTTTTTCCTACTGAGAAGGTTTTGTAAGAGATTTGCTAACATTAATAACCTTTAAAAAAAAATCAAATAATCCATAGATAAACTAAGTGTTGCAGTTTTTATACCCCAATTAGGCCTAACAAGGTAAAAGCCTTTGTAAATCTGTGTCCAGCTGCTCTCGCAGTTCCTCCAGTTCGTAGGTGATTAGTCTGCCATATAATCTCAGCTTCTGCATCTGCCAGCTTGGCAGTGCCTCCTGCAAACTGTAAATACCCTGGCTCTTATAAAATGTTTTGTTAAACTCCTGTAAGTAGGAGTCGGTATTGGAGAGGCCAAAAAAGCATTGTATGATGATTACTGGTACTACAAAGTATTCTATATAAAGGAAATCCCCAAATAAGCTGTCAGAGCAGGATTTTTTGCCTCCATATTAAAACTTTCTTTCATGCGGTTAGTTTACATAAAGTGACTACCTAGGGATAGTCTTTACAATTAGCTGACATATTGTTTGTGTTCTTGTTGCTACCCAGTACATATAACRATCTGAAATCAGATGAAAGAAGTTTTATCCCCCCCAATACCTGAGAGACTGCCACCCCCCTCCAAGTTTGCCATTTAAGTCCCAACTGTGCTGTTGCCTTTAACTGTGCAAGACAGCAGAGCAGCACATTTTGTAGATTAAACCAATAAACTAGCAAACATAAAAGAAACAAATCTCATAATTGTGGATTTCAATTAAAGAAAGGAGGATCAAAGCAAACATTCTGCTTGAAATTGCACAGCTGCTATCTACACAAAATGAGGGAAAAAGCCCTTCTCCATCTAGCCATAATTTGGGGGGGGTAGGGAGGAGGGAGAGCTCCAGCCCTGCAGTAGGACAGATTGCCTATGCTCTTCACGTTCCAATCAGTAATACAGAAATATTGAGTAATAAATTCTGTGCCTCTCCTGATCTGCGAAGCTCCCACCATCTGTGAAAGACAATTTGTAACAGCTTTAGTATTAAGATTCAGTAAACAGACAATCACAAGCATTGTGCCAAACAGTGGCTGCATTTGGAGGAGAGGCATAAAGCAAAAGCAATGACTAACACCAAGACCCTTGCATTGCAAAATTATCCAGCAACCAAAACAGATAGCTCTGTCTGCAGAGGGCTGGGGTTTTTTTCCCCCTTTTTTCCCTCTCCTTCCTCAGCAAAGGGTGCCGGAGTCTGCACGCAATCCAGCTACATCTGGGGGCTGTGTATGTAGGCCTCATCCTAATGCGTTGAATTATTATTGATGGCTGAGGCAGTTCTGCTCTGCTGGTGAACCAATAATGTCAAGGCACTACCTGCAAGATTAATTATAGGAGAGAATGAGCTGCGGTTTCCAGGGACTGAGACATTAATAGAGACTGAGCATTAGTTTCAGGGGATTCAACCGACAGCTGAACAAATGCCTCAGACAATGTTATACATGCTAAACCCCAGCACTTTCCTCAGCAGTGCTGAAAAAGTTTGGAACAATTGTGTTTAAACGGGTAGAAACAGAAGGTTGCCTAAACCAAAAAAGAGCATAAACCAATACTGAGGCTGCTGAAGCCAGCTAGGCTATAAAAACCTTGCTGAGCATTTTGCCCTCTGGAATATATCAAAGAGAAAGGTGACAGTAACTAATCTTTGTAGCCTAAGCAGGAAAAGAAACTCTATTTTTTAGTGACTGGCAGTACCTGGCTTTTCAAAATACAGATGACATTCTAAACTTGGAAACATAGGTTGGATCAAAAAGCTGTTTTTTTATACAGCTTTTTCTCTTTGTATCACTGCAGTGGAAATTTGTACTCCAAGAAGCATTTTAGCTGTATAGAGCCGAGAATATGCGGTGGATGAAGCTGCAGCCATAGCAACAGCTACATAAATTTTCAGGCAATGACAACGCACATGTTACAAATTTCAAGAAGTACAAATCTTCCAAAAAAAAAAAAAAAAAAAAAAAAAAAAGGAGAGAGAGAGAAAGAAAGCAAGCGTTTATGAGTATGTTGAATGTTGTTTATCACGAAGTAATGGTGTGTATAAAGACCTCGGGCTTTCTGCATCTCAGCTGTGTCATCAGAGGTGCAGTTGAGAGATTAGTTGTAGCTCTCTACCTTGTCCTTTAGCTTTGGCAGGTGATATCCTTCTATCTCTTTCATTATCTCCCAGGCCTAACATATTTGAAAGAGCCTCAGGAATTTTGAAGTCCAATTTTCAGTATTTTGTCCAACTCTGCCTCCCCTCCAACTGACCTCTTTCTAGTTGCGCAATCCTTTTGACAAAATAATCCTAAAATGAATAGGACCCTGAGGCTGTGATGCCTCAACAAGCTAAACTACAGAAACTTGGGACTGATACGGGAAGGAAAAAAGCTTCACACTTCACTCATTTTCCAGGTTCATAATTGCCAAGAGCATCACTGCTTTTCATCAAACTTGACCTCTCCTTATCTAGAGTGGTACGTGTGAATTTGCATAAAATACAGCAGAATTGTTAAGCAAATGCATCTCAGGTTGAAAAGTCAACTGGTATGCAAACTTCCAACTCTATTTTGTACCCTTAGTTCTGGATAATTACTTTCACGGTKTTAATACTCCCCTGCCAGTTTTTTACTGCCCACAGATAGAGCATAGGAGAGCTACCTTAGACTATCTGGGAGCTTTGCAAGTCTAAGTAGAGGTGAAAACGTAGCTCACAGAAGGGATTCAAATCCTATTTTGACATGAAGCAGTCATGTTTCCAAACAAGGCTTTGCTCCATACTGGAAAGAATAACAAACTTTGAAATATACCTAATTTCAGATCGAACAGATCAGTTGTTTTTAAAATCTTTGTTTTAGTCAGAAGTCTATGACAAACCTCAAAGATATACTCTTGAAATAGATATAACTCCACAAAGCTTTGCTGTTCTGACAAAATGGAGAAATCCAGTGAAATTATATTGATTTGATCTGAAAAGAATATGACCAGCACTAATAACAATACTATTTTCTCCTTCATAAGTTCAATTCATTTTTTGCCAAGACTGATTTAGTTTGCATTGACTAAACCAAATGAAATACAAAAAGCCCATTAATCTACATCCCCCTCCTAAGTACAGAAATGCATCTACTGCTAGATTGTTCATAGAGTGGATGAAGACACAGACTTTTTGTGCTGATACTGTGACCAAACTCTCAAAAGCTCCTCTCCCTCTCTAGAACACTGACAAATAAATGGTACAAAGGGATCAGATATATCCTTGATTGCTAGAAGGGCCTTTGTTAACAGTGGAAAAAAAGGCTTTCTCTTGAGGTGTGGAAAGTGTAATGTAGGTGTGATTGCTGCAGTTTCAAAGCCAAGGTGCAGAGGGGAAGGAGATGTCAAATACTGTGCTAGCTATATGCCCAACTCTGGCAGTATCGGATTCATGAGCAGTCTGTCAACTGTAGGTCCGATTGCCTTCCAAACAAGTAGCTGAGCTCATGAATAGCATGATTTATTCAAATGCAACATGTACAAAGAAGGTTTCAGATGTCAGTACAGGAAATTCTCTACTATAGCAAGGGATTTTTTAGCTAGCTCTGATGTGCAAATGTGCAGTCATTACTCATCCCAGAAGATGGGAGAGGGCTCTCAGTCTTCAGTCTCCTCAGTGGCATCTCAACCTGGGGGGAGGAAAGGGGCATTGATGCCTTGATGAACTTCAGTTCTCAGTTTAGTGTAGTGCATCATGCTAAAATTTTGTTCTATTTGGGTCATCATCCATACAAATGTTGTACCTTGAAACGCAATTCAGAAGGAAAATCTGAACAGCATCAAGTAGGTTAACCTACACTGAGGAGCAGGAAACTAAGGTGGCAAACAATTGCAGAACAGAGTACTCTTTCCTAAATTAGGACATTCATCAAACTATGGATTAATTATTTAGTGTAGTGGACATCCTGACCAGATCCTCATACGTCCATGATAAGGGAAACAAAATTGAGAAAATACTATTATTCTATCTTTGAGTAACTATTGGAAATTTAAATGCTTAGGGTTATTGACCTGGCTTTCCACAAACCTATCTTTGTGTGTGACTTCCATGTCAATGTTGAAGTTCATCTCTGCTCTGAGCCAAAGTACCTAGTAAAGGAGGAAGGTAAGCTACAGCTTATTAAATTTATTATGTTAGTCGTGGAACAAAATTTCTTTTTGTCTTCTAAGAATTTGTATCATTGTACTTATTAAATTTCAAATAAGGAATGCATTACATGTGTGCATAGAGTTGGAAACACATCGCTCTGATTAATGCATTACTGTTAGAAAGAGAAAAGGTAGAAGAGCTTTGTATCAACACCAGATTTTCCTGGAGGACAAAAGAAAAGCTGACAGTAATGAGCTTTCATTCTGTTTTCATATTCTGAAGATTTTTGAGGCATTTGGTGATACAAATAAGAGCTTCCAGTGAACACTAATGCTGTGCATATAAGCCAGTTCTAAAGCATCTATGTGCCTAATTTCTTGCACTTTTGAAAACACAGCTTTGTTTCTTAAAGTATGTTGAACATAAAATGCAATGCATAAATGTATTGGGAAGGTGCCAAGTTAGCTATACCTTTTATCACTCATTAAGACTTTCTGTAATTTTTGGCCCCCCMAAAAAATTGTTTTCAAAACTAGGTTTGGAGTTGCTCTTAAGTGTTTGCTGAATAACAACTGTATCACTTTTACCTTTTAACTTAATGCATTTGGTTTGCTTCACCATTGATTGTAATATCTACATTACTACTTGTGCTGCATGGAAAACCTATTGAAGTCAAGGTTTAAAAGTGAGCCCTATTTTTTTCTGAACATTAACTTAGTGAAGTACAGTACATTAAGTTATTTGAACACCATGATGAAAAGAGGCAGATTTTCCTAGCACAAAGTCAATTTCTGGCAAAAGATATGGTAGAAACTTACAGCACAAAAAGGATTAACAGAACAAAATAGCTTTTAATCTCTATCTGCTTTTCCTTCACTCAAGGAATAATTGAAGAATCCCACCAATACAGCCTGGCACAGCGGCTATTGTGCTGTGGCCTGGCTTCCCAGTGGTTATTCACCATTTTTATAATTGGTGCCAGATACCAATTATTTCTCTTACATGTTTGAACTTCTAAGGAAAAAAAAGTTTTTGTGTGCAAATTTTTGTGTACAGATATTTAGTACAGAGCCCAATGAAGTACTTCAAAGCCTTATAAGTACATGAACAAAGTTCTGTTCAGGAAAAAATGAAGGAAAAATATAGTTTAAAAGCATTTATATCTAAAATTGCTACAGTCAAGTGCTAGAGTTCAGGGTAGGTTAATACAGATAAGCAAGAGGCTGTCTAATACAAATTTAGGGATATGCCTAACTACAGCAATGGGTGACTAGTGCTCCACAGCGTGTGTTCATGGCCTTGCTCCATGCAGCCCAATGGCAGCCTTTTGACCAATGACTGTGGGGAAGAAGGGATGTCACAGCCTGGTCCTGAAAGGAATGGCGTGCGTGTGGTTTAGATACGTTAAAATACAGACAATGAGCTGCAAAGCCGTATTTTTCAAAACAGGGGAAGTTTTCAGGTTTTTGTTCTTACCAGACATGAATGTTCTTTTAGCAAAATATAAAACTCTTGTATTTTGAAAGTGAAATTGATTTTCTGATAGTATTCTGGAACTTTTTCTTACGAGACACTATTTCAAAACCTTTCTGAGAAGACATTTGGTTTTCTATGTACAGTCTAGAAATTAGTGCAGAAAAATCAAGACAATTTTAGTTAAAAATTGTCAACATGCCCTTTCCTAGGCATTGACACACTTTCCCAGCATATTTTCTCATTGGAAAATGTATCCAGAAATCACCCACACTCTAGCTCCTGAATCCAGAGGTCTGAAGAGCAGAAGAGATTCTGTGATAAGTCTTAAAGTTTCCATATTTCCCACAGCTACCCCATCTGCCAATTTATTGGACTTTTTACTGAGGCATTGACTGTGGATGCTCACAGCAACTCCCTTAAACAGTAGGTCTCATTCTCATTTGAATAAGTTTCTATGACATATATCAATATGTGATAGATTCTTTATGCTGCCCAAGACATCCATCAGAAACCTTTAATCTATCCATTTACTTTGGTATTGAATTCTCAGAACTATTTCAAATGCCTCTCCGCTTTGAAAGGAGCTGTCCTATACTGAAAAGATTGAGGCCTGAGAAAAATTGATTTCATCTAGTTATAAAAATCCTCTGCATAACCCAGTGTGTTTCTTAAATATATCAGTAGTCAGTTCTAGTGGATCTCGAAGGAAGGAACCATGCAGCACCAACTGGGCTTTTGTTTCAAATACCTTTTTTCTCAGGAGTATCTCATGGTTAATCTCCACAGGAACAGATAGGAAGTTACTTTACATAAAAAAAATATATCTGCCATTTTCAAAAGTTTCTAAAAAAGCTTGAATTGACTCCTTTTTTTTTTTTTTAAAAAAAAAAAGTTTCTGTGACATAAGTTCTTTTCTTCTTTATCCTGCAACTAACAACTAGAATTTTCATAGTGTAGCAGCATCTAGTACTTCAGTTAGTGTGTTAAAAATATAAGTAAAATTAAATTTCAGAAAAAGCTTTGGCTGGGAAGTATTAGACAACTTCATTTAATAAAGGACTGGATTTAGATGTGATGCCATTTTCTCTCACTGGAATTGTTTGTATGCCCCAGGTCCCCATTATTTCTGTGCTGGACTATCTCAGATTTCCATGGTCCTTCTTTTGAATGATGTAAAGATTATCTACATGAGATATTTAGTCCAATGCAGATGTCCTCTTCCTAGGAGTTAATGCACAGTGAGCCTGCAGGGATGCACAGGCAGGAAASTAATAGGGTTTGGAATGAAACTGTTTGGGATGAACTAACAGATATGACAGAAATTGTTTTACTTTTGAAATGGAAAGAAGCAGACTTGGGCAAATATGAGCTATTCCAATAAATTTTCAAAAGAAGCTGTCTATCAGAAAAGATTGTATTCAGCAATTCATGACCTGCTCTATTTGATTCTCAGAGCAGTTCATATCATTGTGAAACTGCCTTCTCRAGAAAGTAGTAGAGTTGTTTTTTCGTCCTATTCTGGACCAAAACAAACAAAAAAAACCCACCACAACTCTTGATTTGCTCCTCAAAGCACTCAAAAGATTTTGTAATTTATGTATCACTGATAAGACTAAGTTATCTCGTAACTGTAGTGAATGTTGTCTTTGCATTCATTTCTCTTTTTAAAGCACTAAGCACAGTGAATATAAGATGTTTAAATAGTAGAGGGATTCAGTGCATGGCACAACAGGCAGTACATCAAATTCAAATACCTAAAGTGAAGAAATCAATCATAATCCAACTTTTTCATGTGGATCAAACTCATTTTCAATTAAAATAGCAAAATTTACAGCTGTTTTGACAGCATGAAGCTCATATACAAATTAGAAAGTATGACTGCTTCTTTATAGCAGCTTGAGCAAACACATTATTTTGGCCTTAATATTGAATACTTTAGTATAATGATAAACGAACAAATTCTCAGCTAATATAAAAACTGCCACATTTACACTACGAATGCCTGACATTACACCATCTGAGAGTCTGCTTTAAGTGTGATATTCATTTCCATCTAATTCCACATTTTTTTAATACGAGGATTTTAAATAACTATAGAATAAAAACACTTTMTTTTTGAATTTTACAGAGCCAACTTTTGAAACCCACAATGATGTACTGACTACCTGCTACCAATCACACCAACAGAGTTTATTTTCTTTGATTTCTTGCTGTAGCTTTAGGCATCTGCTATAGCAGATAGAAGTAGCTTTTGATAGCTCACTAAAGCTATTATAGTACCAAAGGACTTGAAAGTGGGCTAACAGCTTTTGTAATAACAAAAAGATGGGGGGCAGTGGGGAGGAAACTTTAAAGAGAAACAGAAAGGTGGCATGTACTAAACACTCATCCTGAAACATTACCTTCTGTTTGGAGGAGTTTACTGATATATATTCTCTCTTCTTCTTCTTATATATTCTCTCTTCTATGCACTACTTGAAGTAGTGCATAGTGGCAGAGAATGCTAAAACTGATTGCTAATTGGCAATTTTATCAGCATCTTCCCATCTATCCAAAATAAGCTTTGTTATAATTGCATATAAACTAGATGCTGTCAAAACAGCTGTAAATTCTACTACTGTAATTGAAAATGATTTTGATTCACCTTAGGAAATGGGATTGTGATTGATTTCTTTTGTTAGGTATCTGAATTTGATATATTATCTATACTACTGAGCTCTGACTCCCCTCGCTATTTAAAAAGCCTGGTTTCATAGCACTTATTGCTCTAAAGAGAGAAACAATCGCAAGGCACTCATTTATCATACTTACAGGGCAGTTTCATCTGATCCAGTGACATGCTAACCACAAAACCAGTGTGCTTTTAGAGAAATACTACACCACAGCCTGGTAGACTTTAAAAGGCAGTAAGGACAAAAGGACAAAATGAAAAATAATAGATTAAAATGTTACAGTGAAAACAATGGATTAGACTTGGAATTATCTTGCTGTCCAGGAAGAGAGGAGGTATGAAAGGCAAGACTCTCATTCCACTGATCCATATGCTCATATCTTCTAACAGCAACACTGACATAGTCTGTGAGTTCATTTACAATTTACATATACTTGTTCTGAATATTCCAGCAAGTAAGCCGGACACAGTTTGCACAGTGTGCTTTGAAGTCAGTGATAATATTTACATTTACTTTACCTGTCACAGATGTTGGTCAGAAGTCATACATACTTAAGGCATTTTCTCTCCAAGTTTGTATTTATGTGAAGAGCCATGATTGCAAGGACCAAAGGATACCCAGTCAGCGTCAAAAATATACTGCTTATCAATAGATTTGCATTTAATAGGTTGCCCTAATGCAAATTGCATCGCTAGACCATTCTCTCTGAACTCACTCAGAATATATGAAAGAGGATGTTTTGCTAGCAGCACTGACAGTTGTGAGGGGACGCAGTGACGTGTCTTCCAGAGGCTCTGCAAACTACGCTTAAAACCACACAGCTGGAAGCAGCTGGCGAGTGCGGCGAGTGGGGGGAACAGAGAGATTCTGAGCTGTTTCTAGGTGCAGCTGTCACTACTGTCAGTATTACTTGAGCCACCACTGTGATAACTTGAACTCCCACCACCACTGAGTGATTCACTATGCTGTTTGATCCTAGGAAACCTTGATGCTGTGCCGTGACTTCAAAGCTGCTGCTGTAGCTCCATGTGTGGAAGGTTATCATCTACCATATCTAAGAAAAAAGTACTGAAAGTCATTAACCCTTCTGTCACAGACCAAGTTTTTTCTKCCTTGGAACTACATCCTGAATCAATGCACTTTAAAGCTCTCAAGTAAGCCCACTATGCAGTCTCTTCAATCTCAATCTCACTCTCTGGATATAGACTTTTGGTATGGAAGTCCTTATCATAGATGCCACTTATAGGCATCACCCTAGCCTATTTTCTAAAGTCTTTAAATTACTACTACCCGCCCATACATTAATAGCAAACTGCAAGGCTAACAGTATCTCTACTCAACCTCTAGATATCCATAGCACCTTATAAACACCTTCTCATCTGAAGTTGTTCTGTAGATGGTTAAGATTTTGAGATTAGCAAGTACTTCTAAATGTTGTCATTTTTAAAGAGCAGAGAAAATTATAAAATACCTATATATAAGCACATGTATGCATGCATATCTGATTTTCTCCTGTGCTTCTTTTCTATTAGGGCAGCAGTAAAGAGCCTTTGCACTGGAGAGAAACATATGACTTCTAGTGCAAGCACTGAAAACTTAATAGCCCCATGACGGGTATATACTTTGAATGTAGGTATGTCAAAATACTGCAGTCCTTCATTATATGAAGGATTGTGACCAGAGCAAAAGAGTATTTCCATGTTGGTCATGTAATATATATCTGGTCTCATGACACAGGTGCAACTGTTAGATGACCAATTATCTCCTCGTTAAGGGGTAGAAAAATCATCAAAAAGTATGCACTGAATTCATGCACTGAATGCAAAAAAACATTATTTCTTCTGCTGGTACAATGTCTTCATGACTCAGAGACAAATACTTTGAACAAAAATGTGGAGGATGCAGCCTCCTGATCAGAAGATTGCATTGAGGTTACAGGACTATGCTGGAATCGTACTAATTGTGGCCAGATTCATTAGTCATCAGCCATGGAAAAGTTTAGYGGCTGCATGTGCCCTATATGCATCACGTGAATGAGTCTCTAAATGAAGGTGATGAAAGCAGAAAAGGCGGCAAAAGAAAAATAAGAGGGTACTCCTGAGTTAAAAACGGAGCTGCTAATGAGTGTCAAAGAAAAAAAAAAGCATAATAAGAGTTTAATAGAATAATTCTGTTTAACATCATGTACTCCAGCTTTATCATAATCTAATATACTCCCAGCAGGATCATGTTACCATAGCTATTTACATTTGTCTGTTTAGAGATGGGAAGTGTTTCAGTAATTTAGATTTTATGTCACTTACAAGATACTGAGTAATCTACAATTACTGCAGAATTTCATACTCAAAAGGAATGAGGCATTTTTTCTGTTCAGATAAGTTTCTTAGCATTAGCAAAACAATAAAAATCATGTGAAAGCACATGAAGTTACCAGTAGATGGAGGCTGATCTGGATGCCCCAGGGTTCAGAATAAAGAGACCTGTAGGATATAGGGTGATCATTTCTTATTTCAGTCTGAATTTCAAAAAGTCATTGTAATGGGTCATAAAATTTTATTGATGCATCAAGATCCCAAATTATATCACACAWACATTCAGGAAATGAGTTGCTTGAAATTTCCTGAAAATCATCTTTCCACTTGCTAAATCACAAGCAGAATACTACTTTGGGTATCCCTGGATTTATTCCATTTCCCATGGAACCTATGTATAGGTTCTGTGTATTTTGGCTTTCAGTGCACAGCGAGCTCCAGTTTCCAGTATACTTATGAAAATTTGCAGTTTTTATTCAAAAATTGCCTTCCTACCTCCTTCTCTTTGAATAACTTGCTTTTCTATGCCCTTTCTATTATTTTCAGATTAACTGTTTTCACTTCAAAAGTTTCCTTTTCCATTAATTTCAATCTTAATTCTCTTGGCAGACATTCTTCCTTCTCTGCTATTATTTCTCTTTGTTTTTCTTTACCCTGTAAGTCAGTCTAGTTGCTTTTTTCCCCATGTCTTTCCTCTGTTCTCTTGTCCTGTCCTCTCTGCTCCACTCCACTCCACTCCACTCCACTCCATTCCTCCTTGTTTTCTTCTCTTAATTTCTTTTCTTTCTTTCAAACACTCTATTAAGTGCATGTCTTTTCAAAAATGTTCTCAAGTTTCATTCTTCTCTTAGGTGTTAACAAGGTCTTTGCTCCATTGTTCTGTATGAGGAACAGCATTCATGCAGAATACCATTAATGCTCTGTTCTCCTAGAGAAGCCCATATCGGATTTTCATACCAGAAATCTCTACCAGAAGCAACAATGAACTATTAGAGTTATTGTGAGAGCTTGCAAATTGCTTCTAGAAAGTCAAAAATCTTTTTTATATCTTCATCCAGAAAAACAACAACAAAAATTGCCTAATATTAATCAACAGCACTGAATATATAGGACTGTTGATTCATAATTGTAATACTGAAGAGTATAAAATTGAAAAACTGGATTTCATCTGAGGACTTTGAAATCAATCTTGTTTATTAATTCACTTTAGAAATAGAAATCTAATTAAAAATTCTGATGTAAGATCTCATATCCTTTTTTTTTTCCTTAGTATTTGAGGGTGTTAGTGAAAGAAAAACAGCAAAAAATACCCCCAAACCCTGACACCTAAGTATGATTTTTTTTTTTAATCTGAATGGTACCACATGTTTTAAAATAGTCTTCAGGCCGCATCAATATACAATATCAGACCATTTAAAATCTTGCAGTGGGGTACAAACACAAACTTTAGAAGACTCTAAAAATGATGAGGGCAGGGGGCAGCGAATATGAGTTTTGGAGTCTATGCTTCTGTAAAAATCTATCTGCTTTCTGTAGCTAAATATTGATGATACTTTGGGATTTGAAATTAACAATAAAGCAGCAATAAAGCAAGGAAAAAAACAAATATTGTTTCAAAAATAAAGTGAAGGAGACTATTTTAACATCTTATAAATCCATCAGTCTCTAAAGTACCTCTGAGAGACATATATTACTGTCCATTTAAGCAAACTCTTTCCCTGGCTGAAAGACCGCTGAAGTCATTGAAGTCAACAAAGGTTTTATGATGAACCTAAAAGATTCAGAAGTGCCCATTTCCCATTTCCCTGCTCTTGAAAGGGAAGATTGAGAGCAYGAAAACAATTTGGTTTTCTTTTAGACTGTCTGGAAACCCAGTTGCAATTAGGCTTTGCAGTGTGCACAGATGATAGCAGAAGGCTGCATTGCTCCGTGGAGATCACTGAGAGGAATTTGCCCGAGGAGCCACAGTCCTTCTCAGAGATGCTCACTGATAGATGCTCACGCAGCATGCTATCCATTAAGGTGACACAGACTGTTCCTCTACTACTCATGTGGAGCTCAGCAGATGAGTAGCAGTGGGGGATAGGTACTTAATACTCCTCTTTCTCTTCTGGGTTGTCCTTTCAAACAACAAAAGTTCAGGAGTTCAGAGATCAGAGACTTCTAGTTTATTCAGCATTTTCAGAAATTGTCAGAATGGAGAAAGAAAATTCCAGCATTCTTTTTCAAGAATTTATTGTTGTCTTGCCCTTGAAATTAGTATAAATCCCTATGATTTGCCACTCACTTTTTAAAATACTTCCTGTGCAGAATTCAGATAAAATATTTGCCTCTTCAGCTGTGATCTAGACCCCTTACTCATATGAGAGTCTCTGAGCCCATTGATAGGGACCACTCAAACATCTAGGAATTATTCTCTGTTTTCTGCAGTTGAAACCTAATTTTGCTTTTAAAGCAGGAAGATTAAGTCAAAATACTATGTGGATTGCTTGAAGATACGAAGGAGCTATACAAGCATAGTCCTTGTTTATCAAATTGATGAAACTCTTCCTTAAACATTAATTAAAGAACAACTCTAAAATATAATTACACTGAATTACACTCCCTACAATTCAGATATTATATACTGTAGGGTAATTAAGAAGTCTATAATATGAAGTCTCTCAAGAGCTGAAAATTGTATTAATGTTCAGATAAGGAAGAAGCAGTCTAACCAACCTATTAGATTTCAAAATACACATACAAGGAAGGGCAGATTAACATGAGAATGAAATCGAAGGAAAATCTAGAAAGCCAGCTACAGAAAAGTATTTTTATCTTTGATCTTCCATGAGATGTTCTTCAGTGTCCTTCTATCTTTTGAAGATGTGGGCTGTTCTAAAACTTTTAACCTCTAATACAGTCTTTGATTTATCATTAAAAACAAACAATCAAAAAAACCATATCCCATCCCATAAACCATTCCATCTGGTAACTTATTATTCCAGGGCACTGTATATTGCAGGAGAAAAAAAGAATAGAGAAGATGAACAAACTTGGATTTTAGGACAACTGCTGAATAATTTCATTTAATCATCAGGAAACCTTTTCCACCTAGCTCTCATCAAGTCCTAGTTTTAGTACTGAGAAGTCTTTCTCCCCACCTTGCTTTTTCTAAAGCTTCTTAAAGACTCCCTAAGATAGAAAACCAACAACCTTCCAATACTTTCCTTTCCAATAGGAAAACATGACTTTTAGAGAGCTATTATTTAAATGAAGAGATTTTTGCCATTTTTTTTATTTATATTCCTGTTTCAATCAGAAACTAACAGGAATCCACTTTCGTACACATTCTTTTGCTAGGACAGTATTCCTTTCTGACCTTTCATGGATTCTTAACTCCAAGGTTCGTAGTGATAAACAAAACTTCATTTTGTCAGCTGCCTGTTAAAAAAAAGCCTCTTCCTCTTAGCATTGCCAAAGTTTTCAGGATTTGAATTGCTGGTCCTTGTAAAARGTGCTTGTGCTGTCCCACTTTTATTCATTGAACCTGTAAATGTGTTTCAATTAGACTTTGAGTGTGTTGGCATGGGAAATGCTGGAGCTGATTTGTTTCTCCCAATTATTATGGTATTTTCCTGTAATAAAATCATGAAAATATGTTASAAAACAAATAATATTGCATCTGCAGACCCAGAAACCAAGGTCARGAGTAGCATGTACTGCTGTTGACTAGTACAATCTGCTTAAAGGGTGCTGCTCATGCCACAGGGAGTGTAAGTTCTGCAGCCTTTATAAGAGTGCTCATGTGAAACTACGCAACAGAAAATTGAGTTCTGTGTTCAGACCTGTAGATTATAAGTAAATATAAGTTCCAGTTCACTGTGGATGCAGATGACAGATACTCTTACAAAAATCTTACAAAAGAAAGACTTTTTAGATGTTTGTACATTTTAAATATCAGTGCTGAACCTGAAGAACAACTATCACATAGAAAATGATTTCATAGACTGAGTACAATATAGTTGAAATGTAAAGTAGATGTAAGATACTTTGTGKTTTTTTTCCCCTATTTTTGTGTCCATGATGCTTCACATCCATCTTGGGAAATCATACTTTCAAAGAATAAGACAATAAATCTCTAAATTTCCATATTTACTCAAGTCTTGTGTCTCTTCAGGGCAGAATCTGCCAAGTGTCTGGATTTACAATGTTTTTATGATAATGATTTACTCCAAGGGCTAGCTCAAGATGAAAAGATAAATTAATTTATCTTCTTTTATCTACTAGATAGCTGAGATGATACTCTCAAAAAATGAATTCAGAGCACATATATTGTATAATTCATCACAAGCAATTTAAAATCAGTTATAGGTAGCCTTCATGAACTTATCCTACAGAGACTGGGTGCACTAGGAGATGAATATATTTGTAACCTTGGAGATGTTCAGAACCTTTCCAAAGATGGCATTACCTCTCAGATAATCTGGTTTGGTGGATATYCAAAGGAGTGTAATATATCATTTGCATACTTAGCATTTTGGAAGAAACAATAAAACTATGTGAAACAAGTACAACAAAACAGATACTTTTTAATAAAAAAAAGATTCTACTTTTCTTCTTCTTTTGTCTAGAGCCTAAGTGAGGACAGCAGGAATACATCTTAACCATAACTGATCTAAACAAATACCAGGTGAATGCAAACTTCTAAACCAAAAGCAGTTTATGAACATAAGCTGTTGAAAACTTGCACAACTGCCCACTTTTAATTACACTGCAGAACCACCCCTGCCAATACCTCAACTGATTGCATTAGTTAATCAATTTGAGCATGTTATAGCAGTTTTCTCTTATAGGCAGATGATTTTAAAATACTGCACGTTGAAGCTTTAGATCTCCTGGCACTCAGATAATAGGTATCCTGGAAGTCTGTTTTGGCTTAAAGGGGGACTGGATGCAGTACTTGAAGAAAAGATTGTTGAGGGTCACTAGTACACAGAAACCACTACTGACTCAGGACATTTCTGAGCCACAAACAGTTGAAGWCTGAGGGGTACTCAACAGAAGTATCATTTATGTTTGCCCCACATTTATATATTTGATTAGGTATTTACTTTAGCCTCAATTCAGAAGGGAATAGAAGGTTTTCTGGACCTTTACTCTAATCCATTACTCCTTCCCTTATGTTCTAGCAGAAAACTGTGTTACTTCATTATTCCCTGTAAAAAATGTAWGATAATAATTTGATTTCACAGAGCAAATGAGAAGTCCAGTTAGCAAGGAGTTCCTGTTTTAATTCCATGGTGCATTATTATTTACATATGTGTGTATGTATGTTTAGATCACATATATGTRYGTATACACACAAACACACACACTTGAATGTGTACATAAATAGCAAGAACAGAAATAAACACAAAAGAATCCCCAATCATGATGTCAACATTACGAACAAGTCAGATAATATCTATCTGAAAGATACTTGATTTGCTTCAGGATGAGAGGCTGGATTAGACAAATTTTTCCAAAGCTTGCCTTTCAATGAGACAGGGGAGTATTTAACTTTAATTATTAACTGTAGTTTCAACTTTATTTATTAAATGCAATAATTTCAAGGAAGATAGAAATGAAGCAATATGCTCATAACTGCACACCCTCTCTGTGGAGACATTGTTTTTYACTTGTACATATTCATCTGTTGACCTTCTCAAATGAAGTGTGTATCATGAAAAAATAAACTAAAAAGACTTCCCACAAGTGCTGTAAGGCACAAGACTGAGAAACAGAGTGGTCACTCCAGCTTAAATAAAATATCTGGACATCCTTATCCTGATTCATACATGTAATATCACACATTGCGTGTTTTTGTTCATGTATCTCATATTTCTACTGGCAGAAATATAAAATATGGTTTCATTATAAAACCTGACTTAGCAATACTGAATATTTTCAAGGTTTCTGGTAGGGASGAGGCTTGAATATTGGCCTGTGGCAATTATCATTAGACATGCTCCTRGACTCCCAACCTTAAAATATTTAGGGTTTTACGTGTTTCCAAGTCCCATGACA
Source organism: Nothoprocta perdicaria (assembly GCF_003342845.1). Taxonomy (NCBI): domain Eukaryota; kingdom Metazoa; phylum Chordata; class Aves; order Tinamiformes; family Tinamidae; genus Nothoprocta; species Nothoprocta perdicaria. The sequence goes on along the minus strand of NW_020456087.1, from coordinate 4,104,129 downwards.
ATTCAGGACATATGGTATGAACAAAGTGGGGCTTCTAACTTTTCCCTGCCTGAGATAACCCAGGCTTTATGGTGCTGTCAGAAAAAAAGGAAAGAATTACAAGCAGATCCACAGAAAGGAAGATACCATTCTAACACAACTCTAGTAAGGACAATATTGGTCCAAGACATTAGGGATTCCACAGGAAGTTTAGATCCTTTTATTGCCAGTTCTGTGTCTTACTGAGAGAACTATTTTTACTCTTAAAACAAACAAACAGGCAAACAAAACTCTCTCTGAACAACATAGCACCTAACTGACTTATTAGAGTAGATTATTGTAATTATTCCTTGGCTTCCCTTGTTGTTAAAAACAATTTATCTCCTTAGTTATTAATCAGTAGGCAATGATTACAGGATTTGCTAGGCATTCTAGATACTGATGTGGGACTATTATCATGATATCTCACATTTTTCAGTGCTCTATCTTCTCAGGTCTCTGCTTAGGGGGAAATAGCTTTTTTCTTCTTTTGGTAAGACAAAGTACTATGTACATTCTCTAMTCTCAGGACCAAACATATTGTAAAACCTAAACTTGAATTGTCTTGAGAACAGTAAGGACAGGTTCACCCTGCTCTACCTTCTGCCAGGTACGTTATGCAGTGAGGTCAGGGAGCRAGACAGAAAGGGAAGTCAGACCTGAGACTTTACCTAGAAGGTCCTAATGTTGCACAGAAAACAACAACAACAATAACAATCATAATAAAACAAAAAAAAACCCCACCTATAGGCAGGGTCTGCTCTACATTTGAGATAAAGATGTGTGGAAAAAGCACGGGTGCACTGCCCTAGGTCTGGGGCTCCTCATGTAGACACACAAGTCAGAAAGCAGTGTCCATGGCTTGGTAGAGACAACTATCTAACTAGCAGTGTAGATAGAAAAGATTAACCAGAGTGCATTTTTTCTATCTGTGGTATATGCATACAACAGAAACAAAATGATCTGTTAACATTCTACATATATTTTGAAATCTTAAAATGAYTTCAGTGTTAAATGGCCGTGAATAAACTGTTCCTCAGCATCCACTCTGGAGCATTTTACAGTAGGATAAGCATTATACAAAGTAATGTTCCAGAATCTGCTTTTTTACTAATCAAAACTCTTTAATATAAATATTTTTGCCTATTAAAACTACAGAAGTACAGCATTATCAATTGTCAGGAAGCTTCTAGTACTTAGACTTACAGGTCTTTTCTGAAGAACAAAGCTATGTGCTAAACTATGACACTTTAACAGTGGCTAACATTAGCAGGGCGTTTGCAGAAGTGTTTCAATAGTTTTTGTTGGATGATACTAAGAGTACCAATATGTAATACTGACAAAAGGAGAAAAGATGAAAGCAAAATGCTGGGACAGAACTAATGGTTATAAAACTCTTGGCAATTCAGATTAATGTAAGTCTCACATCATAACCAACATTGACAATAATAGGATTCCAGAGTCCATAAAATTAGTCATGATTCAAAGATAAACATCAACAATTTGCATAAAAGCTTTACTTTTAAAGATTTAGCACTGTGTACCAAATGAGGGAAAAAAGCACCAGTGTAACAGTAACACTTTAATATAGGTATCCATTATCTAATGCTTATATAATGGAAGCCAAACGAGCTCATTATTATCGGTGCTATTATACTGAATACTAAATGAACTCATCATAGAAACATACTTGCTTTAAAAACTATTACTGCACCATCAATGGTGAAAGGAAAAAAAAAAGCATACAAACTTCCTGAGATGAATAATTTGATTTCAGTGTTAACTTCTGATGCATTATTAATCAACAGTTCATTATACTTTTAGATATCACTTAGTTTATTTGTGCTTTATTTGTACACAACTCATTTCTGTAATCTCTTACTATATTTTACTTTATTCTTATGTAAACAATGCTGGTTTGGGCTGGTACAGATTTATAGTAAATGAAAGGACAAATTCAAATCATATGGCATGTCTGCATGTTATTTGAGTTTGCTCTGTTTCACAAAACCAGCACAAAAGCAAAGTTACAAAAAGGCTGATGAAATCCAAAGTAAATGATAAAATAATAATGTGAAAATAGACCATAAAAATGAAAATGTGCTGAGGTCTATAGCTTTGATGGCACTAACATCAAAATTCTTGTAATGTGCTTTCAATTTGCATTTTTGAAGTCCATTGCCACAATGATAATTCAATTTCATTGCAGCATAAACCTGTTTGAATTGCTATTTTGATTAGTTAGGTCATATGTATAAAGGAACAGTCTGGTGAGACAAATATCTGAAAATCAGCTGATAAAAGTCTTCATGGAGGAAGAAACCAATAGCTGGTGTTACATCTGTTGAAAGGGAGCAATATTTAAGAGATTTAGCAATAAGTGGTTACTAACTAAAGTGGTTACCAATCACACTATGGTTGGTTTAGATAACCAAAACCAAACCATTATAGAGGGGATCCTGAGTGCCTTTCAGAAGTAATCACTAATAGCAACTCTTTAATTACTCATACATTGGTGTATTAAGTCTGTATATAAAAAAACTGTTCCTTGGAGTCTTCGGGTGATGTGATCTTTTTCTACCAATGCAAAATGTGTGATAGGAAATTAATAATGCTTCAAGAATATTGCTTCTCACTTATGAGAGCTACTACAAAGATTTTTTTTCTCTAGAATCTCACAGAAAATTAGACTACTTTTTGGGGGGAAGGGAGGAGAGAAATTAACATTTAGACTAAACAATCACACAGACTTAGACTGAATTAAAAAAAAAAAAAAACTTGGAAAAGATATTGTCAAATGAAATAATTCCCAAATGTTAAGTACATTTTTGTAAGATAAATTTTATAACAAGGATTTCACAAGCAAAGGTGAGTGCTAGTTCTCCTGAAACAAAGTTCCAATGAGATCTTCAACTTAATCTTTCTCTGACAATTTATTTGTTATAGGAAAGCCATTATCAATTTTTACATCCTGCAAATGCTGAGGGGATAGAGTCAGTAATATACATAAAATCTTTAAAAGCATTCAAGGTGACTGCCATAGGAAAAACAAAGCAACAGTACTATTCAGAAAATATTTTTGTTCGATCATTAAATATTACAGCATTCTTAATTTTCCTTTTTTTTTTCTTCATCTGTTTATGTGGGACTTGAGAAGCTCTCAAAATAATTTTTGATCTTTAAGATCTCCAGATGTTAAATTTAGGATCTTTAAAAAATCCAACAGAATTCCTACATGAAATCAAAAAATATATATTTTAAAGAAATTTGTTTGCAACTATTTTGAATGGCAATGTCATCTTTACTTCTTTGCTTTGTGAGAGGATTCTTGATATTTTTTCTAACTTATTCCCACATTTTGTTTATGATAGGGTAATTAAATGTTATGTATATAAATACTCCTATGCAATTTTATGCTCTTTGATGGCAAGACTTTCACATGATAGACACATGTACATAAATTCCAAAAGCTTCATCCAGTAGAATTTACCATCTAGCAGTTTTACTGAAAAAAAAAAAAAAAAAAAAAAAAAAAAGTTCTATTCTGGTCAACTTGAAAACATTTTAAATATGCCTTTTGGTGAAACAAACACATACACAAACAATCCAAAAGCAGTTAGGATCATTCCAAAACATGCAGATGTACCTGAGATGAAATATTTTATTTAGTACTGTGCTTAGTTTATTCCTTTGTGTAACTCCTTTTCTGAGATGAAATTTGCCACAGAATGTTATTTTCTGGAAGGGAAAGATTTTAAAAAACAGGAAAAGAAATATTTTGGTAACTTTGAAATGTTAATATTTTCAGTCTGTCCAAAATACAGGATTTTAGGGAATGAATTTACTACTTATCAAAAAGTAAGAAAAAATTATACTGTCCAGATTTAAATTTAGGATCTTAATTGCGAGCAACTGTATGACATGATGATCTTACTACTTTTTAGGGAGGACATTAACTAATCTTACAAGCATACCATAAACAAAATATAATTAACTGAGCTCCAAAATTTCCAAATATCCAGCTAAACATACAGATCCATTCTTGAAGTTTCTTCTGACTGATATTTCCCCATTTTTTTAGAAGCTAAATAACAGAATCTAAATATGGCACCTAGAGATTGTTCAGCCTCCAAATTCAATCCATTCATATAAATCATTTAGAGGTTCCAAAAAAAAAAAAAAGTTTTGATTTAAATAAAAAGATTTTTATTCTGCATTCTAATTAATTTTAATTACAATAAAAAATGTTTAAAGCTCTGATTGAAAACATTTGGTTTCAGATGAAAATAAATATGAACAAAACTCATTAAAATCATGGTGGATTTCTCTTCATCTTGTTATATTTATTGTTACTCTGTGATTCAGAGAGTGAATCAATGGCAATTGCAATGTTTATTTTCAAAGGGCCACAGAATCTTTTCTTTTTATTCAAGGCAAAATATTTACTTTCTTTGTGATGCTGTTTGTCCCTATCTGTTAGGGACCACCATGCTCATGCAAGAAACCCAAAGCTCAAGGCGACAAGGAAGTTGTTGTGTCAATAAGCAATATCACTATGGAATGAATCACAACTAAGTAAATATCTTTTCCTTTCTACTAGGATTTATTATACATTTCTATCAAGAAAAAACTCCTTCCATATTTCTGTTAATATTCTTTGCAGGTGAAGTCCTTTGAGTCTAACAAGATTTGCTTATTTTTACTGACGCTTTTTTTTTTTTTTTCAGAACAGAATCTTCCGAATGTGATTCAGCTGCACAAGGCAGTTTCTAATTCTAGAGCTGTCTAACACTTCATATGCATGCTCTTTGAAGTTAAAAACTATATAGACTTAAATCTAGAATAACTCGGATGCATCTTGTCAAAAGACTGGTACTGGATTTGTGCAAATTGAATGCTCTGTTAAATCTGTTCTGCATTGTTTCAAGTTCCTGACAATAAAATAAATTYCACGTTTCACTTGGCTCACTTAGATAATTCTATAAGTAGCAATAGCAACAAACTAAATTAGATTAAGTTTGGCTCTGTATGACAAGCTCATTGATCAAGTCTCTAGAAGCCAGAATACGCATTGTTTGCATTCAGTGTCCACGGAGGATGGTCCCACAAAGAGTGGAATGGACTAGATATGTAGATAGACTACACATTAAGGATTGCCTTATATCTGCAACTGGTAGCAAAACATATTTCATAAAACAAATTAATTTCTCACAATACAGTACAAAATGTTACAACTAAAGAAACCATATCATATATATAAGCTAAAACATGTGGGTAGGTAATTGTACCCAGTGGTACCTATTTCTAGCACTAGTTTGAGGTATCAGTGATCTGTGTCATTAGAGAAATAATTAACATGCTTCATTTTATGAGCTTTTTTGTATCCTTATCTTTTACCCAGAAAAATACAGTCTTCTTTCATAATCATTCTTTAAGTCAGAGTTATAACACAGTAACTATTAAACCTTGTCCTGATTTTCTTTAATTGAATGAGAAAGGCTTTGTCAAACTTGTACCATTTTCATACTACCTTCTAATGAGCTGTTCTTGTAGTTAGACAGTATGTCAGATACAGATTGCATCAACATTTTTAGTGGAACATGGCATGTTGAGGCTTTAGGTTGCTAATATCTGGAGTGACTGGGACATCACTGTGGAACATCTTCGAAGCATCAAATAAAAATGTCCATTGTAACAGCTTTTATGACTCCAAATACATGTCTGCACAGAACAGTTATGTCATATCATAGAGTAAAATGAAGATGTCCTACATCTTAATCATTTGATACATGATATCCATTTTGCATAGTTGCATCCAAGATATATAGTTGATGTATACATTTCCCATCAAGTTAACTCACATATTATTCCGTCCTCTTGGGAGAAAAAACATATAACAGAAAGTGCTGTTCAAAGTAGACAGAAAAATCCCAGTTAGAAAGTAATCAGTAATGAAGTAATAGTCTTGTTTCACAGGCCTGGCATTGTGCATAGATAACTCTGTGTTAAATGTGGCCAATCTCAGACCTCACCCTATTAGTATCTATAGGTTGGTGGATCCCCTAAGATATTGAAAAAAAAATCTTTGGCTGCAGTCAAGGTTCAGCATGATTTTAGAGTGGGTTTCATTTTTCTTTACATCTATAAAGGCTGGGCACTGTCACTAAACCATTCAACTTATCCAACCAGAAGGTGATTCATCATATCAATCTTAAATACTTTTATTAGTCAAGGACAATTTGCTATCTGAAGAGTTCTGTATTTCTTACTTGACAACAAAGGCAGCCTGACAATTACCTGGGTTAAATTTTTAATGGCTGAAGATAAATCCCATCTTTTGATTTTGGAATGTAAATATGTTATTTTCTTCTATTTGTAGTGTTAATGTTTGTTTCCTATAAAGTGAATTTATATGTAGATATATAAAACAACTAACAACCATTCAGCATCCTGGCTAAGGTGACTAAAGTAGCCTCCATTACCTGTATTTTGTTTAGGATGATCATTGCTCACATGACAATTTGATCATCCTGTTTTGCACTGGAAGAGAAAAAAATACTGAAAGTTTGGCAAAAAAATCACTATGTTAGGTTTTGAAGCCATATTCCTTTGGGACTAAATTCCACCCCACAATCACAAGGTAGTTTCTGTTCAAAAAGAGCTTCACAGTTTTGATGTTGAAAACACCACCAGATGGCGATCTTACAATTTCATAAATAAAACACAAAACTATAAAAAAAAAAAAAAAAAAAAAAAAAAGTGGCTTGGTTTTCTTTGGTTTATATTTAGTGCTTTACAAGACCTTTGTATAGTAAAAGCTGTTTCTAGGTATTTTAATTGGCTGCATATTTTACTAGAATAGGGAATTCAACAAATTCTCCACTTTTCCTTCTTCTACTCTAGTACAGTCACCACAGTCCTGTTTTTACCACATCTCTAATTACTGTTAAGAGCTCTGACACTTTACACAGAAAACAGTAGCCCACTGCTGACCCCTTTAAAAGATGCACAGCTACCTGTATCGATGAAATTATGGACAGGATATTATAGATTCCTATCCTGTATAGAAACAAAGTCTTTTAAAAAACTTAGTCTGCATAGTCAGGCTCAAAAATCAATCTGTCTGTCAAAGTAATGCAGATGCCAAATTGATACACATACTAAAAGCCTTATCCAAGTCTGAAGCCTCAAATGGGAGGCTTTCAACCAACTCCTGTAAGCTTTGGACCAATCTCTTTTCTTCCCCTTTGGTCTCTATCTAATACATATTTAGGAAAGATTTGATGTAGAAAGAAATCTCCCATGAAAATATGACTGTAACATATGCCATTCCTGATCAATTTAAAACAGCAAAATCTGGTGCTTAAAAATCATTTTGGCAATATATACTAGGAAAATGATAATGTTTCAATGTTTGATTCTGCTATTTTAAAATCCTAAAAATGGATATATACCAAGTCAAGCTAAATTTGATATTTAGAAATACACTAGAACAAATTATTAAACAATGAATTCAAAAACACCTAGAGGATAATCAAGGTGATAAGAAACAGCCAATACAGATTTGTCAAGAGAAAATAATGTCAAGCCAGCCTAATTTCCTTCTCTGGCAAGGCAACTAGCCTACTAGATAAGGTGAAAAGCAGTACATATGATATATTTTGATGGTAATAGGGTCTCAAAATTCCATTTACCATTTCTATACGCAAATTTTATGCTAAAATTACTCCATGAGTACAAAACCAATTGAAAAGCTGGAATTAATTATCACAGGCTTGTTTTCCGACTGGAAGATCTGTTCTGGGTCCTGTTTTGTGAAGTGCTTTTATTACTAGGCTGAATAATGAAATGAAAAGTGAGCTCAAGAAAGGGAAGTTGCCCTTTTCAGGAAACAGGACTGGAACTCAAAATTATTCTGATAAATTGAATAATTTATAGAAAATAAAGAACATGGAATTCAATTAGACATGAACAGCATGAGATTCTTAGAAAGGTGAAATCAGATGCACAGGTGYAGGATGGAAATAAGTAGCAGGCCATACATTCCGGAAAAAAATTGGTAAACCAGTTTACCAAATGTTCATTGTTCAATAAATGTATCATATATATCAGGTGTATAAGTTATTCCTCTGCTGTACTTAGTATTCATGAGGTATCATGAAGCATTTTTATCAATTTTAGAAATACTACTTTAGAATCTGTATTTTATTAACTGGAGCCAAGCTTGAGGAGGGCAGTTAGGAAGGCAAGATAATGATGAAATATGACCGAGAGGGATATGTATAAGATTTTTTCAACTGAAGAAACATAAGATTTTTCCAGGATCTACTAAAATGTTGTTATAATGACAACAATGCTTTCTATGCCTTTAGACAAGGGAAAAAAATACTTAGTTTGTAGCAAGGAAAATTTAGATATTATGCTGATATTTACAAAGGCTTTCTTACTAAATAGACAAACACACAAAATATCTATTGAGAAAAATTGGAGCATGTAAAAGCAAATTACACAAACCATCAGGCTGGGGACTTTAGAAGGGAGGGGTTTTTTTTGAACTAACTTTTGAAAAAAATGAGCTAAATAGGCATTTTTAATAGTATTTTCATCAGAAGTCAATGTGTAAAAATCCTCAAAGCCACCCATTATCTATCATTCCCTTTCAAAAAGGTTGCCATTTTCTATTCTTCTTAATRAGATTCAGTTAAGGTTCTGTGCTCTCTTTCAAAATTCCTATTGTTTCCAGGGAGAAAAGCCAGCAGATATCTTTCTTCAGAACAAATTGAAAACAATGGGGGGTAGATAGCCATCTCAGAATAATCACCTAAAAGTTGGCAAGCTTTGAAAGAAGACAGTACTGTATGGGATTCTTTGAAGAGTATTCATCAGCTCCTGTGGAAGGGTCAACTTCAGCAATGAGATTATAGGTAGAAAAGCCCATTCATCTTATATTTTCAGGCTGTATGCATCCTCAACTTCTAGCTGAGGGACATTTAATATCCCTAACACATTCAATTCCAAGGATGTTTTAAGACAAAGGAGAAAAAAAAAAAAAAAAAAAAAAAAAAAAAAAAAACTTCTTACATAATAAAGAGTTTCAAACTTGCTTTACATGCAAAACCTACATGAAGGCTGCATTTACTTCATTTTGAGTACTACTTTATTAAGTTGGCAGTCCTGGCATAGAATGAAGACTACACAATAAGCAATGTAATAAAATATGTTTCAAGCACTCTTACTGTCTTTCAATAGTATGTGCACGTCTTGTCCACGCCCATAAGAAGCCAGAGAATGCAAGGGGAGGTTTCCTCTATGGACATCTTTGCTGTCAATTTTTGCTGTGTTTTTGTTATATWCATATAACTACATATACATATAACTACTATATACATATAACTAAAGAAGAGATMATAAGAAATATCCTAGTCCCAGAAAGCTGTTGTGCATTTTTTAATTTTGAAACATTTATCACTTATTCCTCTTATGCAATTTAGATTATGCACGGATGGTTGGTAATTTTCAGTTGTGACTTAAAATATCAGTAATAAACTCCTCTGTGCATTTTTTTTAAAGAACTATTGTTTACTTTTAAATCATTTTGCCAGTTCTGGTACAATTGTGGAAAAATACTCAAGGTTGTAAGCCTTTCCAAAATCAATGATCCTGGAACCTCTGGAGGAATTTGTAAATTTGAAGATAAAAATTTCTGTCTGTGAGGGAGGAAAATGTCTAATCTCTGACTAGTTGAATAGATTTCCCTYCATGCTTGACTAACACCAATTCTTTTTACATCTATTTCAGCTTCATTGTTTCTCTCATATTTGAATTTTTGGCTCATATTCATTGAGTTATAACAGAATTTGGTTGGAAACTTCAAATAACGATCTACTGTGCAGAAAAGTGTTTATCATATATATAAAATTTTAACCAAACTAGAGCAAACTAGAGCACCTATCTCTGTCCTGCAGTGCTGACACTGGGAAGGATACTAAGTATTGCCCTGCAGCTTCAGGGAATGAACTCTTGAATTCCAGACAAAAGACTACTCTGTCATATGACCAGTGCCAAGATATATACTTGAACACTATAAACAGCGAGAAACACAAACTGAATAATTTCAAGAATGTTTTAAAATCTATAAAATCTATCCATCTATGCACTCCTTTCTTCCCCCTGGCATTACCCTCAGGAATTCACCTGCATTAGTCAGGAGATCATGCTTTCCTTGTACTGAATGTACTTGCCCAATAACTAACTAGACTCACTAAAAGACTAAGTCCTGAGCACCTTTCCTATAAACAACACACTCTTGGCATATTATTTTTTTCTCTCACAATTCCARTCATCACAATTCTCCACTCCAGTGGACCAGATTATTGTCCTTTTAGGATGTGGCATTTTGTGAAGAAATAAACTATGGTTGTACTGTAAAATAAAAGTGATGCAAAGGATAAAGGAGTGAATAGATTTCCTTGTTAAACTTGTAGCCTCTTATTTTGGTCACAAAGAGCCATTTCACAGSTCTGTGAAGCATTTCTCTTGCTAAACCAGATGACATCTTCAACAGCATGAAGAGAGAAAACCGGAATGTGTCACAAAAGAGGATGGATGTTTGGATTACCTTGYTTAGCACATATGTATTAGCAGTGGGTAAGAATGTGCAGAACAGCCAAAACATTGTAAGAAATAAAACATCAAAAATTGCTGCAAGACTGCTTCAGTTTGTTTATAATTTTAAATTCATGTTTTCTGCCTCTAAATTTGAATAGTGAAGATGATTTTAATTTGGGTTGTTTGGACAGCTTGAGAATGCTGCAAAGAAATGGAGAAAAACCCTCACTGAACTACATTTTGCAGCATAAAATCATTTACTTTGTTGTTGTTGTTGTTACTATTACTTTTTCCAGAATGCAGAGAAGAATGAATTAAGCTTTGCTTAGTATTATTTCAGAGGCTTTTAAAAGTCATATCTGCAATTAATCTGTTGTTCAGAGAAGGCACAGTTCCAAGTTATCCTCATTCATCTATGAACTTTTGCTTGATTTGTTATTAAAACTTACGGAAAAGAGAGATTTTTCCAAATTCGATCATTAACTTCCAAGAGAAGCTGATAAGGCATCCATCTTGGAATCAGGAGGGCAATGCAGCGACAACCCTAGAACAAGATAAAAGTAATCCTGTGATTATGACTGCAATTCTGTTTATGTCTTGTAGAGTAGGAGTTTAGAAGAGGTTACTGGTGCAATAAAGGTTGATTTGTTATTCAGAGAACATTAGCATTCAAGAACTGATGGATTTGAAAAACTRAGGTGAAAAATTTAATGTGCTGTTGAACAGAAACAGGGATTGCCAAGGTTGTAAACAATTAATTTTCACAATTTCGGACGGGCAACAAATTCAGCCTTAGCATCTGCTAAATATTTTAAAACACGGTGTTAAAAATACGATGGTGATAATGCACACTCCCAACTTCAATGGTAATTAATTTTTGGTTTTGACATATATAAAGAAATATTCTTTATACTGCCCATAATGTTACAAATGTTACAAGTCTCTGCTCAGCAAATCATAAAAGTGTAGGTTTCTTTATTAGTAAAGTCTAGAGGAACATGTTGAACATTCTTCAGTTTTAAGTTTTAGCTTTAATCCAGTGCTTCACTTCCAAGTCAATTCACCAGAGGGTGCATGGTGGCTTTAAAATAAAGACAACAAGCAGGTGTATTTTGTTGATGTAGTTTGTAAATAACGTCAAGAATAAAATAAATCTTTTTAAAACTTAAATCCTTAAAAAGACTTTTTTTTTTTTCCCAAAATGGGAATAATTTAACAGGGACACAGAATAGGCAAATGCTCTCAAAACTCTGTGTTTTTGAATCATCAATTTATGTCACAGGAAAAGGAAGCACAGGCAAAGGGCAACTAAGGTGAATTTAAATTATATTTTCATCTTCTATGAGTAAACTCGATAACTTTGACCAAAATGTTTTAAGACTGACAGAGTGCCTGGCACAATGCATATTGATGTTTTACATGTTTTAGAATACTTCATAAATCCTGACAGCCTGGAAAATGCATAATTTAGTGCCAAAATTCAAAATGACTGTGGCATCTCATACAGTCATCTCGTCAATCATAGACAAAATAAGATTRAGAAGTGATTTAAAAGATAAAAAATAGTAATGTGAAGATTGCAAACAAATGCCTTAATGCTTTGATTTGGTTAGAGGTAGGATTATGAAAAGACATTGCATAATTGTAACATGTTTKGTGATATTCTAGACACACATCATAATAATATCCAATGAAATTAAGTAGAAGTAAGACACAGCAAGTTTTTAGTTTTATGTCATCAATGAAAGGATAAAGAGATATTCCCAAGAATATTTAGTGGAGAACACTAGTCCMTTTGCACTTTTTCAGATTTCCATCAGTTATCCTGAGGTAAGTAGAAAGCCAATGACAGAAAAATGTAATAGATAACAGAAACAGTGTTATAAAACCAATCCAGATAAAAAAGATCTGATAGATAGGTTTTATCTAAGTTGCAAAACAGATACTGGCCCAGATTTAAGCTAGTCAAGCAGTACTTATAGTATCATGACGGAATTGAAATGGAATAACCCCTCTAGGTAAAAGTGAAAAAAAATATATTGGGCTAATACATTTAATTCAAGAWAGGATGTCTTTTTTATCTTGAAAACTTGGAATATTTACATTTATATAGAGAGAGGTAAATATGTATCATAGATGTTACTTAGTAGTTTGTCAGTAAGAAAAAATAATAATTACTAAATATTGATAGAATCATGTATGATTAAACTGTGTTAGAAAAGAGTTTTTTCCACAATTTTTTGATAGAACACTATTTTGCAAGAAAATCTTATAATCTCTAACTCAAAGATGTGATTACATAAAATCTGTTGTGTAACAAAAAGTATTAAAAAAAMCCCACAAAACTATAAAATCAGGTAACTATTGCTTTGCATGTGACAGCACTTAGTTAATATCCCTTAGTAGACACTTAGGTAATGTTCCTCAGCTTCTTAGATCACACTTTAATTTGTGTCACCCTGGCAATGGTCTTTTGTTTTTTCCTTAATATATTAAAATTCCTTAGGAAAGTATTAGAAAATATCTCTGATAAAGTAGAAAAATAAATTAAGTTAAATGACAATTTTATATAATAATGAGGCAAATTTTTAATTAATATTTAACTTTTTATAAGAAGAAAAAGAATATTTTTTAAGCAGTAAATATTTTCCATAAGTTAAAAGATTCTGGGCCCTGAAAAAAAAGAGGAATTTAAATGTGATGACCCAGAGTTAGTATCTTACGATTGAAATGCTCTATTTATCCWCTTTTCAAACATCGAGACCTCTCACTGTGTGAGCAAAGCTCTATGCACATAAACGAAAAGCAATGAATATTTGGTTTTCTGCTGCAAAAGAATGAGAGAAAGGCAGCAAGGGCAGTGAAAACAAGTACTTTTCCCCTCAGACACTGATTTTTATTATATTATTTTGTAAAAGATCTTAAGTATGGTAACATGGATACTGCAGTACAATGGGAAGGAACATCAAGAGGAATTAAAACTGAAATGGTTACTTTTCTTTCCCTTAAGACTTTTTAGATGGCTGAGGGGTTTTGGGGGCAAATATATTCTGAAGTGTGCTGAAGTGTGCTCCTAACATGAGATAAGGTCTTCATTTTTTTTGACAATCTGGCTATGAGGGCAATCTTATAAATATTCTGATATGTGATGAAACTCTAATACTCTATTATAATGCTGTACCAATATCAGTATCAGACTACATGGTTTTCTGCATTTCAGGAAAAAAATGGAACATAATAATGTTACCATTTTAACTATATTCTTACAGTTTCTCTCTTCTGAAGTCAAAGGCATGAATAAAGTTTAAAGAAGGTCATAAAACGCAGTCCTAAGGTTTTCAATTGAGTATATGAGTGTTCTGCTTTTATAGATGGATTCAAAATATCCATGCAATGTTGCTTTACCATAGCACCCAAGAATGATTAACGTAACTGAATGAATACTTTGTAATAGGTCATAAGTCTCGAAATAGGTGGAGTCCCCAAATGGATGCAAACTGAGAATGAACCACAGATGTAATGTCTGGACTCTCCCAGCTCTTCTGTATCCCAGTGATTCCAGACAGTTCAAATTTTACAGCAAAGATTTTCTATTAAAAAAAAAAAATCATATTTGTCATGTTCAAGCTGAATAAAAGCCATAGCAGGTGGAAATCCTGCTGAAATAATTTGAGCTTCTCACCAAATAAGAAAATATTCTTTGTGAACAAATATGGACTAAGATAAAAAAAAAAAAAAACACACAAACACACTAGTAGAAAAACTAAATCACACACTAAGCTGTGAGCTGGATTATAAAGATACTAGGAGTCTGCCTTGTGCAACCTTGTCCATCTGTAGATGAGAAATGTAGATCTGAGGTAGTCTTAATTTGTTGCTCATATGATTCCCTACACAGTCTCACTCCCAGGCAATAGAGATGAACGGAAAGTCTGTCACTGTGAGCATGAGGGACTGCAGCTCTTCCTGCAGCTAAGTTATTGGTTCAGTTTGTGCACTGCCTTTAACTCAGGGCCRATCATTTTTCCACCTATTAGAAAAGCTGCCAAGCTTCAGAAGCAAACGAATCCCTTAGATCAACAGAAATAGCAATGCATTTTATTTATTTTATACTTTTTCCTTTGAGAAACATGCACTACTAACTCTTGAAACACATGCAAATTGCTGCTCACAGAAAAAAAAGAAAAAAAGAAAAATGTCTTAGCAACATGCAGCATCCTGTCGAACTACAGTTCAGTGTCATAAATGTGTTCTGAAATGTCACTGATTATAATTTCCAATATTCAAACAAMTTCCAATAGGTTAGTCTATTACTGATAGCCACATAGTCAACCTAATTCTTGTGAAATTAGAACTCCTTTAGCACAAACATTACTCATGAAATATTGAATTTTCCCTRTTGTACATAAATCAAGAAACCTCCAAGATGTTCTTTGCCACTCATTTAGCATCTAATCCATTATAAATGTGAGAGGTGATAAGTTGCCAGCTTCTCATGGGTAGGGTGATGTACGCCAGACGGGCTCATTTTTATCAAGTAAAGAAATGAACTCACCCCAAGAATATTTTCCATGAACTAATTCCATGTAGTCCTCCAAGTCTGAATACAATAAGTCTGATTTTTGAAAGTAACTTCTTTATAATTAAAGTGGCATCAACTTTATTTTGTCTTCTGATACTTAACTTTATATTATTCTTATCCAAACCTGAAGAACCTGGAGATTACTTAGCTTCTATCATTGATAAGCAGGATATTTCATACCCAAGATATTTAAGTACTAACAGAACATCAGTTAGGGCTTCATCTCATTATTTTTGTGTTCAGTAGTCAGACTACATAAATAAAAAGGAAAAAGATATCATTCTGTGTAATGAAGACTTTTTTTTTCTGTATGTCAGACAAGTGGAAAGATCTGTCTTTTCAGCTGACTTTATGAACTGATAAAATATCACATGGGCTGTCTTCTGAAAAGTAAATTTTCCATTCTAAAGTACATAATTAGGTTGAAATGTAGAATAAATTGTAATAACTGCATTCTTGTTTAAATTAGTGGAAATTACTAAGCTAGTGCTCAAAAGGAGTTGGAATGGGAAAAAAATCCAGTTATCTATGATAATTCTAAATCTAACAAATGAGATTTAGGGCATGAATAGAATTTCTCAAGTAGCTCTATTTAATTTTGTATCTAGTTTTAGTTGCTGCAATATGTGCTCTGCCAGTTTGTTTTCAACAGGGATCCAAAGAAGGACTCCTGTCAAATATGCATCTCTCTTCTTATGTTATTCGTATGTTATTGCTGTAGTTCCTTACCAAAGAGGGCAAAATATTCTAGCTTGTACATAATGGTCTCCCTAGTTTGCATATGATAAAAAGAAAGAAGGAAGCTCATCTGGAAAACAGTTCTGCTAAAAAATACTCAGAAGCAGGCTCCTGAAACTAGTCTCGGTTGAGTAATGATAGCTTTTATGATCACCYGCCTTCTTATGAAGGTGCTGGAGTTCTTGAGAACAGACAATTTGCATTTTCTTACACTCTAGCTGTCTTTATAAACCTGTAAATTATCGATGCATCAGCAGAAACTTATTTTCAGTTTTATGCTGAACAAAATGTCTCTGGGTGACAATCCAAGTTTTACCATGCTGTACTCAATACTATGCCATCTTGAGCAGTAGTGTATATTGCTGAAACCCCAAAGGCCTCTGTAGTGGGCACTTCATCATTTTGACACTCTTTTCCTCAAACTCATTACCCTGGAGAGTAGTACTGGCACATCTAAATCTCTCACTGCAAGCCACTTAAATTCCTGCTCACTAAAATTTGACGCAAACATTTAATAACAAATCATTAATGAACCAGCTCAGCCAAATATTGCCTTACATAGTGGAAGTTATGTTTTTACATCTTTCTTGTTTTTATAGATATTTTAGCAGTTGTAAAGTTGATGCAAAATGCTTGCTCTGTTATTCTCATAGATACAGCTAATGGCACAGAAGTACAAACAGAAGTACAAATATTTCTGTTTCTTTAGTGCTAGATAGCAGCTCTTGCTATTCCCAAATCTGCAGAAAGTGCTTGACCTTCTGGTGTGTGTCTTTCTGGTGTGTGTCAGTTCTGGTGTGCGTCTTCCCAGAGCAATGCATCTTCAGGGTGGACTTGAATATTATCTGTCCCATCTAAACAATTATGTTTTCCTGATGAAACAACTTAGATGGACACACAGAAAATACCATGTTAGGAAAAAAAAAAAAAAAAGCTTTCCAAAGGCAAATCTGAAAGTTTACAAGTACATATTCTGCTTAATAAAAGCATCTGCTGGAACTTTTAAAATGCCCTTTTTAGCAACAGCAGCGCTATAGAAATCTCGGCTGTGTTGGATGAAGGAAAGTAATTGGTTTCCATGGAAATTTTTAATAAGTTTTTTAAATTAATCAAACTTTAAAAGATGTTTTCACACAATAATTGTAGGCATAAAAATATTCTCTTGAGACTAAAAGGAACCAAAGTTTTTCAATCTTTTCACCCATCTAGTCACCCACAAGGATCTCTCTGTTAATTCTTGCTAAACCTCTAAGAGCTGTGTTAGTGAGTGCATGGTGCAGTTTTAGTAGAATGGCAAAATATTTTCAGTGGAAGATCCAGCACACATTGTACCTATTTGGGGGAATTTATTTTGGACTATTTCTAGTCTCATTCCAAGGAACTAAAAAATAAGTGCATTATGTGTGATTTTGAAGCACATCTTCTGGCTGTGAAGAAAGAACTGTGTTTTTTGTCTAATTTTTTAATCTGAAATTGTTTTTCAATGAGAATCACAGCAGGAAAACATCACAAGACTTGCTATGAAAGTTATGAAAATGCACCTTTAATMTGCACTTACGTTAGTGTGAATGCAGCCTGTGATTCTCCTTTAGCCTCAGGTAAGAATTCTTCTTAGGTGGATCAACTGTGGAACAGTTGGCTTCTTTTCCTAGGGGTACTATTTGACCAGATTTACATGCCTACCACCAAATGAACCTGTAAATGCTCCAGAGAAAATATGGCATTTGTAGGGAAGCAGTTCTAATTGTTCTTACAGGAACTTCTACAAAATTACTCTAGGACCGTCCCAATTCTTCTTATGGAGGAAGTATTTTAAGAAAACTAAGCCTGTAGAAAGATATCACATTCTATATCATAAAATAAATAAATAAATGAATAAATAAAGTAGAAGGCAAGGGGATTAAATTAATATGAGAAAGAAAACACTGTAASAAGTATTTTAAGAAATCTAACACTTTCATTTATCCTTTTAGATTTTAACCATACACCAAGGGTTTCAAAATGACAAGAATATGTCACAAAGCATCATAGATATCAGTTCTCCTGATAAGTAAAATATTACACTTTTMCTTTGCAGTTGCCTTGCAGCAAATGAGAAAACTAAGTATTTCCAGTGTTCTACATAGTGCCCCATCCATAGAAGAGKTTTCTAGTAGTTTCTGCCCCTTCTGGAACCCAAAGATGCCACCGATATCGTGATATTGCCTAGCTGCAAGAGATAGTGCTGTGGCCACCATGCTCTGAACAAACTAGGCTGGACTAACCACATTGGCTCTTTACCAATACATTTTTCTATCTTGGTAGAAAAAGGCAGTTTATGAGAAAAACAGATTTAAAGTCCTGACTACAGCTCCCAAGAGCTGTATCTGCAGAAGAGAGAGGACAGTGAGTTCTTGTGGGAGGGCAGAGGCAAGCAGACAGGAAATGGAGAGGCTGGGAAGCTCTGAAACCAGCTTTGCCATCCAAGATCCCGTAATACTGCAACTGCACCATGGAGCAAGTCAATCAAACTGGGCAAAGTTAAACTGAGGATAAATGAATGAATTCCTAACATGAATGAATTCCTAACAGGAAAATGTCATTGGCAAGTGTTGATCCCACAAAACAGCTGGGAGGTCCTAGAGTGTTTCTAAAATATTCTACAGAGAAAGCTTAGAGCCCTACCAAGGCTCTAGATAGCTCTAGGGCAGAAAGGGTGGACGATAAGCTGATTTACACCAACCAAACCACAATTTTTCATTCTACAGCTATTGGTAAGTTTATGTGCACACCCAATATAAGTTTGGGATATGCTTCTGTTATTGCCAGCACCATTAATGGTGCTTAAATTCAGCTAGGGCTTGCATAATGTACCAAGGGAATAAGTTTGAATTACGGAGGATAAAATTGTTCTCACCACCTGTCCYTCCTTTACAACAGACACCCTTCATAGGACTTTTAATAATATCTTTCTAGATATTATCTTTTATGAGAATCTTTAAAAGTTTCATAATTTAGGACCTAACCTGATATTTAATATGTATCATTCAATTTTCTGTTATGATTTGAGCCTGTTCTTTACTTCTATTTTATGATTACTGCCTTAATTTTCCCCTTCTCTTTCTGCAACATATTTCTAGGCTACAGTAGTGCAAATGAAACTTTCAAAAGAAAGTTATTTTTTGCCCGTTCTGAAGATTTACTGAGACCTGTTTTCAGAAGACCATAAAGAATGCTGTGCTCATGGGAAAGTACACTTCTATTATTGTGTAACTGACCCCTTTAAAAATTCATAGATTATTTAAAAGTTTTTACATATGCAATAGAAGTTAGAGACCATACTGCTTCTGATACAAGAAAAGGGAAAAGTTGATGGTAGATTTTTTATTATCCGTCAGTTCCTAAGGGGCTTTTAAAAATGTATCTGCTAAACCTTAAAGGATTTTGCTTTAGAAAATTAGAGCAGCCCTGCATTTCATTTTAAATAGCATTATTTCAAGGAAGTCCCAGGAAAGGTAGGACTGCAAAGAATGAACAGAACAAAATCTTCTTTTCTCTTTCCTTAGAACAATATTACGTTTGCAATAAAATAAAAAAGCTGAAAAGAAATGCAAACCATATGAAATCCATTTTCATAGTATGCCCCTGGGCTGACAAGGTCTTTGAAATTGCAAAGGACCAGTCCAACAGAAAATCAAGTTTACTGAACTAGAATATATAACTATCAGACTCCCCTAGCTGAATTTGTGAATGAGAAATTTATTATAATGGAAAAACAAAACAAAACCAAAATACATAAAACATTGCTTATGATGAACATGTGTCTTTTCATATAAGGACAGAAAACATGTTTCAAACATTGCCATAGAGTAAGATGTCCCTAATTCGCAATAAAGAGTATTTTAATGTACATTTGCCAATGCATATGTTTTGATGCATGCCATATTCCTGTTCCAGGAGATAATTATTTTTTACAAAATCATTAGTTTATCTTCAGAAGTGGTTGAGCTATTTCTGCTGGTACCTGCAACAAAGTCACCTGCACAGACATAGAAGCAACTTGTTGAGAAAGTCTCAGAGTGGAAACTCTGAAGCAACAAGTGTCACTATCAAGCTCTACTTCTAAAATTATTTTAAAAATAGATTACTATATTTGCACAGATAAAAACATTAATCTCACAGTCACTTGTAGAAAATTATTCCATGTAATGTAAGAAAGTAACGGGGTTATAGGATTAGCAGAATTAGGAGCTACATGCATAACACCGTGACTCCCAGAAGAGATTCAAACGGTCTTGAAGACTGACTTAAAAATCCTTAAAATATCACCTTTATAAAAGATGCTATTTTATTTTGTCATTCCATTTAATTTCCTAGTCAAAAACCCCTCTTACATTATTGAGGAGCATTTGTACTATTAGCTGTTTTACTACTGGGTTCCAAAYCCCATGTATTTACAGAATCGGAACAAATACTTAGAAAGCTGAACTCTGAGGAGTGCATGAGTTCAGGAACTGACATCTGCCAGATAGACAATATACAGATTTGACAATATACAATTCTAGAAAGTCACTTTTACCTCTTTTTTTTTGACCAGCCAAATTCCATATTAACATGAGATGAAAAAAAAAATAAAAATAAAAATAAAAGCACAATACTGTTAATGTGATTTTATCAATAAAGGGTATTAGATGCTGTATTTGTGACAATAAAATTATGCAACCATTTTGTTCTATCAAAGATTGATAGAAGAGAGCAGCTGCTATAGAAGGCTGTTGTTGTAGAAGACAGTTAACAAAATCTGTATATGACTTCAGATAAAGCTGGAATATCTGGCGGAGATTATGGTTGAGTGAGAAGGAAAGACTATCACCTATTACAGTTCCCTCCACCTCAGAATCACTTGTGCTTGCCTTTGTACCACATTTTCTTCTGTATTACTGTTTTAGGTTAATCCATCCCTAATTTTTCTTTCTTCAAACCAGATCTTTCTTTTCTAAGATCAGTTCATAATGTATTTGCAAAAAAATCACTCCAGCGTGGAAACTCAGCTGGACACTTGCATGGGAAAGTTACATTTACTTAATGATTTTACTTGAAGAAAAAACTTTGGCCAAACATCACWACATAGTTGCTGTTGCTAAATAATGCCTACCTCTTAGGAAGTTCAAGATTTTGCATCACACTCGCTAGATAAAACTTAATGACCAAGTACAGGACAGTTAGTGAGACCTTAAGTTTCCCCAGTTGGTCTCCACTCTCTCCAGTGTATTAATGTGTTGGATAGCACATACCAGAAGCAACAGCGTGCATCAATCTTCACATACTTGGTTCTGCCCTTTTTTATTGAAATCAAGATACCACTTGTGTCTCACTTGACTCAAAAGCCTAGGACGCTTTGTAGGTTTGAAACTGAACCTCTTTGAGGACAAGGGCATAAGACTTTGCTGTTACATGGATTTCATTTACTGGTTACCGAAAACATCAAATATTTCACAAACATGTTGTGTTTATTTTGCAAAGCATGCTCTTGTCTGTGAGATTGCAGAATCATTTAAAGACACATTTCTGAATAGCCTAACTAGGTACCGCTTCAGTTGGCATAACAGAAGTTAAAGTTAATGCTTAAGTGACTTTACATAGGCTTTTGCCAGCTAAAGGAGTAGTGAGATATGTGTGTTCCTCACAGTTTTGGGAAGTGCTCCAAGCCTCATCACTGCTTCAGTACTGCTAGATGCTAGCACACAAAGTATCTATCTGATGAGAGCTGTCATTCTAATGAAGATGCATTAGTGCTGAGGCCTTATGTGAGTTTATATTGCAGACTACATCCACTGTACAGAATTGTAAGCAATTCCTCACTACCCTTTACCAGGGGAAAGCAGGAATAGATATGGGCATTATTTGAAAAACAGAGCTCTTTGGATCCCCACTGGTACCATCAAAACACTCATACAAATATAATCTTATAACCTCTCGAGCAGTTGGCAGAGGTTAGATGATTGGAAACTTCCACAATGACAATTGGTAGAGTTTGAAGAACTGCTGATAGATCAGGTTAACCCTCAGTGTAAAAAACAAAAAGCCTTTCTCAAAACATATTTATTCCTTACTTTGGTCGTCTGAAGACTAACAAGTCAGATGACTGAAGCAATTCTAACGCCAAAAAAAGCTAACCAGCATTAAAGTCCAGTTCTAATGACTTGGTATTGTGCCATTTGCTTGGAATAAAATTACTTAAAGAAGTATTTTTCAATATCTTAGAGATAAAAAACAAAGATATCTTGGTTGACAGGTGTAAAATTTATATACAGTATGAATAAAATCAATATGTAAAGGTAAATTCTCCAGGGWAAAGAGGATTAGAGTGCAAAATCCTTTGCAGTGCAAACAGTTGCATTTGCCACCAGAATTATTCTAGTACTGTTGTATAAGAGTAATAAGTGGGTTTCATCTCYTCATACTTCAAATTTTATTTTTTGTTTTATTTATATATCTATCCTTTGTGATGATAAGGAAGAAGAGAAGGTGAGAGGCTCATAACACTTGATGCTGAAATAAGATGTTGAAAACAACTGAAGGAACTGGTAGCCTAATATACTGTATTAATGACAGGAAATGCCAAGTTCTTAACTTATATTTAGCTTTACACAGTACAGCATGAATTTTACTCAAGGGAACATTAAAAAAAAAAAAAAAAAGGGAATGTAACACATTTCTATTTCTAAGATGAGGATCAGCTCAGTTCAACAAAGCCCAGAACAAAGATGAGCTGGCAGAGGCAGTGAAACAGTCAGGCTCTGGCACTAATCACAGTTAAAGGGATGGTACTAAATAGTATTACCCACTATGTCTGATGAGAGATGACTTGGATGTAAAGACTAGATTTTGGTGACAGTGTGATAATCCTGTCATACTAAAGAAAAGAAATATATGTTTTGTACTTCAAGAGAGAAGCATGCCAGAGAGGCAGTAAAAAGATGCCTTCTTCACAGATATTAGTGTTCAGTAAAAATTTCCATGGAAGAGGATGAGTTTGAAATGTAAAAACATACCATTATCACCAACAAGAAGTTCTATAGACATAGGAAATCACAACCAGAACCTAGGAAATTATTGAAAAATAAAGTTATACTTAATGATCTTTTTGATATGAGAAATTCTGGAGGGCACTGAGGCAAGAAGTTTAAAGATCAGAGAATTTTTTAAATTATGGCACATTATTTATAGATTATGAACAGTATTCAGGTCCAGTTTRTTCACCATAATGCAGTGGAATTTGAAAAGGCATAGTCAGATAGGAATCTGAGGGAAAACAAGATTGTTCCTTAGCTACCTAGAAATGTATAGAGAGGTATCATTAACTGCTGTTAGAACTAAGAGCTGTGTCTCCTCATAACATGTCCCTTCATTGCGTAGATGTGGACAGAGAGAAATAAAGACTTTCTCATCTCTTCATGCTTGATAACTAAATATTTTGTTGTTGATAATTCTGTCTCTGTGTTTTCAGAAAGTTAGATTTAGGGGAGCTAATAATGATTTCTCATCCTAGTTAGTAAATCTGTACCAATTGATACACAAGGTTCAGTTTCCCATGAAAGATTACCCGGTGCTGCCTTAAAAATAAAAATGTAGATAAGAGTAATTTAGGTACTTAGGTAGGTCTCCTTAGGTAGGAGACTGTAATAACAGGGGAGAGGATTAGAAACGAAAGAGTGAGCAGTTTGACTTCAGTGCTAATTGGCACATATAGGAAAGAAAAAATAAAAAGGTAAAAAGCTATCTGCAGTTGAGTGCAAGTCAGATGAGGGCAAACATGTGGTAGGTGACACTGAAAACAGCTGCAGACTAGAAATTTTACATTGCCATACTCAAACAAATGAACCGAAGCCAGAATAAGGAGGTCACCAGAAAGATCCCACTGGAGAAATATCCAAAGAAAGAGACAGAACAAATTAAAAGTGATAGTGATGACCCATGAGGCCCAGTAAAACACATTGGTTTGACAACTAAGCAATAATCAATAGTGGGATACACAGTTCATAAGCTCTGCCTAGCAAGTCACAAATGCTGCACAAGAGATGTAGCCCCACTAGTCAGAATATATTTCTGTTCACAAGCATACAATTTGAAAGAAGACAGAATGCTGTAAGAAAGAGGAATTTGGAAAAGATTCTAGGAAATTTCTCTCTTCACTTTTTCAAAAGATTAATTTTAGGAGCTGCCATAAATTCAACAGAAATACAACAATTCAACTCATTTTCTTCATACCTTCTAAAAGTAACTTTTAATGTTTGAGTAAGGTTTCATCATATCAAATGCTGAGTCAATCTACCAGTGACTGCAAATACTATCGTTTGTAACTTCTATCCAAGAACTACCAGTATTTTGCTTTTTTAAAAAAATTCTATTAATTAGTTTTACAGCAAAATATCAAAAGAATACAAACTCATGACTCTATCAATAACTTAAATAATTGATACTACAGGAAATTACAAGAATAAGCTTTCTTGTTCTGAGTAGAGAATGGTAGAATTTTCTTCAAAGATCTTTGATTTCATCAGCTTACATATTTTAGTTGCTTATAAATATAATATATTTTAGTTACTTATAAATATGAAAAAATACTGGAAATGATATTGTTTTAACTTACATTGTATTACTCTCTTGGATTTTCTAAACCATTAAGTTTTTGCTTAGCTTAACAAACAATGAACTAAAGAATTATTTCAGAAGGGGGAAGGCAGGAGAAGTTTTACCATATAAATCTACCCTCCATGCTAAAATATAATAAAATTATATTATATTATTATTATATTTTGCGAACCATGCCTGGTTAAAATTTTTAAATTGAAAAACTCTAGAATTTGCAAAATTCAATCAAGTAAAGAATATTTTGCATAGCTGAGATATGCACTAATTTCAAAGGCATAATGTAGCTGTAATTGCACAGCAAATGCAATTGTAACTGCAAATAGCAATTGCACTACTGCTAAGCAGGAGTTAGGACAATTTTTTTCTGAAAATATTAATATTCAATTACTTATAAACAGTTCAGTGTCTGAAAGCAGAAAATTATTTGTTCATTTTCACCATAATATAATTTATTTTGTGTCTGGTGGAATATGATGGAAATTTTAACAATTGCTGCTGACTTCCTAGTAACGACCACCATTCCTCATACAATGAAATTAGACTGTAGATGAGAGCTCTGCAGACCACTGCTAGAATCCTAGAACAGGCATTGGGATCTCAMGTACCAACTACACTTTGTGTTTTCTAGTTTCATTACTCACAAATACAATTTGTTTTGTTCTTTGCAGTCATTTACTGTGTGCTAGAAATATCTACTGTGCCCTTCCGTAGCTCATGCCCTGGAGTTGCTCTCAGAGGCAAGAAAACATACTATCATTTTTAAATGACATATTGATATAGACCTTATATATTTGTCATTTGTTAGTAATGTTARTAAACAGTTATGTTTCAAGGCCTTAAGATTTAGCTTATATGGCTAAAAAGCCTCTTCAACAAGTTAATGTTCCCTTCATAATCTTGAAGATAATGACTAAAATGGAAGAGAAGTACCTTTTTTTCTGTACCCTGGCTCATCCTTGCAAATCTCTTCCCTTCCTACTAACCAAGCTTAACCTTGATTATCTTGTCAGATCTAATAAAATTACACTAACAAGTGAGTGTTATTGCCTTTCATGGCATCTTGCACTGCATTTCTCTGTTACTTAATAAGAAGTTTGTTTTTGCACTTCTTGCAGACTAGACATGGTTAAAACAAGGGAAGTGGTCAGAGATCAAGAGAAYTGAAAACAAGAGCTAGGCCTCAACACAGATGAGAACCTACTGCTTCCTACTYAAGACTGACACAGTGAAATCCAGTGGTGTAAGGTCAAAAGAAAAMTGGAATGGTTGTATTTTCTTATACTGTAACATGAGAACAAAGGCMATCCATATCTCTGGAAGCACAGAATGTCTTATCAGAAAATATAGAACATTCACATTAATTTATGGAGATAGAAAAATGCATAATGCAGGTATTGTTGCAGTTGTCTGGTAGCAACAAAAAAGGTCCTATGTGGTAAGGTGACATATAATGAGTCTTTCCAATGGACTATCACCACAGTGTCAGGGAGGGGAGTGCAATGCCCAGAATATTTCTAAAGCTTCAGGAGGACTTTCTTATTGAAATCTCAATAACTCAATAGGTGATYGCTGCCTCTATCAAGGCAGCATACATCCACATTAACACAAACAGTGCATTAATTATAAAATTTCTATCATTATCAGTTGACTAGCTGTAGTATCTCCTACCTATTCAAATTTAAGTTGAGAGGAACATGGCTGTACCTAATTTGATTTCCCCCAGAGCAGTACATGATGTGTTATTTGATGCCCTTCAAAGGACACTATTAGCCAACCTATAAACTATTTGATTTTATTAGCTTTGCTGGCTTTTATCAGTTTGTAAATGTGTTATTTTCTCCATTTATTGTGCCTATGGGATCTAGAGATAGAGTGAGCTTCAACCTAATATGTTGTTGGAGGGTAGCAGTGGCCTTACTTTAATGCTCTGCACTGTGATGCGGTGACATTGAAGTTAGAGTCGTGAAAACTCTAATGTCAGGGCCATTTATCAAGGTAATTCCTCACTGCTATAAAACTCTGCTGTGACATTGAATTCAACAGTAGGTTTTTGTCTTAAATAGCGCTGAGTGTTTCTATGCTGTATAACTACCAATCCCTAGTAACAGCATAACATGTAGTCAATAATAAGAAAGTAGGTCAGACAGCTGTTTGGAAAAAAACTTAAAAAAAGAAGGTAAGCTCTTAGCAAGGAGGTTGGGAAGGCAGGAGCTTTCCGAAGGGGTTTAGCTGTCACTGACTTTATTTAAGGTTTGGGGGATAATATATTACAGATGAATCCAGTTTGCATTGACAATGCAAAGAGTAGCTCAAGGATTTGCTGGGATGGTCAGCAGGGAACATATTTGTTGCAGTGCATATCCAGTGTCACTGAACAATGTGCTGGTRTAAATGGTTCGCCTAGTACATTTTAATGGAAATTCAGTATTTTCTGAAAGCACTTTCAAAGCAGTTATAAGATACAGCTATGTGTTTGTACCATATATTTCTTGCTGTACAGTCCTATTTTCACATCAGGTTGTCTTCTCACTGAATTTTGAGTGCAAAATGAGCCATATTTACATGAATATATATTTTAAAAGCTTTTTTTTCCTTCATACAAGATTTTATCTGCAAATGAAGACACCACATGAACAATATCTCTGCAAAAATCCACCCCACCAAGCATTTGGAACATTCACAAGTTCTGACTATAATTTCTCATAGCAAAAAATATAAAAAGAAATCATAAGAGAAAGAACAAATATGTAAGGGAAAAAGAGTGTGTCTTTAGGTTTCATAATCCATATATTGTAAATGGAACATCTTTTAATGTGCTTACATATAAATAATTCATTACATATATAAATGATTTGATTAACACAAGTGCTCTTCACATCTGTAGTTTCCTTAGTTCAATTTATCTTTTCAGATGCTTACACACATATTTAAGTATAGGAATTATATTCAGAAATAGGAGTAATATTAAGATACACAGAAAAGATTTTATTTACGAGAGGATAATTTTCAATATGGTGCTGCTAGCAGTCTTTGGCTACATAATGTTTGAATAAATTTAAAACAATTGTTAGGAAGAAAGGAAAAACATGAATGGAGAAAGTTGCCCCCAAATATTTAATCTCTGCAAGATGTTTGAATGGTGAATTTTTGTTGCTTTCGTCAGTGTGCAAAGCAATAAGTACAAGCTGATAACTTCAAGCAGGAATTATTAGTTTTATTGGTATCTCAGTCTAGAGAAAAGTTTGCTTGGGGATGTTAAAATCCTAGAAGCGGAATATCTATCCACTATCTATAAGAAAAGTTCTTCAAGCTTGTTGCTGTGCCTGGGTACATAATGGTAGGTCAAAAGAGTAGCTCTTCACCAACCCAAAGGAGAGGGATAGTGCTAACAGGCAAAGGTATTCACTGTCAGAGATGAAGGGAAACAAGGTATGGACTTCTATCTTTTGATCATTGTCTGGTATTGCCTTTCAAGGGTAAATGAACTTAGAACCTTTCCCAGTCTCTGAAGTAATATTACAGGAGTGGTAGATCTTTAAATGCTTCGGGTGTAATCCTTAGGTGTACCTATTTTTACAAAGTGCCACAGAATAGCCCCTGGTTTTAATCTTCAGTATACTATTTAAGTCTAGCAGACTTGTCATCTGCTCTGAAATCTGTTTTTGGATCTTTGACCAAGTCAAAACAAGGACAAGAAAAAAAAAAAAAAAAAAAGTTGAAGTTGTTGAAAATAGGTTATCACTTAATTATCTATAAGGATACAAGCTGACTGTAATAGATCAAATATGACAAGGAGTTGTAGGCATATTGTTCTGTGCATGGAATGCTGGAGTACGTGGGACTGAACAAGACAGGCTACCTCTTGTAACTGTAATATTCAGATGACCTAACATTTCAAACTAGGCAGTTCAGCTCAGGTCACAAGCTGTCTGTTATTCATTACTAAATTCCTTTGCTTAAACGTTTCAGCTTGGTCTTTTGCCCTCTGTCTTTAGTGCAGCTTGCAAAGAAATAGTGTGTTTGGTGTGTGAGAAAATGAGCTTAAATTTGAATTGCCTTTTAATTTTCCCATACAGCCTCATAGGAACTGAAGAGGGAGGGATGGAGACATAAACTAAAAGGGAGTTGTCTAGAACATCAAGCTGCCAGACCTGGTGAAACAGTCACAGGCTGCTGCCAAATCTATCTGTGGCAGTTCTAGAAAGACAGGCTGGTTGTTGGGTGTGGAACAGGAGCTATTTTGGAGASGACCTCTTCCAACAGCTCCACTCATCACCTCCATTTCTCCACCCCAGACTTTCCCATGTTTCTCTCCTCCTTTACACCCTGGACTAACACAAAACTAGACTAACACACACACACATCAAAGGTCTTCAGAGTTCACTGGCACATTCAACTCTCAGCTTCATTCCTACCATGATCAAGRCAGGAATGGTCCTTTCCTATTTTTGGGGTAGTAAAATGTACTTTTACTCTCACCTTTGGAAAGCTGAGAGTTGTCTCTCTCAGTATACTAGTTTTGTCACAGTCAAACAAATAGAAATCCATATAGCTTGCTTAATTCCTCTACTTTTCTAATCTTTTTTTTAAGTGTCTATTCTTTCCACGGAGATTCTGCTGCTACACAGAAATTTAGTAACTTCCCTGATGATGAGGACAAACAAGTCCTCATCAGTTCTTTTTCTGATGGAAAGATGTTTTCTAGGCAATCACATGGAAATATTTATGTTAGTATCAAATTATATATGAGGTATATTTCTGTATTATAGAAACCTGACCTTTAATACGATTGTACTATAACATCTATGGCTTTGAAAGGAAGACATATGGAAGATCTGGTAAGAAAAGTGAAAAACAAAATTTGCAATAGTAAAAGAAGGTTGAAATATTTTGGAAATATTTCTTGAATAACAAACTCTTATAGTCCTCTTTCAAAAAATAAGCCTTTTATGATTGCGTATTATTTTTACTGATTCTCGTTCTGAATAAAAAAAACATATCTTGCCAGCATCTTCAAAGTGCTATAAAAAACACTTGGTATTTTTAGTGTCTTAGTCTATGTATAGGGGGAGAATAATATGCTTAGTCTCAGGGAGATACATTATTGTAACTSTTCCCTCCAGAATTTCTCCTACATAATCCTGGAATAAAAGTAAATCCACCTGTCAGTGGCAATTATCCCTAATTAAAATTGAAATGTTAAGAAAAACATTCCATCTTGCTGGAAAGAAGAAATTTCAAGGATGCAAGATTGTGCTGACTACATCAAGGCATAACAGYCCTTCTTATGGAATCCAGCTTGTCCATAAAAAGGTAATAATCTTTTCTGATGTTTTGGCATTTTCCCTCAGCTTAATGTATCATGCAGCTCAGCCAGATATTCATGACTGATGAAGAATGAAGATGCAGCTTTGGATTATGTTTACATATCAAAACCAAAAGATGTGGAGAAGTAGACTATAAAGGCATGAGTGTTTCTGTAAATAAAAAGTGCTGGAAGTATCCTGTGAAATGTTTTTGTGGTGTTTGTTTATTAAAGTGTGTAGCTTACAATTTTTATTGCCTAGTAAGACACTACAYTCATTTTTCTTTTCTGCCAAAATTTCTATTCAATGAAGGAATTAATATTCTTCCATCTACTACTGTTCAAAAACAATGGATTTAGTAGCAACAAGGGGGTATAGTACACGGTTCAAAATATTTTGTTGCGGGGTTTCTCGTTCTTTTTGGTGTTCTGGATAATGCAGTAACAGATATTGCAGCAAAACAGTTTATAAACCTGATGTAAGAAAATGAAATAAAGCTGCTGAAAAAAGAACTAAGAAAGGAAGAGCATGAAGTTTAAGGGAAAATGGTGATGCTTATTCAAGACAGAAACTTTAACACAGAGATAAAATATAGAGCTTTCCTCTGCAGGAATATGCTGTCTGTTTTATCTTCTTTCCTATGGAATTTATAACTGCTTGGATTTGGTTTGTGTATATACCCCAAGTTTAAATAGATCTGCATCTGTTGTGGAAGCAGATTTAATAAGTTACAATGAAGCTTCTTACAAGGGAGTGCTACTTTTCCACAGAGAATTTACTCCAATTTATCATTATTTTGTCATTCTCTAAACAAAATTGAAGTCACCTTGAAAATGGTATATGCTTTCATTTCTTGCATGGAAGGTTTTGACATGTCTAATGCTGGGCACAGAAGTCAAACCTCCCTCAGTTACAGACAGCAGGGGGAACWGCAACTGTGTTCCAGGATATTAGTAGCAAGGATATTATGGTCAGGGAGTTCRGGCAGAACCAGGAGCTGTGACCCAGTAACTAACTCCTTTCACACAGAGGATGGAGTAGTATAATTTACAGGATGAGTTTATGTTAAGAAACTAAAAATGTGCATATAACTTTATTTTAAAAAGATAGCCCTATCATTCCCCAGAATCATCTTTTTTTTTTTTTAATTTAAAGGATTTTCAATAGTTAAAATGAAAAAGTATTTCTAAGTAAAATATTACTATGATTTTAAAAGTACAAATATTTTGTTTAAAAATCAAAATATTRAACTTTTAAAATTGAGAGGTATTTTGAAACAATTTGTCACAATTTGATTTCATTGCCCAAATCTGCACAGCTCTGTGAAAATTTAGGATGAAAAATAAATCTAGTCTCCATATCATCTAAAAATCAATGGAGTGAAATATTCATGTGCACTGTGAATGGTCTGTATACTCATTCTATATAGTTCAGATGAAGGTCTCAATTCACTACACTGGTCTCACACATTGAGGGTACTATGAAGCTCACATTATCAGTAGTTTATGAAGGAGATTATTGTGAAATCCCATAAAAATGTTGTAAATATAATTTAAACTGTGGAATACCAAGAAGTCCAGTATCATTTCTTTATAGGATTGGATACCCAAAGTACCCTGCAAATATTACTTCTCTTATCCTTTTCCCACAGTTTTCTGTGCCAACTGCTTTTACAGAGTCTACACATTAACAAGTGTTGAATTAGATTTTAATGTTTGCTGATTATYAGCTGTTTCAGTCATTAAAACATACAGGTGGATGGCCAGTCTTCACAAGAAAAAGAGCTGAAAGCAACTTTGGGAAAYATGGTGTCTGATTAGGGTCATCATATTAAAGACTTATGCACCTTGAATACTGAGGTGGGGACAGAAATCTCTGGATCTATGCAGATCATTTCTCTTTATTTTTTAACCTAAGGAATTCCTAATTTGACAAAGGATTTGGTGGCTGTCAGCCAAAGGATTTCCTATAGTAATGTAATATAATTAATTCAGGTATATATATTAATTCAGGTATTAATATAATTAATACAGGTAGAGAGTTAGTAAAAACTTAGTGAGTTAGTAAAAGTTTGGACACTTGGTTTAATCCCAGGTGTCCTAAGTGACAATCCTAAGGGATTGTGGCATGCTTTTATGAAGCACTATTTTGATCAAGGCACTGTGGTTACGTTTTGAGTGTTTTCTGACGTTTTTATACTTGTTTCTGTCAGAAAAAGAACAATGATACAGTAACAGCTTGTTGGGAGACTCTTTTACTTTAGGCTGCTGTATTCTAACTCTGAAAATGTTTAGGGGATATGTAAGAGAAAAATGCAAGCTATCATACTTACAGAAAAAGTATAATTTATGGAGGCTGAATGTGACTTTGACTTATGACAACAATGTTTGTTTACTAGGCATTAATTTTGGCTAGCCTTTCTATTATTAGTTGTTCTGAGTCTGAATTTAATTTTGCCAAGRGAAGTGATAAACAATCATAATGCAGAAACATATTCCAATTTATTTTATTTTCATTAAAAAAGAAGCTTTAATAACTTTAGCTTTTAATAACTTTTAGCTTTTCCCTCACAGCATCCTCCTGGGCAAGCTCCAAAGGTGTGGGATAGATGTGTGGACGGGGAGGTGRATTAGGAATTGGCTCGATGGCAGGGTGCAGAGAGTGGTTGTCAATGGTGCGGAGTCCAGCTGGAGGCCTGTACTTAGTGGTGTCCCCCAGGGGTCAGTTCTTGGTCCGGTCCTGTTCAACTTATTCATTAACGACCTGGATGAAGGGCTGGAGTGCTCCCTCAGCAAGTTTGCCGACGATACCAAACTGGGTGGAGTAGCTGATAGCCCTGAGGGCTGTGCTGCCATCCAGAGGGACCTGGACAGACTGGAGGACTGGGCGGCGAGAAACCTCATGAGGTTCAACAGGGGCAAGTGCAGGGTCCTGCACTTGGGGAGGAATAACCCTGGACACCAGTACAGATTAGGGGTGGACCTGCTGGAGAGCAGTCCCGCAGAGAGGGACCTGGGTGTCATGGTGGACGACAAGTTGACCATGAGGCAGCAGTGTGCCCTGGTGGCCAAGAAGGCCAACGGGATCCTGGGGTGCATTAAGAAAAGCRTCTCCAGCAGGTCGAGGGAAGTGATCATCCCCCTCTACTCAGCCCTGGTGAGGCCACATCTGGAGTACTGCGTCCAGTTCTGGGCTCCCCAGTACAAGAGGGATGTGGAGCTGCTGGAGAGAGTCCAGCGCAGGGCTACCAGGATGATCAGGGGCCTGGAACATCTACCATATGAACAAAGGCTGAGAGAGCTGGGTCTGTTCAGCCTGGAGAAGAGGAGGCTGAGGGGGGACCTGATCAGTGTGTATAAATACCTCAAGGGAGGCAGTGAGGAGGAGGGGGGCGGCCTCTTTTCAGTGGTGGGCAGGGATAGGACTAGAGGAAATGGCTTCAAACTGAAGCATCGGAAGTTCCACAGGAACTTAAGGAAGCATTTCTTCACTGTGAGGGKGACAAAGCACTGGAACAGGCTGCCCAGAGAGGTTGTGGAGTCTCCTTCTTTGGAGATCTTTAAAACCCGCTTGGATGCAGCCCTGTGCCACGTGCTCTAGGTGACCCTGTGTGAGCAGGGGGGTTGGACTYGATGACCTCTGAGGTCCCTTCCAACCTTCGGCATTCTATGATTCTATGATACTTTTCCTTTTTCAATGTCTATAGCTAAATTATTTTGCTTGAGGTTATATCAGAAGGAATAATCCAGCAGACACATTGCCAACCTACTTGATTAAAGGGCCACAAAACTGAAAGTGCTTAACATTGTCCTTGCTCTAAGAATAATATTGCAAATTCACCTTTTTTATTACCATGTCCTTCATGAAGCCATATTTGTATTTTCTCAAGATATGCCCATATTTCTCTGTAGCTATCAAACTATTTTTTACTACCTGTGTTTCTAAAACTAGTGCAAGAAAATTTACTCAAAAGAGGAAAAAGGTTTAAGCTATCAAATATCAAAATAAATTTTACTGGTGATTTTCAGTAATCATTTAGAAGTTAATCATGAGAGTGGCCAGTTTGAGGTAGTTCCCCATGAGATAYATAATATTTG
Organism: Nothoprocta perdicaria; assembly: GCF_003342845.1. Classification (NCBI taxonomy): domain Eukaryota; kingdom Metazoa; phylum Chordata; class Aves; order Tinamiformes; family Tinamidae; genus Nothoprocta; species Nothoprocta perdicaria. The sequence goes on along the minus strand of NW_020456087.1, from coordinate 4,070,146 downwards.
GTAGGTTTATTTCAGTTTTCTGCCTACAGGCCAATCGTTCTGCCACTGGCCATTTGCCTTGATGTCTGTCATCTGGTTTTGATCTCTTCCCCATTAGTGTACAAAGTAGATCAAAACTAGGCAATAAGCCACTTGGACTCTGTAAGGTCAAATGTTTTCACTGCAAAGGATATGAAGGCAAATGCTTGCCAATAATTTTGATAAAATGTGAGAGATTTTAGAACAACTACATCTTCAACTGGATTTTAGCCATGAAAGCATACAACCTCAACTATAGTGTTGGAAAATTTGGAAACAGATATCCAACAGAAGGCTAACTGAGTATGTAGAGACAACTGTTTGGCTCATTATAAAGTCAGATGTGTACTATGGCATTTGAGTGGACAGCAGAGACCCTGACATTAACACATGGCTCATTAGAAGTGAATTTGAGCTTGGCATTTTCCTTCACTTAAAACAAAATAGGTAATATACACAGAAATCTTCCTGAAAATGCCACTGCCATTTTTAAAATGCAGATAGTCCTGATTTAACATTAAGGCTCTATATATTTCACTTTGCAATCCAAAACTTGGTGTTGACTAAAAAAAATGCAGGAATAAGAATGACATGACACAGACAATCAAATTATTTTTTTCTCTCTTATCTATGATGATATTTAGCTTCCTCCTTGTTCACAATGCAAAAGAGACAGCAAAGGAGTATCAATATAGCATCATGTTCAGGATATTACAGGTAGCTATGGATAACATGATTTCTGTTACAAAGACTGCTTTTGTAACTCACTCTCCTATCTTGTTCTCAATTGTTCTCAGTCTTGGCATCCTGGACTGTGGTGAAATCATAGCCACACTGCAACCAATGGCAAAATTCATACTAATTTCAGTAGAATCAGTTTTGTACCAAACTGGCTTACTAGATTCAAGATCCTAACGAGATATCGTCTCAAAACAATATGCAATCATCTTAGTTTTGAATGTGACCAGGAAGGAAAAAAACTAGTTCAAAGTCTACCAAAAATAAAGAGTTAAATTTGTTATAGTCTAAGATATATTTTTATTTCTTTCAGTACTKCAGAGGAACGTTCAGTGACTTAAATTGCTTTATTCACTTCCCACGAAGACACTCCATTTWCAAGCAGCAAAGAGATTTCTTACTGAGAATGAGACTTCCTAAGCAACAGTTAGGCTTTTGATATACAGTGAATTAATAATCTCTCTTCATATAAGCATAAATTTTACATATATTAAAATATATACTTAAAACAAAATTCTTGTCTTTGAAATGCTTTTTAAGTTGCTTGAAAAAAATAAAGATTAAAAATAAGTAGAATTATTTTATTTTATTTTATTTTTGCACGGCAATCCAGAGGGAATTAGACAGACTGAATAACTGGGAAACCTCATGAAGTTCAACAAGGGCAAGAGCAAGGTCCTGCACTTGGGGAGGAATAACTCCAGACACCAGTACAGGCTGGGGACTGACCTGCTGGAGAGCAGCTCTGCAGAGAGGGACCTGGGCGTCATGGTGGATGACAAGATGACCATGAGGTAGCAGTGCCCTGGTGGCCAAGAAGGCCAACGGGATCCTGGGGTGCATTAAGAAGAGCRTCTCCAGCAGGTCGAGGGAAGTGATCATCCCCCTATACACAGCCCTGGTGAGGCCACATCTGGAGTACTGTGTCCAGTTCTGGGCTCCCCAGGACAAGAGGGATGTGGAGCTGCTGGAGAGAGTCCAGCGCAGGGCTACGAGGATGATCAGGGGCCTGGAACATCTGCTGTTTGAGCAAAGGCTGAGAGACCTGGGCCTCTTCAGCCTGGAGAAGAGAAGACTGAGGGGGGACCTGATCAGTGTATATAAATACCTCAAGGGAGGCAGTGAGGAGGAGGGGGCCAACCTCTTTTCAGTGGTGGCCAGCAATAAGACTAGAGGAAATGGCCACAAATTGAAGCATTAAAAGTTCCACAGGAACTTAAGGAAAATTTTTTTAACGGTGAGGGTGACAGAGCCCTGGAACAGGCTGCCCAGAGACACTGTGGAGTCTCCTTCTCTGGAGATCCTCAAAACCTGCTTGGATGCAGTCCTGTGCCACATGCTCTAGGTGACCCTGCACGTGCAGGGAGGTTGGATAGGATATCTCTAGAAGTCCCTTCCAACCTTAAGGATTCTGTGATTCATGTAGTCTCTGTTTCTATAACTGGGAATACTTTTGTTCCAGTAATTCTTAGGATGTTCTTGCCAGTATTGCCTTTTAGTCCAGCAGTGATTCCTTTTGTGATAATAAATAGCTTTCTGAATGACAGTACTGGTTAGATGACACTTTCAAAGTTGAAATCAGTGATACTACATATTCATAGCTCTTTTATATCTGTAGTCACTTTTTACTGACTAAATAAGATTGTCTTCAAAWCAGAAAGATCAAAATCAATTGTAACTATTATATTTTCCCTAGAATTAGTCAATTGCTGGAAATGCCAAACTTCTGTTAGAAGCATTAAAATCCTATTTCCTTTTTTTTTTTGTCTGTATTTATTAAAACTTTGTAAGTAAAATTAATTTAAAGTAAGTTTAGAATCTTCTTTATTTTTTTATGGATGAAGTTTACAACTGATTGCACAGCTCCTGGATAATTAATTTGCCTACTATTCTTTGATCTTTAATCAACATTTCACATTTTTTGCAGCATTTATTTTTAATAGTGCCCTGCAGCTTTTAACTTTATTTAGTTCACATTTTATTTTCAAGGCATGAAAACAAAGCTAGTACTTTCACGGCTGAGAAAAACCCTGCAATAATTAAGTGCACCTATGAAGATGAAAACATTTTATCAACCAATACTAACTAGATTTATATTATGGAAATGTGTGACTGTATGACTTTCAGAGTAAAATAATCTGAAATTAATCCATTACTGTTTCTGCAGGTGTGCTATTCATGGATCTGCAAATATCCACTTTTCTGTGACTTGAAAAATAAATATTTTTCAGGAGCTTAAATGTAGTTCAAAGAGATCTCATAATGATCAGGATGAAGGAATGCAGCCAGTGATATTTATTAAATGTACAGAAAATGTAGTAAATTTGGTTGCCAACAGTGGTGCCACAAAGAGTACATAATAATTTCTGCTAGACATTCTCTCTTTCTAATTTCTGCAGTTTTTCTTAACAAAATGTGAAGGAAGGAGAAACATAATGTAATTCTGAGGAATCACAAATTGTGAACAATAAAAGATGAGGTCCACAGGTACTCCATCTCACTGGATACCACTTGAAAATGTTAATGCTAAAATTTTTTGCATGGAGATAACTCAGAAAAATAAAGAGTTGTAAAGAATGGCACTCCAAAAATACACTCAGAAAAATAGATCTTATATATTTTGTTTTCAACATTTTCTGGCAAATATCTACTGAGGAAAGAGGGGTTTGGTAGAGTTGAGGCCATTAGGAAAGAGGTACTGCTGTTTGGCAAGGGACACAGCTGACCCAATCACTTACAGTTTTCTGCCTGAGGATACTGTTTATGTTAGCAGCCATTTCATTACAGTTCATAAACAGATCATGTAAAACTAGTAAACTAGTCATAAGATATTACTGCTTTGCTATGCCAACCCTAAGACGGAAGGACACTGTCCCTTTCCACTGATCACTTCCCTCCCCRGTCTAAAATGAGCTACACCAAAACRCTTTAATAGTCAGAATTGTATTTCAGTAATCTATAAGGTCAATTATACAGCCTTTGGAACGGTAATGTTTTATGAAGCAGGGGAATAGCCAGGAGAAGGCTATTAGTTGTCCTAAAATGTGTATCTATTTAATATTTGTGGATTTTAAAACAGCATTCACTATTGTATTTTACGTGGTTTGAGTCAGAGCACTGTTATGGAATTAGGCTCCTTAGTTTTTAGAAACACTTACCTTTTGTGTAGAGAGGAACCTCCTCAGGTTCAACAAAAGCAAGTGCTGAGTCCTGCACCTAAGGAGGAATAACCCCAGGCACCAGTACACGTTAGGGGTTGCTTTCCAGCAGGTCTTCAGAGAAGGACCTGGGAGTCCTGGTGAACAACAAGCCAAMCCGGAGCCAGMAATGTGCTCTTGTGGCAGATAAGGCCAACAGTAGCCAGGGGTGCATTTTTGAAAAAGGGCTGCTAGCAGGTCGAGGGAAGTGATCCTCCCCCTCTAGTCAGCCCTGGTAGGGCCACATCTGGAGTATTGTGTCCAGTTCTGGTCTCCCCAGTACAAGAGAGACATGGAATGCTGCAAAGATGATCAGGGGCCTGGATCATTTGTGCTATGAGRAGAGGCTGAGAGAGCTGGACCCGCTTAGCTTGGAGAAGACTGAGTGGGGATCAATGTAACTTTTTCCAGTATTGACCAGCATTATTGTCAAACTTATTTTCACAGCCCACTACAGAATTTGAACATATAGCTTCTAATAAAATTAATGTAAAATGAATATCTGAATCAGATTACTTAAGAACATCTGAGGTTGTTTTGAGCCATCTAATATGGCTGCTATGTTATTTTAATATTTGCTAATATTTTTGTCAGGCTAACTTGTGTATGTTTAGCTATCTATTACAAGTAATCATGCATTGATTAGTAAGAGTAAATGCACATCATGGCTGCAGCAAAAGGTATTGATCTATAGATCACAGTAAGCAATGAAATAATAATAGCTGAGTATGTATGCATGCTTTACAACTTATTTAAATACAGGTCTTTATACCTAAAGAAAACTGCATTATTTCCACCATGTAAGATGAGCCAAACAGGTCTCACAACTGGACTCGGTATTTTCTGTCAGCACTAATTTCTGAAAGTTCTCTGCTCCTCAGTGCCCTGCATACCACTAGGCATAAAGAGGGTAGTGGTAGGAGAGAATTCACAATGCATACTGTTCATGAGATCAATATTGCTGCAGGCTGCAATGAGGAGAAGTTTTAATTCACTTAATACCTCTATTATCAACTTTTTGTGCATCTAGCAACCGGGTATTCTGATAAAAAACATGAATCTGAACTTAGTAATGTTTCTATCCAAATGAACTGTATTAGTATGTAGCAAATAAACCTCATAGGAAAATATCAACATGTTTGAAAATTCTGCTTGTCTTTAGTGCAGTTTTGCTAAGATGTTTTTGCCCACTGAATAACAGCAACAACAGACAGATTTTTAAAGTGCCAAAGAAGATGAGAGTTGATTTTGTGAATTCAAGCCCAGATCCAGGTATTTGRTTTCACACTTCTGCTTTATACCCTAGCAGCTTAGGGGATCGAGGAATCTATGTTGTTATAAAATTCTGACTTCTTTGGTAGTTAAGGTTTCTGGCCAGAATTCATAACTGACAGGCTGAAATGATTAACACCCTTACAGTGTTAAAYGATAGTTTTCGCACTGCAGATTTCGCACAGATAAAATATTTTCAAATTATGGTACGCTTTTCCATTATTTTCCACATACATTTCCTTCTGCTTCACACTAGCGTTTCCATGAGTCATTCCCCTGTATTAGCAGGAAAGCCCAGACCTCAAAGGTGACCTTACTGGCCCAGGGTAGCTGTCTAGCTAGTCACAGTGTCAGAGCATGAATTGAATCTATTGCTATAATGAGTGCACTAGGGACGCTACTGCTTGGCGGTAAATGGATACAGCCTCTAAAACGGTGTCCAGGCTATAGTCAGAAGGGAGGGCTCCTATTAAAATTAATAGCCTGCTTGCTCCCTTTTATCAATGTATTATTGAAATGGTGTTCTTTCAAGGTTGCACAGCTGGTTTAATGCTGATTATGTTTTAAGCCAGAGTGGATAATTAAATAGGATAGAAATGAGTGTAGGGTTATTCATGACAGAAAAGATGCCAAGAACTGTACAACAAAGGCCTCGTGCTGATAAAACAAAAAGAGCAAAGATAAATTTACTCCAAAACTATTAGTTTATGAGCTTTCTTTGCTCTTCTGCAAAAGAAATTAGCTCTGTTAGAACATTTTCAATTTTCAACACATTAAAACAAATCTCCAGTTCTTCTGTTGTACAAATACTTGCACAAAGACCTAGCACAGCAAAAGAAGAATGAGGAGAGAACCCTCAGCTTTACAAATTTAAAGATAGTATTAATATGACAAAGTAGCTTCTCAGGCAACCCCAGATTATACAATAAATAATCACAAGAATCCTGGAAACATCATGYTATTACAAAGTTCATATTAATCTATGATAGGTTAGTATATATGATATATACTATTAGATGTTAGTATATGAATATGAAACTTAAAGTTTCATTTCACTAATTAGTTCATTTTAAGAACAGGGAGCTTTCAAAATGTGCTGAATGCTATCTAAATCTCATTAGCATATAATTGCATTTATTATTCCTCTTGCTGATGGTGTATCTGTGATAATATTTGAATATTGAAGTGCTAGTCCTAAGAGTTTGATCAGGATAGCTGGATTTCTCTCACTCCCTTTTGAAGTATTTAGAAACTAATTGTATGATTTCACAGGAATCCTACTCATATTAAGAAGCATCACTCCCATTTTTTAAATGAAATATAATAGAACTTATTCCATTGTTTTCAGATTAAAATAAAAATTCATAAAATATGGCCTTCTTTAAAAGGTTTTTATGGTTTCATGAGCAAGAAATAAGGTAATTTAAGCTAGTTAAATAGAGACCTGTTTCCATTTCAGAAGGAGTAATGAGGTCCCTTTTATATATTATATATACARAGTAACATGGTGTCATCTGTGTGAATTAACATGAAACAAGCCTTTTCAGAACTAGTGGCTTTAGTAGCTGACCTGAAATAAATTGCATTTCTGAACGTGGGTGTCTGCACATGAAGGTTCAGACCAATATAACACATGCATTTGTGGCTACTACATTTTGTGGAAGCAGAAATATGGAATCAGTGGTGCATTTTGCTGAGCATCTTAGGTTGTCTCATTATGCCAGATGAGGTGTGAGCAACATAGGATCAACTTATGGAAAATATCATTTCACAGCAGAGAGCAGACATGGATCTGAGTGCGGAATTATGCTTTTTAAAAAGCTATTTTTATAGCTTATGTAATAGTCCAGAAGCAAAATTAGTTCTACAATATTTTGCTGAGCATCCTACTGGTTGTTCAATCTGTCATAATATATAAAATTTCATTGCTCTGATACCACTGCATCAGCTTTTCTAAGCTACTTCACAGCAGATACAATTAAGAATAAGCTAATGTCTTCAGACCCTATTTTTCCAGTCTCAGAGATCTCTTTAGAGAAGAACACTTTTTTTTTCCATAAGTCAGGGTTTGATATTGATTGTTAAGCACATTTTCTGCAAGTCCTCCCCGTTTAAGATTTCACATTCATTATCAACTTTCAAGCATCTGAAAATTATTTTGCCTGAACTTTATCCATTTAATTTCTGCAGTTGCCTGCCTCAGTCCTCACCTCTAAAGACAAGCCAGTGTTAGCAAGATATTTTCCTAGGATAATTACAGGATAGAATAAACTAATATGGAATAGAATTGTGATTTATTATATCTAAAGTGAAGTATAATTGACCTTCATTCCTACTGCTGCAGTTTGCAACATTTTAGCATTAGAATGTGTAAATGGGATTTTAGGAGAATAGCACTACTCATATGCACTACTTCATGGATCAGTTAAGAGGAGGTGATCTTAAAAAAATAAAAAGCTGAACACAAATTTTCTTCCAATAGCACTTCACTTCTGGAATTTCTTCATCTTATTTAGTATGATCCTAAGGATCTGATAATTATCAAATAATATTTGATAGTGATATATTTTGAATTAAAGCATTGCTCAGGGTGAGTGATCACCATACTTGCCCATAATACTGATAACTCTGCCAGGAAGGAAGGAAGGAAGGAAGGAAGGAAGGAAGGAAGGAAGGAAGGAAGGAAGGAAGGAAGGAAGGAAGGGAATGAGAGTTGTGTACAAGCACACATGTATCTTTTTTTAGACAAGGGGAATAGACCCCAATGGAAAATGAAAAATTTAAATAAATATTTAGTAAGTGAAATGTACTTAGCCTAGTAAGGAATGCTAAAAAATCACCTCAAAGTGTTAAAGCTGCTAGTTGAGGCAATGTTTGAACCAATTATAATGATTTCTGAGAACTCATAAAAGACACTGGTGGTATCAGATGAAAGAAGACTCAGTATGAATCTTTAAAAAGGTGAAATAAAAGCCAGTCTCATTTTACTACCCAGAAAGATGCTGAAGTTGTATTTATTTATATTTATGATTTCTAGTCCTGGTTCTGACACTCAGCMATGCCCTTGTCAGCTACTATTAACCATTTTGGACCAGGTGCATCACTTGTTATCTTGGGTCTTGAAACCATTTGGGGCCTTTCACCAAGACAAGAAACACCCTGCCACAGCAAGTTTTCATATGTGCTTAGATAAAAAACTAAATAAGATACAGCATTTCCCTTCTTAGCAATAAGAACAATTTCTTTTTTTTTTTTTTTTTTTTTAATGTCTGACAGAGTAAAAGGAACTCTTATCTTTCAGAGTAAGAAGAAGTTGTATGTGTCATATATACTTAACAGAGTAAGGCTTTAGGGCCACTCCCACAAAGAATTCTGGTAAGAAGCTCTATGTACATGAAAGCCACAAAATGAAATCATCAAAGGCTAGATTCACAAGCAGCTGAAATATTGAAAAAGAGCCTAATCCTATTAGGGTTTAGCAGCCTAACACTAATCAATATTTTCATTAACAAACTGGGTGTGATAGAATGGAGAATATAAATAAAAAATATGCTTCTAAAAATTGGTATGGAACACAAAAAAAACCTGAGAGTTTACAAGCACTTCTCAGAGCAAGTTTAGAAATAAAATTTGCTAAATACTAGAGCAAACTACTGTAATTAAATTGAAGAACTCAAATGCTTGAMTATAAAATAGGAAATAACAAGAAGACAGCACATCTGAAGGGAAGACTCTGGGAGATCTGGGATTACAATAGCCTGCCAGCCAAAAAAAAACTTGTTGAAAGAATCCTGGGAAGTCAAAAGTTTTTTKGGGGGTATTGATATTTTCATAAATAGAGACATAGTAGTATTTAGGCTTGTTGAGTTAAAATAAAAAAATGTAGATACGACTAACTGTGATAAGAGAACAGAATAATATGAACTAAGAATAAAGAGTGAAGAAACTGCTATTGTTTACTTAGGAAACAACAAAAAGGACTGCTGGGGACAAAATATGGATTTTCTAATATAAAAGGCTTGATTTAGCTTCATGGAGGTAGTTTAGTCTTTTTCTGTTGCACTGTTTGAATCAATCTTTTAGTAAAATATATAGTATATGAAATGCAAGTCATTATCTACTTTTTCCAAATAAAATTTTTTCATGTGGAAAAAAATAAATATGACAATAGTATTTTTTTTCATGCCCACTGAGAACAGAAGAAACCAACTTAATTTACAGTTGAAAAGATTTTAGGTTAGATATTAAAAAAAGTAATTTGTTAATAAAATTAAGCAGTGGAATTGTTGTCTAGAGAGTCTGTAGAAGATCCTTGTCTTGGAAGTGTTTAGGAACAGCTGAGACAAACACTTTTCAGGCCAGAATAGATTTTGAGGTACTAAAGCTTACACAGAAGACTTTGTGACCTCTTGAGGACTCTTCTAGCTACACATCTTTCTGATTTCTCCAGTAAAGCAGCTGAACAGGCACAGTGATGGCAGAGCAGCTGTTGCCATAGAAGTAACACTGAAGGAAAGGCTGAAGAGAGAGGCAGGTCCCCTTCACCTTGTTTTTCCTCTTTTCCCCCTGTATGATTTTCCAGCTCTGGAAAAGTCCTCATAGTTTTGTAGYTTGGGAAATAGCTTAGTGCTTAGAAAATATAATAATATAAGAATGAAATTCTCCACTTGAAGCTGGCCTACTGGGAGGGAACAGGAGCAAGAAAGGAAGTGTTAATACCTCAAGTTGGTGAAAATATAGTTATGGTTGAATTCTGATAGAACTGCCTGAATAAAACAACTACAAAACAACTACATTCAAAAATACAAAACCTGTGTTTGTTTAGAAAGACTTTATAAATRTATCACAAAACAAACAAAATATTATTTTCTTAGTGAAAGATTTCTGYTTGGACAGATTTTCTAAATTACATCTCATTTTGGTACTAAACTGAAATATGACCTCTAAGAACAGTTCAAGTTACTAAACTATTCCAAGTTAATTGCTTATATCACATACCTACAGGCCAGTTTAGTTCTGGTCAGCCCAGCAGATTTTCCCTGCACTACTCAAAGGCTACAAAGGAAAGAACAACCACCCTAGAGACTGGCTGYAGTCAGGCACTTGGTGGTGAAAAGATATGGAATTAAAACCCAAAGACTGATCTGGCTTGAGGCAAAAACGGGGTAAACTTTGCAATAATTCCTGACTCACTTTTAACATATTCATTCATTTTCTCCTCCTTGTAAGGCTGTGTATTATGAAAATATTGAAAAATACAGCAAATATGTTTGATATAAAGTGCTAAAAATAGTATAGCATTGATAATAATCTGAGTCGGTGATGCTGTTTTAGAGATGTCCAAATAATACTGATGATGATTGAAAGGTTTTGTAATGAAGATGGTCATAAAATTAACTGCAGATCTGCAACAAATTAGTGACTTTGCTGCATATGTTCAATATTGATACTAATATTGTGCTGCTCTTTATTTTTTCACTGCTCTTAGGAAGTGCCTCGTGCAGGAATGTGCTGTCTCTGCCTCCATCTCCACATACTGTTCTGTTTCTCTTGGAAAAAGAAAACAAAAAACAGTAAGCTGGCACAGTGTTTCAGGAATCAGGTGTGACTGTAAGAACAAGGAAGCAGACAGATAATAATGACATTTTGAATTATGACTATGTGGCTCAATACTCCACACTGAACACTCCACTCCATGCTGTACTTCTTTGGCTCTGCATGCAGTGTACTGAATTCCTACAGTGATTCTCCATTAGCTTCTGCCAGGCTATAATATATAGCCTCTGAGAAGAACTAATTAACTTGGGTATATACCATGGCTCTACAAATTCCAGTTCCAGAAGTAGATTGTTTGAAAGTAGCTCAGATAWCTTGAATAGTATGTCATTCCTCTGCATAGCTATACCTAGAGAGCTTCATTATCTGTGTCAAACTTGTATGGACATATCTGAACTATGTTTTTCTACAGATTCTGTTAAAACTGATTCAGATTTTTCCATCATGTAATGTAAAGCTCATTCTAATGTCAATGGGGACCTCCAAGAATAGAATTCAATTATGGCTTGCGACATTTTCTGCACAAGCCCTATACATTTATTTGCTCCGACCCAGGCTGCAAAATAAGATCAGACCACCTTTAGTTACTAAACTCYGAATAAAACCTTTGGTACTATAAAATTTGGCTTTTTTTAAATACATTTTGCTCTGTTTTTTTTCTGGTAGATTAATTAAATAGTCTTAGTTACAAATATTACTGAATATAAAGCTCACTTTGTGGGTGTTCCTGGTACTCCATGAAATTATGAAGAACACAGTAATATCAGGCTAAACCCCTACATACTCAAAAAAGAACCAAATCAGCATCATTAGTATTCAGCCCATGTTTTGGTAACTTGCAGAGTGTTTTAGCAATAGCTTGCATAACTACTTTAAAATGCTGGAGATCTATGATAATATGCACACATGTGCAACACAGAATTCGAAATAACTGATCAGATACCTCCTTAGATTAGATTTAAGGGTCTCTCTACTGATGCAGAAAGAAGGCATAGCTGATATAGTATAGCAACATTACGAAGCAGCCTTATTGTTATGGAGAAACCTGAAGTTTCTGAATTCTTTATTATATTGCAGGGAGATGAGTTTTATCCTAAGAGAGCTGGCAATTGGGGAAAGGAATATACGTGTACAGCATTTCAAATCTGCATGAAAGTATTAAAGGTCTGTTCCTTCTTTGTTTAGCTTTAGCTTGCAATATGAGGCTTTATTCCTGAAAGCACTTCCGCACATACTTAACCCAGCAGAAGATGCAGAAATGGAACTTCTGCAGTGATCCCCTACACCCTTGAGGCTCTTCTGAATTATGTATGGGGTGCAAATAGTGACAAGCAGCAACAGCACATGTCCTGCTGCTAGAACAGGGTTGCCTACGCTTATAAAAGTGGATTTCATCTGTCAGGGTTAGYGGATATTTCTACAGTGCATTCACTAAGTTCTGTCACTGAGTGAAGCAAGTATAAAGCCCCTTACTTCCAGTAGGAGTTTCCTCCATTTAACCTGAAAGCATATAACAACACATCATAGCACATGATATATAAGAAGCATTTCAAGTACTGCAGAAATGTATCCCCCTCTGAGATTCAATATAACAGATTTTCTATTTTATTTAGTCCAGAAAATGAAGAGATCTCCCCCATTTACTTGAAACTATAGGATAAATTTTAGGTTGTGGTAATACAATAATTCTGCTCATCTACCTTAAATTCAATGTGTAGAAAATGTGGGATACTCACTAAGGACTCAATTTTCAAAAATTAGGGAGGACTTTGTCTTTTCTGTTTTGCTCAAAGAACAGATAACCATTTTAAACATATAAAATACACATTATGTTAATATTGAATATCACAGTATATCATATAATACTCAAAATGATTTATCACTATTCAAATTATTATAGTAAACATAAACATATACTAACAAATATTGCTAGCTACTAACTTTAATAGATTTGTAATAGTTTATAATTATTTATTATAAACTTCATACTTTGAATATGGTTCCATTTGGTCTCTGAACAATAACAATACAAATGAAAAATGGAGAACATGATAAAAAAGAAATAGTTTGTAAAAACTTGCTTGAATATTAATCTCTGCATAAATCTGCAGAGTCAGAAGGATGTCCAGTTTTTCTTAGCCTGATTTTGAAAAAATCAGGAATATTCAGTTCTATACAATGCTTTTAACCTTCTTTCTTTATCTATTTTATTCTTCTTCTGTATTTAGCAGTCTATCTTTATTTTTCTTTCTCTATCTATTTTAGCTATGGTCACTTTAACAGTTCTTGAAAAAATGTACGTTGGGGCAGGATGATTAAATTATGCAATGTTAATATCATGCAAGTATAATCTAGACTTTTTTGTTCTTCATTTTATATCACCTCTGTGTTTTGAGAATTAGAATGGGCTTGTAATATTACATGCATAGATCTGTGTGCATGGCATTTAAACGAATGAAAGAATGTCTGATACTTAACGATCCTTCTTATATCAAATACAGACATAGAATAAGAGTGGTATTTCCAAAAATCACTTCAGATACAAGATGGCTATTACTTCACATTTTCCTGCACCAATCAATGCATACAGCTTTCAATACTGTGCTTCATAACTATCTTAAGAGATGAAATTGCATTACTGTATTAAAAATGCTCTGGAAATGTTTATAAGCAAGTAAAGACATTGTGAGATCATGAGCAAAACCAAAGAAAAAGTCACTCCAGAGCTTAATATAGGAAGCAGTAAGAAAAAGTAACATTTTATTTTCAAACTATTAATGTACCCAGGTGCTGTAAGGTAGTTGCTTTATTAGAGTGACAAATAAAGATTGTAAGTCAGGTTTCTATAATATGATCACTCTCATCAATCCAAAATGAATGCCTGAATTTGAAGATAGAATTCTAGTAAATATTAAAGCAGGGTTGGGCAGGAAAGACTATAGYCTGATTTTCAAAACCCCAGCATTTAATTCTGGTATGTATAGAACCAATGCAATTATTAAATAAGCTTTAACTTATTTGGTCTTAACAAATTTGTCCTTATTCATTACTTATAATGTCTTTCATAGCTTTATTTATTATAGATCTGAAAAAAACAAAAATTGCTCAGGATTCACTTGATGTCAGAGACACCAAATCTCTGGATGAGTTAATGAGTTCACATATTCTTTCAAAACCATTTCTTTTTTATTCTCACATGATAATTATCCAGCAAGAGTTGCATTTTCATGAGAAATTTCTTTGAAAGTATTCAGATGTTTAACATTAAAGTTCCTCAATACTATTCTCACACCATTTCAGAATATTTCAGAATTTTTTATTCTCACATGATAATTATCCAGCAAGAGTTGCATTTTCATGAGAAATTTCTTTGAAAGTATTCAGATGTTTAACATTAAAGTTCCTCAATACTATTCTCACACCATCATTATTCCAAGAAAAAAAAAAAAAAATAGAAAGCAAGGTTTAGTTGTAAATACTCCATGCTCTGGATCATGGGAAACTGCACAGTCCCCATCTAACTGTCAAACCACATCTATTATAGAATCAGCCATTAATGTCCAGCTATGCAATATGACTACTCTTTATTGGAACTTTGCTACAAGAACATTGACTAAATTTAAGAGAAGCATTTCTAGTAAATTCAAATCACATTATATATTCTCTACATAAAATTCATGCTTCTCTACATAACATTCATGTTTTATTTATTTGCTTTTGGAATAGAATACGTTGGACTCTGCTCATATTTTAAGAAAAGTTCACACTAAAGTCTTGAAGAACAATTACTGAAGATAAAGTTTTGTCGGTAATTAAAATAGCATGAGGATGGGGGTCATATTGTAGAAAAAAAAGAAGAATTTGTAGTGAGAAATAGCTAATGGTTATTATTCTAATGAGTTTTTATAGGGAACCCAGGTGTTTTATGAAGTAGTTAGAAAACTTAGGAATTGAAATTCATTTCTTATTTCTTTCCAATCAATAAGCCAGGCTCGATAAATTTCAGACTAAATGGTTTGATTTTCATTAATAAATTCTTGTTCGACTTAAGAAGCTATACTTGTTACAGAGGTTTAAATCTCTCGCTCTTTGTTTGACTGAACTGAGTTAGAGGCTAAAATAATATCTTTTCTCGGAGACTTTCTGAATGATGGATGACTCATATTGACATTAAATTCATTAGGCATGTCTTTGGAGAAAAAAACAACTTCAAACAGGTTGTATTTTAATTCCCTTACCCCTCAAAGTGCTTGTTAAAATAAAATATTTCTTGAGCTTCTGAGAAAATGGTAGACAAAATTTTCAAATGAAAAGTTGCATTCCTTGTATTTATTAAACAATCTTTCTCTGATACACAGACAGAAGCATTTATTTTTAATGTAAGAAAAAGGTCATATAAGCTCCTTTTGCCCTTACATTTTTGACACCAATGTGTATTTTTTCCTTGTTTTGGACTGTTTACTTTATACGTCTATAATACAAACTCCTCTGGCATTTTACTGGACCCTTTTCCCCATGGTCTGACGTTCTCTTCCTTTTTAATTAGATTGACCTTTTGGTTCACTTGGCTGCCCTCACAATGACTGAGATGACTGCTCTTTTGGAAAGCAACTTGAAATAAGCAGAGAAAGACTGAAAACGGTCATCTGAAATAAATAAATTTAAAAAAAAATTATGCAGCTACTGCAGCATTATAACTGCATAATCGTTATGTTCATAGACTCTAACACAGAGAAATATCGGCCTCTGCAAATTCTGTGACATTTAAATGATGACAGGTTGCTTCTTGTCTCCTTGAATGAATGCTTTTATGGTGCACTTCGTGACTGATATTTTCAGAGTATGTTTTTGCTGCCCCATAACATTTCATCTTTTTTATTCTTCCAAGTTGCAAAAGGCAAACGTTAAGTAACTAAGAAGCTAAGTGGTCAATACTACCAGCTTTTATGTAAAATGTGTCTCTTTTTACCGGTATGGTATAAGGAAAGCATAATTTAAGTCATATTTTCTAGGCTAAAGACTAAAATCAATGCATTTTTGTTGAATCCAAAAGTGATTATGTATTTAGGAAGGAAGAAACGTCCTACAGAGACATACATAATTGTTCTGGAAATTTAATTGATGAAGCACCAATTCTTTTGGAGTTTTACTATGATTATGATAATAAGCAAAACGTGCGTGCCCAGAAAACACAAGAACACACCTTAAGCTATGGAGTGAAGACAGTGTCTTCTTTCCCTGAGATTTTTTAAAAGGCATGAAGCAATTTACATTGGATATTTCTACTCAGCTGAAAGGTCCTCTACTCTCCAAAGAGATTTTGGGAAACGATGGAATTATTAGAAACAGGATAGGGTGTGCTGAATTCACAGTCATATTTGAAAGATGTCTGAACCTTGATTTGAAGTTACTTAACAAAGACTGAGTACATGAAGGCTTTAAAACTTGTCACAAATCTATGAGAAAATAGTTCTGTTACTTTCACCTAAAATCAGAAAAATCTGCTTTTCTTCACCTGACATTTTTTTTTTAATCCAAGTCCTACTAAAAATATTTCAGAAGTTTACTACTGTTTAAGTCAGGCTATCTGCTATTAAGAATATTCCCCAAATATTCCCCTAAAACAAACTTTAACATCTCTAGGAGCAGCCATTTAATATCCCTTTGCCCTTAGGCTTTCATCCCAGCTGTTGCTAATTACTCATTTAGTTGCAATTGGAGAAGTAATTGCTCCATCATTAGGACATTTTTTGTTGCAGTGTAGGATTTACATTCCTCCATTGAGTCTTCTATAGAATTTTGAGTTATGAGTTTGTTTCTGTAGAATTTTTAGACATAGTCTGTACCTCATTACTCTAGTGAAATTCAGGTTTTGAAAAAACATGTGTACAGATAACTTTGCTAACCAAAATAGAGATTTTTTTTTCCCTTGGAAAAAGGAAGAAAAATATCACTCTCCTAGTTACTAGATAGGCATAGTTTAGGTGGACCAGAAGTAACAGATGAGCTTGTCTTGAATGACAAGTCAGAATGATTAGAGAAAAAAACAGTTCTTTAGACAGACTTTGCTCTAAATAATTTTTGTTTCATTCTGAGGGATGCATAAAGATTTAGTGTTCTAAAGGGCAACCAAGTATAAATAATCTAGCCATTTTACTTGAGTAAAATGTGAATTAAGCTTTTCAGATAAGTGTAAGTAACTGCTGCTACATTCTTTAAGGAACTGCACAAATTATTAAATAGCAGCCAAACATTATATTTGCTCAAAGGCTAGAAGGCATTTTTCTTAACAGAAGAAGATACCTATTATATTACTCATTTCTTGTTACAATAACTTCTAAGAGCAACAGTTATTATATTGAATGTTGTTTTAAAATTGAAAAGGTTGGCTTAAATGCCTACATATCTGTGTACATACGTATATTTTTACATCATATGAGAATCTAGATCTCTTTCTGTAATACTTAATTTAAAACATTTTAAGACATACATTGAATGTACTGAGCAAAATCTTAATACCTCTTTCTCCACAGCATTCAGTTTCCATTATAAGGTGCAATGAAGCAGAAGTTAAATTTAATGTATGTTTTGTCATGAATTCAAGTTATTACTATTACCTGTAGGACTGTTTTCTGCTTCATCAGTGCAGTGAATTAATTGAAATTAGGTATGTCTCAACTTACATTTTGCAATGAATTTCCTTCCTTTTCTTTATTAATACTTGAGTGAACCAAGAATTTGTTAGGAATCCACCAAATTATTTTAGTGTTCTAAAATACTTTAATATGGTTTGTATATTTTATATTAATTACTCCTGAAATGTATACAACACAGATACATGAGATTTCAATCTGCAGCCCCATACTTAGATTGCTATGTGATTTCATGAGTCTCCAAAAATTTGGTTAGAAATGTCATAGTGGATTATGTTTTGATAATATCCAGGCAAATAATAACTTCTCTCTACACCATAAACCGTTACAACAGTCTGTATGCAAAGCTACCCTTTACAACTTAAGATCAACTTGCCTTTTTTTCTGGGGGGGGAGGGGGGAAAAATTAAGCACATTAAGCAGTACCTACAAAAATGTCAGTCTTGTTACAGCTGGAGATGTTTAAGTAAAACAATGTCAAACTATCAGCTGTCACCCACATCTGATGTGATTAAAACTTATCCTTTATGTAAGTACAGGTGCTTAGTATCATCTTTGAGCACCTGCACCCAAAAACCTTAGCTTTACAATGACAGATTTCTTGGCAGCAACCTTCTTGCACCTCCGAGAGTGGTTTTGCAGGAGGGAAGTCCAGCCACAGTACTTGAGGACAATCTTTGACTTCTATTCTAGTTAATGGAATCCTTCAGCTATTGTTTTGAAGTATCTTGTTTACACTGAAAATTTTGATATTCTTCAAACCTACTGTCTCTCAGTATACTATCTGCAAACTTTGTCATATCTGAAGATTGGTGAATTAAACCTGAGGGCAATTCTTAGGATAAGTTAATAATGGAATCACTTTGGAATCACAATCAAATTACTTTATATCAATGTTAGCACCAACATAGATTGCAAATCTAGACGTAGTAAAGGAATGATACAGATGTGAGGATGATTTTGGATTTCTTTTATTGCCTTTCTCTCAAGAGTCAGACTGCCTTCAGTTCTTTAATGTTGGGAAATTTAACGATAGTGATATCAGGATCATCTGTATTCATCAGCGTGCAGCTGCTATTCGGGAAATTTCTGAACTCCCCAAACAACATGCAGAAAATATTTGTTTCATGAAAGGTGGATTGGTGATTGTCCAACAGAAATAACGTACACTTGACTTAATTTTTGAAGTGCTTTTTGTTAGTTTTAGAAATGTCTCACTTTTAAAAAGACTGCTATTGAATATTCATTGGAATAGGATACCTACATACACTGCAAGATTAATACAACTGCTGTTTTTCCCATTAGAGTTTGTGCAGCATTTGCCACTAGAGTCATTATACTTCTACAATATCATCTGTGCCACAATACTGAAACATAATGAAAACAATGAGGCTAGGTTCTTGGCTCCAATATCAAATTTCCTTTCATCTCATCTTAATGTCATTATAACATATGATGTGTATATATATGTATTATATATATATAAAACATAATGTGGTTTCCCATAAATGTTATGCCTAAGGCTTCTAAAAGGTGATGAAGAACTTGGTCCACTGGCAGTTCATATGAACTATCACACACCACAATTCTTTTCCTTCATCCCAGAAATTAAAATGTTGGCATCCTGGCACAATGAGAGGTTACTATGACCCACATCATAAGAAGAATTCCAGGAAATCTAAGTATTGCCGTTGTTCCTATGTCCAAATATGAATTAAGAAAGCTCCTTGCTTATCAGCTTTGGGAACGATCTGCAGCATACCTATATTACTCTGGCTCTACATTTGTCATCTATTCCTTAAGTAATGTTATTAGAAGCAAGGAGTCCCACAAGTTTGGAAAATTAAACTGGTAGAATGAAAGCACAAGATACAAAGCTGTGACTAAAAAATGTCTCTGCATATTATCCTATCCAAGACAGCAGGTAACAGTAATTGTGTCTTTCGTGTCACAGTAATTTTGATCATGAAGGAAATTCACCTTTCAGACTCCTTTTATTATAAATGCACTATAGGATATCTATATGATAAATTAGATATATATTACTATATGATATTTTCCCAGACAGAAAGATTTTGGCTTTATGAAGGGATAGAACAGAAAAAAAAGCTGCTCAGGCTATGCTCAGGCAAATGATTAATAAAAAATCTCCTTCAGTACTAGCTTTGTATTTAGCTTATTATATGCTAAATAAACCTAAGACTATAATTAAATTTAAGCACCACAAAAGTTAACTCAGAATTTTAACTTTTATTAGAGCAAATACAATGTTAAATGACTGATTGGGTTTGGAAATTATTTTGCATTAGTATAGCTTGATTCCTGTTAATGTTATTAATGAACTGGCTTTTGATTAGTATCTTGGGGAGCAGGATTACTGTGTAGCTATAGTCCTTGTCATGGCGATGGAAAAAAACATTTACTCAGAATTATGCTCATGCAGAATTATTTTGCAAAAGGAGGGACCAAATAAAGTATTTTAGTAATTCCAGAGGAGCTTTGGATTGCCGCTATGCAAACTTACAGAAAAATAACTGAAAATAATTCTAAAATCCAAGATCTAAAATAGCAGCGTTTTATACAGACAAAAATCTAAACAAAATTCAAGCTAGGAAAAAAGCTAGGCCTGCCCATTTTTATTGTGCAGCCACCTTTCACATTAAGAGATCAATTACATGTGTTCTTTTGGTTAGGCATCCCTTTACAGAATATATTCTTGCTATTTTCTTATTATTGTGATGTGAAGATTTCTCTTCAGATAATCCACTGATTGGTTAAGACTTCTGTGGAGGATATCTTGCTTTCTATTACTTTACGTTACTGTTTTCAAAGACTGATGGCATGTTTGAGGGGAAAATCTTGTGAAAAGCATATTTTGATTTACAGCAGCTTCACAAGTTGCAATTCCAGGGATATTTTAGCAAGCTCTTGCTATACTATATTATTTGTGGGTTTACATGGTAATTTCCTTCATAAAAGAGAAGATTGTTCAGAATTCCTCTGTTTAAAAAAATTTAATTAACTCTCCTTGTTGTTGGTATTTGGATATGTATCTTCAAATTCTGTAATCTAATCCAGTCGTTTCAAATCACTAATGCAGAAAAATGGGTTAAACAGTTACAAGGGCTGGGGATACTGCTCACTGTTGATGTGTCAGCCCTACTATGCCCTGAAGCCTTAAGCCCAGCTTCCTTCTGCACAGCGCTAAGCATCCAACTACTTTACCTAAATCAGAAGTGAAGTTGCTGCAGGCTTCCATAGCCAATGGAGAGAGACAGGGACCTTCAAGGAGCAATTTATCCTGTTTAAGGACTGAATGATCTCCTTAAAGTTGCTAGCTTTCTCAGTCGACTGTGCACAGAGTTTAGGGCAACTGTGCTGCTCATGTCATGCCTATAATTCTGTGGGGGTGAATCCACGTGGACCGTTGAGGAGGATGAGAGAGGAGGGCAGATGGGTTAGGGCATTTCTGCTCTGCCTGAGCTTTGGGCCCTATTCAGGTCATGTCATATACCATGCCTAGGAGGCATCACCATTTCTGAGCAGGCTAAAGCTGGCTTGAGGTATGTATACATTCTTTCCCCTCTTCTGTCCCTTTTACAAATAAAGCTAAGGTGAAAAATCAATTCTTTGTGCACTACACAATACTGGATTGCTCTGTCTGCTGGAGATAACAGCCTATTTTAGGGACCAATCTGTACTTTCCTAAATGAGGAAATGTACATAGTTGCTCAGCTTTGCAATTAAGGTATGTAAACTATTCTCTGTGTCAGGAAATCAAACGTCCTCTTGCACATTTTATTGTTCACACCAAAATTTAGATGTGTGGAGATGCTTAATATTTCATTTAAAGTATACAGCTTTATATGGGTTATTTGAAAAAAAACTTACTGGTACTCTGAAGATGGGGCTCTGAGGAAGTGTTATTGAATTTCATCGATTTATCATTTAAAGGCCAAGAGTGTATGGCAGGATAAACTGCAGACATTAATAAAGTCCCTGGAAACTTGATAAGGGTATGTTCAAAAGGGAGAGAGAAAACTATTTAGATAAGGCCATATTCTATGAGACCAGAATGTGATTATTTGCCTGCTATTCAGCGGAATTACAAAAATTATGCACAACTGGCCTTTGGCAGGATGATCASATTGAATAGAAAGGTGAGCTTTACTCATGCAATCTCTCTCTCCACAGACTTTTTTTTTCTTCCTATCTGAAGCTAAATGCTGTGCATAAGAGAGAAGCAATACAAAATATAGAGACAGTTTTCACTTTGGATTTCAGACTTTTCTATCAGGCAGAAAGAAAACTGCATTAGGGCAGAATTAAATAAACATTACTCAAAAAAAAAAAAAAAAAAAAACGAAAACAAAAAANAAAAAAGTTTAAGAGTAGCAGTCAGTATACCCCAAGGGTTTGATCCATTCTTACGCCAAATATTTACTAGTATTGAAGTAAACTCCAGACTTACAAGATTCTGCCACTATGTTTCTCAATGATTCACAATATTTTAAGATAAAATGTTCTCAGACTCTTAAAAGGGATGAAACTTCATACTTTGCACATCTTACCCTAAAAATATTGTATGTATATCTTTGCTTGGTTTGACAGCATTCTGAAAACTGGGTGTGAGATGAAGCAGGAATGCACATTCCTGTCACCCATTATTTCATAAATGAAAGATTTTAAATAAATGCTGAGTAGTTCTGTATCACAGTTCACAAAAAAGTCAGACAACAGCTGCACTCCATCATCAGTGTAGTTCCAGATGTGCAGAGTGATGGCAAAATTTGGAGTTTTCATTACATATCAATGATGTAATGTTGCATAATACATGTTGTACAGACAGGAGAAGAGAGCACATTTAATTTGATGTGTGTTTCAGATACATAACAGCTGCATGTTTTGGAAGGTCATCCTCAGAGATCATTCAGAGAGTATACACTGTCATAAAGGCAAACAAATCTTTCCCCATTGTACATGCAATTTTAAATCAAAGCATGTTTACTGAATCAGGATTGAATTTTTTAATTCTGCTTTTATCAGGAAAGAATTTGAGGCTGTAAATGATAAGCTACAGATGGTACGTAACACTATGTGACAATGGAAACACGTAAGATTTCTGGTTGGATCCCTGCCTAGAATCCTCTTAGAAACTAATGTTTTTTTAAACATTTCATAAAATTCTTGTTTTGCTCTTCATTTATTAACAAAGTTTTTGATGAACACTAGTTCAGACCGTCACTGATGTACTCTTTTATTACTACGGGGTCATAATCTGCACGAGCATTTGGGGCATCTACAGCAATATAAATGTATTTGCTTAAACACAGATGCTCATTAATCTTTGCTTCAGATTCCTTTGTCTCACTAACAAACAATTTCATCRTCTTCTGGTAAGAAATCTTTCAATCGTACATCTACTTAAAGTCTTAAAATATAAGACATTATGATGACTTTTCAACATAAATCTTTTTCAGCTTAAGTCTTTATTCCATTTCAAAACATACGCCATAATGTTAAATTATAATAATATTTATCATTTTATATTTAGAGATTTCATTGAGTGAGGCACCTGTCTTGCACACAGGACTCATCTTCTCATGTTTAAGAGGAAGCAGTAGTGCTGTTGTGATTGTCATGATTGATATAAGGATTTCCCTAGGGCACGGTTTGAGTGTTTTTAAAAAATAGATTAAATAATACAAGTTTAAAAAGAGTTGAGTCATTCAAGTCCTCTGTCAATCTGAAACAGGATCAGCTAACTTATAATTTAGCATAGAGTAATAACTCTGAGTTTTACCTAATTATGATAACCACATAAGCCAGTGGGAGAAAAGAGTGTTCTACTTGGAGAATAGAGGAATGTATTAGTAAGAGAAGAGGTGACGAAGCGACTAGTCTGTGTGAGGCTAAAGACAGARTAACAGCACATATGGGGCACTGAGAAATAGGGCAGAAGGAAATTGGAATGTGTCATAAAATCGTATCTCTGATGAGATAATAATTCTCATATCCAGTGTTGCTATGAAGTGTTGTTGAAAAGGTTGTTACGTGAAAAGTATTCTATCAGTAAGCAAGTGTTTCTGTTTCTTATCARTCAGGTGAGTTCATTATCACATGTATCAATAAAGAAAGATGTACCAGCTGAGTTCTGAATTGAATTATGACTGCCATMTGAGCAAAATGGAAGAATCAAAACAACTTTGTTTTAGGCTTATTCACACAGAAGTTTGACACAAGTTAAAAAGAGATTAAAAATGTACTACATACTAAATTTCTTCCAAAAAGAAATGAAAAGCCCATAGTACAGCATGAAAAGATGTAGAGAAAACTATTGCAGACACTACTTAGTAGTAGTTAATGCTACAAAATGGTAGCATTAAAAAGACTCTTTTTAAGTTCAGGTCTACCAGAAGTCCAGTTAAAATTCTTTAAGTAGCTTGCTGTATCCAGGCATGAATGCCTACTTCAAACAACACTATACAGGGTTTTCTAAAAAAAAAAAAAAAAAAATGTTAGGGGAAGATTTACTCCTCCTAAAAATGGAACTTAAAAAAGGAAGATAGGTTTTTGTATGAATATTTTGTCTTTCAAACTGGATTTTTTTTTTAAAAATAGAGTCATTTAGAGCAAAAAGCAATACCTAATATTCAATACTAAAGAGAAGTTTTAGCAGTCATCTCAAAGGATATTAACAAACACTATACAATATTAATGATACATATATATATACATGTAATTCAGTCACCGAGCACAAAAAATGCCAGGTTGTGTAACCAGCCAACAAAATATAGATTTTTAACTTCAATGTTTTAAGGCTTTAATAAATCACAGAGGGAAATAGCAAAATTAATTTCAAAATGTCTTTGAAAAATACCTACATTTGCAAATTTAACRGCTTCTGAGCCCTTTATGATTTTTCCATAATTGTGAATTAATTAATTCTAATTCTAGGAGTATGAGTTCTTCAATTTGCAATTACATAGTCTAATTTGTTGACCTGATTGAAGCTTGTAGATATTCTCTTTAATTATGTTTTTGTGAAACTGATAAATTTCTCATTTTCAACATCTTGTTGTCACAATGAGAAGCCCACAGCGAATTTTAGAAGTCTTTTTTTTTCACCAAAATACTATAATAAATATTATGCATGAAGTTGCATTTAAAAGAATGCATTTATAATGTTCTGTATTAAAATCCTTTCATGAATCAAAAAACTGTTCATCATTTCTCACATACTCAGGTATTATGATCCTAGAACTACCCAAGAAACAAGACAGAGATATTGTGCATATTGTGCCAGGGAAATGAATCACCATATAGCTTCTGAAGACTACAGTTAACATCATTTATCCTTTTTTTTATGGCATCTCAAAGACCTAAGTATGAGAGAAAGACGTTATTAAATTAATACATTTGCAGTGTGTTCCTTGACAAGAATTTAATCTGAAGAAGACTTCAGCTGCAAGAGTATATTGGACATTGGATAATGTCATAATGATTGCAAGATGTAATCTGCAATATATTTTAAAAATATTTTCTAGATGTCCTTGATGTCTTGGTGGACCAGATAATAGGTATATGTAACAGTCAGAGTATGTTACGTTAGGAAATGAGCATATGTTATGGAACACTGGGCACAAGCTCAGGAATTTCAGCTGCTTCAGGACTTGAGACAAGTAGAAGTGAAAATAAAGCATTTTGAAGTAGGTCATGAGAAAATTGAACAATTTAACTGCTTTATTACTCTAATATTACCATTTTGAGTAGTCAGCAAGAGTAACTTTTTTTACRAAACATTCATGCATGTCTGTGTAATGTGCACTCTTTTCAAGAGCAATTTTAATATCTATATCCTAGATCATTTGAGGTTTGCAAGCACCTCACCACCATGAATTCACTCCACAAGGAGTCAGCATATGCACCTACCATGATTTGGGCCCACATCACTTTGGAAAATGTGGTATGTGTTCTGACTTACTGCAGAAGTTTTGAAAATTATGACTTCTTCCTCAGCCACATACTGCAAATAGAGGATCCTAAAGATACTAACAAGCTCTGACACAAAGGATCAGAATGATTACTAATATTACAATAGGAACAAAATTACTTGTGACTGAAATCTTGACATTCTGATAGTTACTGCATTTTATGTAAGTGGAACTACTCTGTTTAGGCAATCCTGATTATCAGGAATACGTATACCGAATATCAGATTTAATCCTGCAGATAGAACTGACTGAAAAACAAAATAACAATACCCAAACATTTTATTTTATAACTACTGAAAATGTTTTAAAACATTTAAAATTTTAAACATTTTAAAATATTTTATGACAGATATTATTCTATTATATTTTAGGAGAACAATAATTATTTGTTGAAAAGGCAGTAAAGAAGTTAGGGAAGGTAAACTAAACCTCTATAGCTCACATCTGTTAGTTATTTATTCCCTCCTTTAGTTATTAATTCTCTTAAAGACATTTTATATGATAAGCTCTTGTCTGATTTCATACAGAGTTTCATTTGATATTGAAACGTCTTCACTCAAAAGATACTGATAGCATCTTCCTGATCACTGATAATGGCCTATACACTATTTTAGTGCTATTTGACCTTTCAGCATTACTTAATAATGGCAGTCACGCAATATTGCTATAAATTTTTGAGACATACAGCAGCATTGGTATTTCCAGACTTCTTCAACATGCTTCTGACTCRATTTTATCACTTTCTTGTCCAGCATTTGCCGATATGGTCAACATTTCTGTCTCCCATTTTAAGACTATTTTAATTAAAACTCTGTGCCTGGAATCAGGTGTCTGGAATCTGCTACACCAGATTTTTTCCACATATTAAGCTTCATCAGCATATACTTGCAATAAAAATCCAGTAGAATTGTGCAACTATTTGCATTGATATCTAGCCTTAAAAAACAAGATTCAAGAATAAAGGAATATTGTCAAATTAGCACTAGAAAATTATGAATTTCAGAACATTATGAAAGTTAAAAGTATGGTTCTGTTTTAATATATAAAGTGAAATTGAAATATAGAAYAATGACATTTATTCAGAGAAAAAAATTATAATTGGTAAAATGCCTCTTTTATAATTTAAAAACTATTTAAATCAATTTTAATGTGATGTGAGTATTATTGTCACACTGAGCTGGCCCTATGCACAAGAGTGAATTTTGCTTTGAAAAGGAAAGTTCAAATGCTCATCCAGGGAACATGGAGCAACGTATACCCTTGATTCCTCACCTTGCAAGAAAATCAGATTATATTAGTGCAAATGACCCTTGCGTGTTTTCTAATCTTATCTGTTCATTCAAAAGATCTTTATACTTTAGGATTTTTTTTCCCCTTTTTGAATTGCTAGTTATTAGAGTTTTTTTGTCGGGAAGAAAAAGATCAAAGTCCTGTTATTCAGAAAATTATTCCTTGAGTGTTTACACTAGAGTGTCTTTCTGAATGCTATAACTGTCACAAAACAGGGAATGACAATGGCTGGCAGAATATATCATTGCCTAAAGAGGTTTCATGTTAAAATTCTTTGTATATTTTGAAACCATGTATGAGTATGAAATCAGACAGTCCCTGAATTATACAAAATAACTGCATAACATCAGAAATCAGCTTGATCACATTTATACTAATTTTATACTATTATACTATTTACGCTAATGAGATAATGTTAAACAATGAATGTTGAGCTAAATGCTGGCATATTTTATACAACGCAATTGAAGCACTTCATATTGAAAATTATGGTATTGTTTGGAGGTTATGTATTTGCTTATTTCTTTTTCATTGATGAATCCTATTAAATAAGAGAACTAACAGACATTACTGCAAATTTATTGGCAGTTGCCTATCTCCTTCCAGTCACGAAGCAAAGAGGTTGCTGTAGGAGATATATACATACTGAATGTACTGCCTTTTGCGACAGTAACAATATGGTAGCTATCAAGAACATCAAATAAGATTTATTCTCTTGCTGCGGTCAAAAATACTCCTAAGACTAAACAAATGTGTTTCTGATATGCGTCCTCAAGTGAAGGACAGGAATTTTTATGACTTCACAGTACATGTTCTACAATCCTTTAGCCCTGTCAGACATTTTAAAATAAAAAATAACTTTAATCAGAACAAAATAAAAATAACAAAATAATTTTAAAAATAATGAAAAAATGCTAAAAAATAGATTTTGCAATATTATGGCAATACAGTAATTATGAAGGAGCCATATATAGCATTTCATTCATAGTCTAGAGTTTCATACTTAGTTGATCAAGCAATAGGCAGAAGTAAAAATCTTCATGTCTACACTTTAAAGACATAGTAACAACCACAGTTCTTTGAACTCCAAAGACTAGCATTTCATTTTCAGACAAATTAATTTTAAGAATAAATAGTAAGATAATAGTAAGATAAGTTGGAACAGTCTTCTCCTTGATTTGTTACTATTACACGACACTATAAAACATTTTATTGAAAATTTATATTCCATACTACATATTAAAATTTCTAATACGGAGTCTTTGCTTTTAATAGGACTCCTTGCTTTTTTTCTTATAGAAATGGAATACAACTGTTCAGAAAGCAGAATGTCTTTTGAAAAAAATTTTGAGAATAAATTCAATGTCCATCTTAGTGGACGTTGTGCCCACCCTTAGTGTTCACCCTTTGATTATGCAGTAGAGAAATGTTGACATAATGTTGCCGTTAAATCTTGTCTACCTTATTTAAAAAGAAGATATCCTTTAGTATTTTATAAAGTATCTTGCAATGTAGAGAATAAATTTTCATACCTGTGATAGCACAGCTGCACACAGGGTAATGTGCCTTGAGATTCATTGTCTCTCATTTGTTATGCAGTGGTAATAATGCCAGTCTCATTCTTGTGATATTAATGGAGAGAACACGCTGGCATTTAAAATAGATCCTATGAATTGGGACATTATTCAGCTGAATAACTATTTAAAATTGCATGCAGAAATATTTGCTATACACAACAGTTACTGAAGTGCATTATCAGCATGAGTATTATAAGATCTGTGGATTCTGAACTTTAAAGATAAGAAATGTAAAACTTCTCTTGAAATGAAAGTGTTACCAGATGATGCGTGATGACGATGCTGAAGATAATAGATAACTGCAACAAAGAAATGTAATTTTCTTTGGAAGTCTTAGCATTTTTTTGCTGTGCATTTAACCTAGAAAATGTTGAATATCTTTTTTAGCAACAGGAGGTACTTCTGTAGAAAAAGATATTGCAGGTTRCAAGATGATATGAAACATACTGCAAAGTTGCAAGAGCCATTAAAAATCCATACTTATACATGAATAAAAATATGATAACAGAAGCATCTGGCTAAAATTATTTTAAGTTATAAATGACATGCAAAAATATTTGAAGAGATTATTAATCTTATTTTATAACTTGCAATATTTGAAAGACGTAATTTTTAATTACTCATTACTGTTCTTAATAAAAGTTTATAAACATAAATTTGCCATTTGGAATTTGCATTTCATTAGTGTCTTGTATGCCTAGAATAGATATTTTATATTAAATAAGTTAAAATAGCAACTATAGTATTTACCAAACTAAGTTAATTACATATTGTAGGTCCATATCAATGCATTAMGGAGACAGTACTATTTTTTTCAGTACAGCAGCTCATACTGCATATGAAATACATTCTGCTGCATGGAATTATGAATCCATTGGTATGTCAGAATTCTAAAATATTTGTGCAAACATACTGTACTTTGAAATCATCTAAAAAAGAAAACATGTAATGAATAAATGATAACAAAATTTGAGAAAGTGACAGCAGGGTGCTTTATTATTAACCTCTCCTTTCCTCCAAATGAGTAGTTACACTGAATCACCCAAATCCTCTAGTAATTTATGGAATCCTTTGACAATAATCACTTTATCGTTATCCTTTATTTCTCACATTTTACCAGSATTTTAATTCRTGGTAGTTACCCTGTTATTCATCCTTGTTTACTTAACCCTACATGGGTCAGTTATTCATCGCAGCTTCAGCTGTCTGGCTCATTAATATAATTACAGACAAAACTTCTTTTTAATGTGAACTGATTCTGCTGATGAGCACTCATCTGTAAAGGAAATCAGTCTTACTTTGTATGTATCTATATCAATTTATCACTAATCTTAAAAGGGAAAAGTTCTGTTCTGAGCTTCAGGGGCTGTTGACTGAATTAAATGAAGCTGAAGAAGCTGACAACCAGTGACTCTTTCTCCCCAGAATCCAAGGTCTGAAAAGGCAATATATACAAACAGTAACCTAATGTTACTCCTTCCTGAACAAAATTACAACCTTAAAACCTGGATGCCTGTGTTAGTGTTGTCTGAGCAGCGCGAGGGTGAGCTTAAAGGRGAAGCTTCCTGAGCTCAAGTTTTCATCTGTAAGATTTCCATACAGCTCTGATCACCGTAGCTGTTGTAGAGGGACCGAAAGGAAGTAATCTTCAGTCAACTGAGTCATTATCACGTTATGGAAAGTAAGCCACATGTCCTGTTCTCACTGTTTTTTTGTTCCCTACAGATGATCACTCTGTCTTTGTTGTTTTCCTTAATTCAAAGCTAAAAGGGTTTTGGAACAGAATGTGCAACATTCGCCCCTTTTGGTTTGAAAATGTAAATCAGAAGGGCTGCTCAAACTGACATTTCCATTGAAAATTGTATTAGAGAGGTCAAAGAGGGAATCAGCATGAACAGAAATCTCTTGAGCAATCTCTTCAGCTCTGGGCTGAGATAGACTAGAAGAGCTAAAAGASGGCTAGTCCAGAGTCCAGATGATAGACAGACTTGAGATACAACCAGTCCGATGGTACTCCCTGCAGGGAATATCAGTCCAGCAGCACAGAATTTATTATAAAGAGACTTGTGATAATTGAGGCAGCCAGATGATTTTAGCAACTCTTTCAAATTTTGGCCATTTTTGTGCTGTGATTGATGCAGGCAGATCTCTCAGCCCCTTCCAAGACTCCCAAGTACTAAGTGTGGAAGGACCTTCTGGCATGAATCACTGCAAAAACTGAATACACTGAATGAATTAATTCCACTTTTCAAAAGACACTTTTTATTCCAAAAGATTAGAAAGACTAGAATTTTGATCCAAAGAATAAATTCCATCAGATTACTTGCAGTGTTCATTGCAAATAAGTGCCCAGAGTAAATTCAGTTGGGTTTTGGTACTTTACCGAATCGGATTTTACTGTTCCATTTTTCCTGTGGGAAAATAAAAGACTCTAAAAATTATAAGAATAAAGAATTTATTTTTATTTCAAGTTCTAGATGAGCTGCTCCATGTCTGATGGAAGTTGTACTTCCTTGTTGCCTTTTATGAAGACCTATAAAACCAAGTTTGCAAGTTTCACTTCTATCACTTGCTGATTCTGGAGCAAATATATTTGTTTTCTACCAGAAAAAGGTAGTTGCTATTGCCATATTACTTTTGTATTTTAAAAAGCTGGATTTTTTATTTAAGCATTTTCACAGTAATATAATTCTTCCTATCATACCATGTCCTCATCATTTCTTGACAGGGTAAAATATTCAGCTTTCAATATTGTGACAATGATAATTAATAATCTCAGGTACRAGGGGATAAAAGTAGGAGACAGATCTACTCCTTCATATGGGTACTGAAATAACTGACATTTAGTCCAGGAAGTGTAGGATTAAAGAGCAGAATATYGCTTCTAGTGTGGTCTCCTGGTTTTGCATTATTTCTTATCTCTTGTGATGCTTGCTTGTGAGGAGCTACTGAGTTTTGAATACTGGAGTGAATATTCTCAGTCATAACTGAGGCCATGTATGAGGGGATGGTTTAGCAGTCTCAGCATAACTCCCAGAGTGTGAGCAATCATTGAAACTGTTTCTGTCTTTCAGCTTCAATATAGCTACCCRCACAGGGAAGGCAGGATCATTCCTTAGCAAACAGAAAAACCTTTGTCTGGGATTTGTAGCCATGAAATGGCTGTGACTGCACCTGGYAATAAACCTGCTGGAAATCTCATTGGAATACAGTAAGTAGAAGGGAAGTAAAAGCAACACAATAAAATTTCCCAGAGTATATTTTGTGTTTTCTCYTTTGCTAATTTGGTGTGCAGAATCCTATTTCACAGCAGAATAGGACTTAGAATGTGAAAGGTAGAAAATTAAGGTTCTTTTGACTCTGTTTCCATTGATAAGTGCTTCATATCCTGGCTTCAGAAAAGTAGTTAGCACTAGAGACTTTCTTTGACATTCAATTAATAAGTGAGTTTTATAAACCTATTTCTATAATTATAAATGCCAACAGATGTAGTCATGAACAAGTACAATTTTCAGTTATGAACCTCTCTGTTGTACTTCTCTCTTTGGCGCTGACATTATCCAGGTTACAATAAAACTGTTTGAATTTTTATACTTGGCTTTCAATATATGATTTGTTCAACAGTTCAGTTAAATACAATTTATTCCTTCATACTTTAATCACTAATTCTGTGGCATTCCCAGCTAGTAATTTCAGTTTCYGTGCACCTTGTGATAGCAACACTTTTCAGAATACCCCAAGAAAATGTCCAATACAGATTGAGAGCCCAAGATAATAAATTATTTTCAAAAGAATATTTTGCCTTTCATATGAGCCTGTATTTTTATGTTAAAATCTTGCCATCAGGAGCTACAAATAGTAAGATCTTCACAAACTGTTTCATTCAAACCTCAGAGTACTTGGCATTAGTCTGGGCTGGTCTGATCCACACTCAAAACCAAGTGATTCATTTCCTTATAAATATTTTTGCGAGAACTTCACGAATTACTCAGTAAAATCCCCYGGGCTCTTTGTCATTGCATCAGTGTGCCTCAGACTGGACAGATTTSATACAGATTGGCATTTGGAGTGTGGAAAATCATATACTATATCTCTCACACCAATGAAATTCAGCCAATTACTTTTATATCAACATCAACAGAGCTGAGACTTTTCTGCCTTTTTGTTACTCAACAAGTTCGTTTCTTTGCTTCAGTTGGCCATTGGAGCACCAATTTACATGCTCGAACTTTACCTATGCATCGGGTAAAGAACTGGCTCTTTCAGAAAAAA
Organism: Nothoprocta perdicaria; assembly: GCF_003342845.1. NCBI lineage: Eukaryota > Metazoa > Chordata > Aves > Tinamiformes > Tinamidae > Nothoprocta > Nothoprocta perdicaria. The sequence goes on along the minus strand of NW_020456087.1, from coordinate 4,037,579 downwards.
TAATTAAAAAAAAAAAAAAGTAGTGAATAATTCCATAATTCCAGGGCCACTGGTTACTTGCTCACTGAAAGAAGCACTTTTTCCATGCATATACTTACCCGTTGGAGGGCTGCACATGTAGTTTGCTACAATAGCAGAAAGCATGGGTGTTGGTGTTTGTCTGAAGTTGCAGTTTACATATGTAAACATAGTTTACATAGATATTGCATATTAACCAACAATCCTTCTGTTTCTTTTTTTTTTTCTTTTTTTTTAATTCTATGTTTTACACATACTCTCAAGCATGCTTTAATGTGTGACATACATCTATACACAGCTAACTAAAATTATATTCAAGGAATATTAGGCTTGCAATGTCATTCTCTAAGGYTAGAAAATGAAAACTACTTAATCATATTTGACCTAAAGCAGTTTGTCATTATATGAACTCAAACATKGAGATTCAGTTTTAGTCCTCTTCCAATTGATACTGCAAAGGGAGATTAAAATCAATAATTTTTAATAATTTTGGGTCCCCCACCTTGATAGCTTGCATCTGATTTGTTGCAATTCTTTCTTCTAAATAACATTTCACATATTTAAAGTCTTCCACTTCAGGTGCAGCTATAAACTCTCAACATTTCCATATATCATATCTTTGAATCTCAAGTTAGGAACTCAGAAAAAGAAGAACATACTGGTATTCAACAGTCATGAAAAGTTCACTTCAAGGTCTTCTGTACAGCTGAATGTGTTGGCAATGTTCTCTAATAAAACATCTGTCTTTTCTCCATTTTTTTTTTCTTCCCAGCTAGTTCAAAGGTGGGTTTTTTTTTTAATGTATCCTTTATATAACACTTTTCTATACTAGATCTGCTAGTCTATGTTTGAAATTTTTGTATTCATCTGCCTACAGACTTGACACTTGTTCCTTTTGCACCTGAATCAGGTAATTTCTCTCTATTTAATATCTAGGTAAAATAGAGATCACTAAGTGTATGGAGTAAACAAACTCCCTTATTTCTTCTCCCTCACTTCTTGTTTAGAAAGCAAGTAAAGAAAGCAGAAGAAAAGAAAGTTCTTCACAGTCCCAAGAACAAGCCAATTTTTTTGCAGCAGGACTCTGTGAGAATGTACTACAAAAGTCAAGGATATCTAAGCAAAAATTTATTGAGATTTTTTTCAAAAGCTTTGGGTTAGACTTTTGACTAAAAATAAATTGGGGAAGTTTCCAGAACAACAGAAAAGTTATGTCCTTGGAAGGAGGGCAATACATTAGAATTCACTTAATTTTTCGGAATTTGAGTAAGTATTGAATAAGTATTTTTCAGCATCTTATAAAAAGACTGGTACAATTTTTAACATCAGCAAATATACATATTTCCTTCATATTCAACTCTGAATATATAAATGGATTATGTTAATTTAAAAAGTCCAGAGGCCAGTGCTGGTCAGTACTAGGCAATATTGCAAATAATTGACACACAGCTGACCTAAATAAAATGGGAAATAATGGAAAGAGTATTCCAGTTTTCACTTTGAAATTGTGACCTTTGTTTATCTAAGAATTTCTTTTAAGAAATACATTTTTTATTGCTTTTTTTCTGGTCACAGTTTCCTCACAGTTAACAAGATTGTGTCCTATGTACTCCTTCAAATTTTCAGTAAGCTATTGATATTTGAAAAATACCCAGAAGATGAGTAAACTGCTTTATCATTGTTATCTCGCAAACTCCCTTTACATCCTYACTATTTTCTTGTAGCTATCTTTCATACTTTGGCTCACATAATAATTACATTTCACTTTTGCATGGAGAGTTTGTTTCACTGAGTTCAGAAACCTGTAGATACCAAATCCTGCTTCCAGTAAATCAGTGTGAATGGGAACAAGCCCAAGCCTTACCTAGAGATTCACTTAAAAACTCAAGATGGAAGGAATAATTGGAACTCAGCCTTCCCAAAACTCATTGCCTAAAACAAATCATTTTGTTTTCAAATTCCTGAGTKATATTGCTGATTAAACTAAAAATTACCGATAAAACCACGATTAAGTATTGAGACAGTAGATGATATATTTTTMTTTATAAGATTATTCCATGCTCTAGAAATAATAAGCACAACACTCTACATCAAAAAATGACAAGCCTAAAAAAAAAATCTCAAGAAATCAGGCATTATAAAATGCCATAATAAATGTTACCCAAGCAGGGAAAATGTAAGTGATTCTTTTGGTACCAAATTACATCTCCTTCTGTGAAGAAAATAGAAACCTTGAAGAATATAATCTGTTGCCCAAGGCAGCTTTGTACCATTAAAATCCATTTCCTTTCTCCTAGAGAAATAAAGAGAGGTTTAAAAACTTCAGCTAAAAGAATAAAATCATTGCTAGGAAATTGCAGTTGGATGATTGTTATTGTTGTATTTTTATTTTGTTTTCAGTCATAAAGATTGTTTGAACAATTGTTGTTTGAAATCTGACTAAAAAGACAAATAAATCAGATGAATATTATATCCGCAGTAGCTGCTTCATGGAGCTCATTTTTTTATGATTAAAAACTTTGTTTTTGGCAAAACAAAAAGTTTCTTTGCAATTAACATTTTAAAATATTATACTTTTTTTTTTTTTTTTTTTTCATAAGACACTAGTTTAAGTGTCAGATTTCTCACTTTCTCCTCATTCTTGCTTTCTGGTTCCGTTCCACACCTTTCTCCTATATACAGAAGAACACAGAGCTGCTGTAGAACAGTGCCCATAGTGCACGTCATTGGACCTCCCAAAGTGAACTGACACAGTCCAGGACAAGAATTATAGGATCACAATATGTCTTTTCTCAGTGGAAAATGAAGAAGGAAGAAAAAAAAAAAAAAAAAAAAAAAAAGAGAGAGAGACCAAGAGAAAACCAGAAAACCAGAAAACCATAATACAAATTCAGAGACCATCTAGTCCAACCCCCCTGCTCCATGGACACCTAGAGCACGAGGCACAGGGCGGCATCCAGGCGAGTTTGAAGATCTCCAGAGAAGGAGACTCCACAACCTCTCTGGGCAGTCTYTTCCAGGGCTCTGTCACCCACATAGGAAGGAAGTTCTTCCTCATATGGAGATTAAACTTCCTKTGTTTCAACTTCTACCCATTGCCCCTTGCCCTATCACTGGCCACCACTGAGGAAGAGTTTGGCCTCTTCCTCCCCACATTCATCCTTCAAATTTTTATACATATTGATCAGATCCTCTCTCAACCTTCTCTTCTCCAGGCTAAACATGCCCAGCTCACTTAGCCTTTTCTCATGAATGAGCACATGAAACAAACATGTTTTCATGAAATGAACACATCTTCAATACAATAAAGACAGACTTAAATTTTTTGATCTATAAAAATCAAAATACAGTTATTGCAATCAGAACCGTCTGAATGAAACATTTGACAAGAAAAGGTAAAGTTTTAAATGACAGTCTGGAAGCTTTTGAGGAAGTGCTCTACTTGACATGAAAATCAATGCTGCATTTTATGCTTTTCCTGCAGGATATATTAAAAAAAAAAAAAAAAAAAACCATCAGGTACCTGATGGAAAAATTATTCTTTTTTTTGTGAAGACAATGTCTTGCACTATTGAAGAAGAGCATATGCATCTATCTTTGCAGCCTGTGGGCCTAAAATTAAGCAGTTTCTGGTTAAAATCTCTTTCACTTTTAGGGTGTTCCTACAAATAACATTCTAACATTCCTTTACTGTTATGAAATTTCCAGGATTTCTTGGTTGCCCTGGTTGCAACCTAAAACAGATGTGCCAGAACACTAGCCAGGTCATGAGCCCTAGCATTGAGTAAATGGTTTCTTAAAAAAAGAACTAACAAAGTTATGAAATACTATCTCAGTTTATTAGGCTAGCTAAGTTGTAAAATTTCCACTGGCTTGACTGTCTTTGTCTACTCCTTTAACAGAGCTAGAAAGTCATCTCGAATCAGGCAAGCTCCAGTTTACATTATTTGGGCAGGTTTCAGATGTCATTTATTCRCTGCCATAAGCTGTCATTTAATTTACGAGAAATCTAGATGAGAGGAACAATAGTCCAAAATATTTATTTTGGTGTCTACAAAATTCTGGAATTTCTAGTAATCACAGATTTCTAGAGCTAAAGAAGAAAGAGGGTGGAAGTCCCAAAATATATTTTCTTATAACACCTTTTTTTTTTTTTTTTCATAAAGAGAACTCATTCTCACTTATGTGCTGCACATATGGGCCATCATCTTCTAGATGGGTTCCGTGTTTGCTCTTTCCCCTTGCCACCCATTCAGCTACTTGTAACTGTTAATGCAACTTGGAAATATTTTCATAAAAAAATAATTTTCTCAAAACAGGAATCTTTTTTTTTTTTTCCCCTCCACTTTTCCAAAAACCTATGCTGGTTTCAGTTCACAAAAAAACTGCAAGTGCTTCAAGGCAAAAGCTAAAGACAGTGTTGTTTATTGTTGGTCAGACACTTTATTCAAAATTCCTAATGTTTCTAATGGAAAACTGGAAATGCTTATTAGGTTCCTTAAATTATTAAGAATATTGTATTCTTACAGTGTCTTAATATAGTCTTCAAATAATCTGTATACTAAATATTCTGTAGGATTTATAGTGTGTAGAGGACAAAGGCAACAGGCAATTATTTTATATCTTTTCCGGTTACACATGTCTGAATTTGCCAAAGAGCAGTGTGGTAGAAGACGACCTGGAGGTCAAAACATTTAGAGTGTTTCATTTCTAATTCCTTTTAACTATTATTTCCCATTGATCTTGTTGAATTTTGGAGGGGAGCTGTGACTACTGCAGTCTGCAGACTTTTGAAAAGAATCTGAAGCTCTGTAAAAGATACACTTTGAATCTAGTTAAAACAGTTTTATCTGACTGATCACTGATTCCCCTTCAGTGGTCATGATCTGCCTGTGGCTAACCATTTCTCCTTGTGATTGTGAAGATTACTCTCAATGATGCTCCTTCTGACAGTGGGAATGTTGACTTGCACTTAGAAAGGTCAGGTAGCTCCTACAGTTATTGGGAGTGAGAACGCTAACTCCAGCATAGTTCTCTGAGAAGAATTTAACCTTCAAATTACAAAACAGAGTGCTTTGCAAATCCAGGACTTCAGCCAACTTGAAAGTTAACCTTACTTCTCTGCAGACACAAAYGTGGACCCCAGTGTTGCCACAGCAAAAGGAAAAATCAAACAACTAAGTGGACAAAGGATCTGAGAGATACCCATCTAGCAGGTATTTTATTTTACTTTTAAGAGATTAGTTGACTGCACAGAAAGAGTTACTTTCCAGATTTTTCAGCTTCCAAAACAAATAAGTCCTTCAACTTTCAAGAACTTTGCGCTGAAAGATAAAACACTCCATACATTCCTTTTCGCTATTGTTCTGACATTAGATCAAAGACGTTAATTCCCAGGGAAACACGGCAACCATCTTAGCTTACCTTTGAAAATTCTCCTGTGTTTGTTGTCATGCGGATTCCAGCTCAGAGTACAGCTGAGGTAATTTAAGGTCTGTAGGAATTTGGTTTCCTATTAGCAATCATGTGCTGCCATACAATACAAGAATGATGACAGTGCAGGAGCTGAGCTGCAAATGAGAAGAAGATTCACTTATCATCTTGATGGAGAGTAAAAAATAATATTTTAAATTTTTAATGTAGCACATTTATGCTGTGGCAGTAGTGGCAGTAGGTTCATACTGTATATAAATGAAGAAGATACTTTGGTTTGTAGAAGAAGAAAGGAGATATTATGATGAAGAGCATCCTGGGCAAGTAATAAAGTGGAAGAAATATATATATATATATAATCTTTGTTGCCTGGGAGAGGCACTGCTTTCTCAGTGCCTGGGCACATTTTTTTCAGAAATGCATTACAACTTTTGCAGTTTTAAGTTTGACATCTACTCGATTTTGGATAGTGTAAAAATCATCCTTAATGGCCTTTCTGCCTCATCAGTAGGGCACCATTCAAGTAACAAAGTGCCAATCAGCACCTCTTGTTCCTCTTTAGCTTGAAGATAATGCTGGAGAGCTTTTTGCAGAGATCATGATCTCTCTGCTTGATATGCCCTTTATTATAAGCACAGTTAAAGGTCTTAAAGCTTATCCATTATAACCCCCTAATTTTCTTGACTCAGTTTTTTTTCTCCAGGATAAGACATAGCACACTAAGTTTCATTCCTCTTTCCCCATTCCCTCTAGAGGGCAGATTTTATTATGCCTGAAAGACAAGCATAACCTCCCCAAACTGTGCTGTTTTATTTGAAATATGAAAGTGAAATATTAACAAACAGTAGAAATGTTTAAGGTGTTTTATTGTACTGCCACAGATCTAATTAAAATGATTTTTTAAATTGAAATGAAATTTCATGGGCAATTAGTTTTATAATGTGAAATAAATCACTTTTTAAGGAAAATAAATATAGTAGGAAATCAGAAAAATGATGTGAATACTGAGCTAAGCTGAAAGAAGAAAATAACTATGGGTATTTCTTCTCTCCGGACATGAGTCAAATCTCTCTGTGTAAGAGATCATTTATTTTTTATCAATCTGATTAATACATTCTCACAGTGTTGTATCTCACAGATAACACAAATATTTATTTTAAAAATATATGCCAAATAGTGTAGTATGTTTCTGAAAATTATCTGAGTAAACTCATCACATTCTGTGGGTATAAAATTAACAAAACCCTGGAGTGAATTTAAAGCCATCCCAATATGTCAATAAATTTTCTGGGTTGAAAACTCTATTAAAATCCTCCAAGAAAATATTAACATAGAAGAGCAAAACAGTCCTGGTCATTGATACTTGAACTAAATGTGACTCTATTTATCATAGGTAACTATATGTATTAAGGCCTAATTCATACAAATCTAAGACAAAATTTAAGCACTTGGCTTAAATTTAACTCCCAGTAGAGTTTTCCTTGTTGATTTTAAAAGTTGCAGTATTGTTTCTATAAGAGAAGTATATATTTTTCACATAGTGTTCTGTGTAGAAGTATTTTAGTAAAAACTTTATCCAGTTTTGTACAAACAAAACTAAGCAAAATTCTCTATAACATTAAGATTTCATAACTGATAATGATAACATTTCAGAGATATGCTATAAAGAAAAATAAACAGCTAAAAWTCCTCCTTGACGCAGTACGAAATATAAGATATAAAAGCAGAAAAAGATATTTGCTTTTTTTTCATATTCTAGCTTCAGTAAAGTTCATTTCTGAATACCTTCAATTGTCAAGAGGATTACATTGCGTATGAATGGAGCAGCACTTTATCTATCCGTGCTTTTACACAGCACCTTTAACCCCCCCTTAACCATTATCCGCAGCTCCCTATCATCCACCTATTACTCATTTTGACATTCGTGAAGTTTTCAAAGTTCTTTTTTTGAAGAAAGGACTGGAGTTGTAGAAATCCTAAGTCAGACTCTAAGAAGAGATGATATGAAACTAGAATTGTTAAGTGTGTGTGCTTAACACTTTGAAAACTCTATGGTCACTTTGGGAACCATAATCCTAAAATTTGTAACGTTTTCTGAGGTTGTGCCTTTTTTAGATCATCATCATCTATGGAATACAGAATTATTATGGTTGTTGTTACAATTTCAAGTTGTTACAAATCACTAATTACAACAATGTTAATTTTGTTTCATTTTGGAATAAAATAGCTGTATGAATACATTCCCACTAACACATACACACACTTAAGGTAAAGCATGATGCTTTGCCATTCCCTACATCAACATAACKTGTTCAAACTTTGCTTGTACAAAACTTTTCAGTCTACTATATTCAGATATACCTTGATTGATTAGGCAAACTATAGTGACTAAATCAATTATTATCTTCCTAAGAAGTTCACAGGCTAGAAGATTTCAGAATTGGTCTCTGAAGCTTAGCTGAAACTGCTAAGGAGAAAATTTAGCTGCAATGCTGTGTTTTCTATTATTTTATGTACTTTAAAGCACTCTCTTTAATTTTACTGGCATTTTTACACCATTAAATAATAGTACATTAAATAAATGTGATTTAGGAAAAATGTATCTTTAAAGTATCACTGAAACTCACTGATTCCCCTCACTTTCAAATCAGTTCTTGAAGGATAAAAAAGAGATGAGTGATTTTGAATAATAACAATTCAATTGTTCTACTGGGACAAGTCATTGCAAGTCATGAAATACTGAAGTTTCTGGCATAAGACTTAATAGATATTCCATCTATTTAGTAGATATTCTTAAGAATATCATTTTAATCCCTCCCCTTAAGTGACTGTGTTGTGGTTTARTCCCTCCAAAATATTTCATTCAAATTCAAAAATTTTATCAAAAATARTAAAAAATGATTATTTTGGAGGGATTAAACCACAACATAGTCACTTAAGACATGGCCTTTAGTTTCTTGAATAACACTAATTGTTAGATCATTTTCCTGAGGAAATATGCAGCACATCAAACAAACTATAAAAACAAATCTATAGTATCCTTTAAATAGAAGACTGTTGGTTCAAATTCCAAACCAAATGCCAACACTGTAGAAGACTGTTGCTTAAATGTGGCTAACAGAGTTATAAAGTCATCCTTAGTAGAATAGGGAGTTCATCAAGCACAATATCCTCAGCCTAACAGAGACAAGGAGCACTGGAAGGATTATGAAAACAGCAAGAAGATGATGATAACAGAGCTTTTAAAGAATAATTTCTCAGCTTCCATCACTCTGTATAACAGGGATTTCCTGCATAGCACTTTTYTTTTTGCTTGAATTTATCTAGCACTTTTTTAATTCAAGTTTCAGTATCTGCAATACCTTGCAGTACCTACCACTCACCACTCAACATTTTCACTTGATGTCCCTCAGGATTTTTTATTATTAGAAATAATTATGTTCTGTTCATCTTGTCTGTGTGCCTTACAATTCTGTAATCTTCTATGACAAACCTAATGCATTATCCTGACCTTGCTTTCTCCATTTTGGGTACCTGTAATTACAGAATTCAACTTTCTATGGATATGCAGCCAAAACCAGGATTTTGAACAGTTCATGCTATCTTTCATGAAAACAGTCTGTTTTCTGTTTAAGTCTCTCTTAAACAATCCAAAATGCCTCTTACTTTGTCATTGTGAATAATTTTGAATATATATAAGGTAAAAGACATTTTGTAACCAGAATACATGTCTTTTCTAAAAAGCAAAAATGCATTTTCAGATTTGGGAGACATTCATAATGTTATCTGGATATGAAAATCCTGGTGATGAGCTCTGAGTTTAAGCATCACTATTTTCTTGTCCATTTCTGGACATGACTAAAATTGTATTTGAAACGTGAAGCTTCATCTATCAAATTTTCTCGACTCTCTGTTTTTCCTCTTCCATGAACAACATTAGTCTATTAAGAAAAGTCATTTTATACATGAGAATAAAGGCATTTGGGGGAATATGGCCCTACAAAAGATTCATAAATTATTGCAAGAACAAACTGGCATAAATATATTTTCATTCCCTCTGGATGCTTTTCCCAAATGGTAGTCACTAAGTGACTCACTAATAGCTACATTATGCCTTTCAACAGTACGTTGATTTATTTCATGTGCAATGACAGGTTTTATTCTTCATGCTTTTTAGACTAGTTTATCCAACTGTTGCTTTCTGCTGGTTCAGCAAAACTCTACACCTACACCTACTCTAGGGGTTTTATTTTCTGCAATAGCTGAGAAGGCTAGTGGTATTAATAAAGAAATTTTATATAAACTTTTATCTCATTACAAAAGCTTCCAAATCTAAGGTTCAATTCTTTTAACTAATCAAAACATATGATCTTAAAATACTATCTGTAGTGTTCCATTTTAATCAGCTTCTCCTTTGCCCAAATGAATGAAGATATTGTAGTTCAGGTGTGTCACTCCCTGTATGTTCAGCTATGGCCTAGGCTCTCTTCTCAGACCACATAATTYGTTAGTCACAACAATCCTGTCTTGCCTTGTCTATGTTATGGAAGCACTGGTCAGCTAGTCCCATTCAAACTGAAGTTAAGCTGAAATATTGCTCACATATAGACYGAGGCAATCAGATATATAATGGGCAACTGTTCCAAAGACATATCAGTGGTAATTTCAATTCATAATCCTTTAGTCTACCCCCACCAGCCTTTGAATATTCATGCAAGTTATTTTGATGGAAAGAGGATGCTTCCTTTCCCCAAAAAACAACAAAAAAAGTGCTTTTAAAAGGAGAATTTATTTGAAAATCCACTTTTTTTAACTGAAAATTAGATTTCAGAGAAATATTCCCACCAGCCTGTCAATCCTTTAGCTTCAGTCATGTGCTATTAAAGCTTCAGTGCATCTTTGCAGTGTATCTTTTACAGCAGTTTCATTTTTTTTTTTGCCTGTAACTTTCTGAATTGAAGAAATCTCAGAATATTGTAGATTTTATAAGCTTCATTTTCCTGTGTTTTATTTCTCAATATATATGCAATTGCACTGAACTTCACACAACCTCTGTGATGGTTTTCTATATCCTTTTGTGTCTATCAGACTGTGAACTTCCCCCTTTCTCCCCCCCCAAAAAAGAAGAAAAAAAAAGAGAAGATTGCCTATATTCTTGCTTGTCCTTTCCTTTCAAGGAGACAAACTGTTTCTCCCAATTGCAGCAATACATCTTTTTATTTGGCGGGGTTGGGGGGGGGGGTGCGGTATGGGAAGGGGGAGTGGGAAGAGAAATGAAAAGCCACAAGTTTCTCTTAGAGCTGTTTCTTAGGTTGTTTTGTAGGAGGTTAATGGTTTGAAAGGCATTGCTAGTTTTGCTCTCTTGCAGATCCTGTACTTTCAGGAGACAGTGATTATCATGTTGTGACACTGCCAGCTGGAAGCAATGTCATACGCAGGGCTTAAGCAACTACCTAATGCCCCAAATCATGAGCTGGAGGAGGAAAGAGTTTTATCTATAGGATTTCTGAGAGAACGCTATTAGCAAACTCCCCTACGCCCGCACAGTAACACAGGTCTAGCTGCTGAAGCGGAGAGAAAGCAAAATGCAATAAAACATAACTGGTGGGAGTAGGACCAAGGCATAGCAACAGTCGGAGGTATGGAGGGTGCTTGAAGTCAGACTGCGCTGCCTGCTGACATTGTGAGCTGCAACTGGCTGCCTGGAGCATCCTACGAGYGTGTGTTTGCTTTCTGGTGGAAAGTTTTGGGGATTCCAGCAATCACATTCCAAAAATCTGGTCTGCTTCAGTGAGACTGGTAACTTCAGCTGCTCATTACAACAGAAGAGATTAAAACCTTATGTATTCCTATTGTACATGCGGGTTTATGTCACTGTGCTAATTGTACAAAAAAAGAAATAAATACTCAGATTTCACATGGTTTTGGGTTATTTTTGGCACAATGTCCAATGACTAAAGGATATTGCTAAATCCTTTCTGCTTCCTCCTAATGTTCCATTCCCACTGGACATAGCCCTGATTAAATGCAAATACTAGATCATTCGCTTTTATAATACCCATTGGTTCAGAGGAATTTYGAAGTTGCTTTTCACTTGATCCTTCTATTTTCTTCTAACTTGCACTGCCCTGTGATCATTGGATTACTCCAAATATTATTAGCATTTGCCCTGCAGTTTCTAATAGCATATATTTGGGTAAGAACCATCRGTTGTGCATTGTTACTTTTATTCCATTTATAAACAAACACTAACACACAGACTTTTGCCTGTGGAAGGCCAAGAGTTGTCCAAAGGGCAGAGCACTGAACAGCGAGTTTATTCCTTTTCTGTTCTGACTTGACAGAGACCTGTGCAACTCGGTTAGCTACTCTCTGCTTCAGCAGCCATCATTAGTGAAACAGAGATTTTGAGTACATTACTAAAACATAAACCATGGATCCTAATCTTTTGTCCAGGACACTGTTGCCTTGGTTTTGCAATGAGACAACTCTCAAGCATGACTTGAATAACAGGCAGATTTACATACTGGAGGCACTTAGAAAAGCCAGTCCTTAAACTTTTATGTCTCATTCAAATTCCATTCTTCTGATACCAGATGATAAACTGCCARCGAGGCCCCATAAACTTCATGCATTCAAGTGGGAAAGATCTACTGATCTCTCAGAAATCTCAGTTCATAACATTTTACTATTTTAACATGCATTTCTGAATTAAGACTATATTTTCATAAGAATGTATAGTTTCCTTTTATTGTTCTGTTCTGTTTGTCTTGTGTGTGGTACTTCCACTTCAACACAGTAAACAAAATAAAAAGAGCTTTATGATATCCCCCAAAATATTAACATTGATCAGAATATTAGAGTCAATGTGTTCAGAAAATGCATTGTTCCAAACAAATCTCAGAAATTAAGACCTCTTCTAGGCCAGTGGAAGAGTAAAATGTCCTCTTATTTGGTGGATATAGAACACTAATTCACTGTCATAGAGGTATCTGAGGTGTCAACCAGGCACAACATCGAGTGGGACTTCAGGAAGAATGAGACCTTTCTCTGTGAAATCAGAGAGGAATCACCCCACCTCCCACTGCCCTTGTTTGCTCCCAAGAGGAGACACCAAGAGGAGACACCGYCAAAGCACTGAAATAGGTGGTGGGGATGGAAATAAAACCTGAAGCAGAATGTGAGAAGCAGGTGGCTCCATCCCTGCAAAGATAAAAGTCAGGTGAGGAATTGTTTGTTCTACCCATAAAGACTCATAGAGACCCTCCAGAAGCATGGTTTAAGATGTTACTGAGAGGAAAATTTCAGGAAGAGATAACAAAAGGAGAAAGGCTCTCAGGGTCTGTTGCTAGAATAATGTGAATTATACAGAGCTCAACAGTTCTGAGGCATGGGTATCACATCCCAAGTTGGCCGAACTTAATGCTAATGGAAATTACAGYAACATTTGTGAAATTTATGGTCAGGTCTTCTCTTGGGCAGCCACTAGAGGACAACCTGATCACATACTTTTAAGTTAGTCTGATGCTACTACCCGCTGTGTTACATATGCACCAACATGGGTTGATTAACACCTCCTTCCCTCCAACAAAGCTCATCTTGGGACAGTTGGTATGAAAAGTCAAGTGTTTTAAAAGTATGAAAGAACAGGTGCCTCATAGCTCTGTAGGAGAACCTGTATGAACCTGCACCATTAGTTGTGATCCTTAAAAATACAGAGCCAAAATAACTAGTTTTCTGCACAACGCTCATGGAAAATAATGCCAAGGAAGTCTCATGAAAGCGAAAAAATAGAAAACATGCAATAAATAGAAAACAGCAGGCCTGAACTGACGAACGCACTCTGATGACGGCATTTTCCCCTATTACTTCTTTGTATAATTACACTTAAAAGTGTGGGAACTAGTCTATGGAAACATTTACTGCAGGAGTGCCTGAGGCCTCAGCTTGCTACAAGTAGTAGCGACAAATAATAAGAGAGATTTTCCTTTCTAGAAGCCTTACTGTCTAAATAAACAAGACCCACAAAAAAGCTGTAGAAGGAAAAGGGCAAAAAAAAAAAAAAAAAGGGACGCAGAGCCATGCATCAGTTGAAACTGGATGTAAAGAGAGACAGTAATAAAATCTACTGCCCACTCCTGTTCTCTCTGCCTCCCTGCAACACAGAGCTATCAGTGGAGGAGCAGAAAGCACTTCCTCCCTCCAGTGACTTCACTAACTTTAAGAAGAGACTATACAATAAGTCTTCCCTTTGAAAAAAGGTAGAGCCCTCTTTTGTAGTGAACACTAATTTGTATTGTTCTGTGTGATTGAATTGTTAKTTTCTTGCTAATTAAATAGAGGTTGAAAGAAAGAAAAGGACTCTGTGCTGATGGCTGTTTTAATTTGTTCTAATCACCAGTTGTTCTAGCAAACCTTTCTCCAGTGTATGGYATCTAAGACTAATTTTTTTCTCTGACCTCAGGTTTCTAAGCTAGAAGAGCCTTTATTCCACTTATTTCTCCACATAAAACACAAARTAGAATCTGGAAATTTCCCTCTTTCAAATGTATTTCTTTCTTCTCTTCCCATTTTTAACAGACTCTCCCTTGGAGTAACTCTCATGACATCCAATTTCCATCTGTCTACAGTTTGCACAATGTGAGGCCCCCCCCGAAGACCTCTTTATCACTGGGACGTGAAAAGGGTGTGTGTTTTAAACACATTTTACATTGCATTACGTTTTGCAACAACAATTCAGGGCTTCTGGTCCTTAAAGGGTTAGTAACTAGACATGCACTGAGGGCTCACTGGGGTGGGAGCTGCAAAAGCACAAAGCATTAAGTCAGAACAGTAACAGAGAAACAATGTCAGCACAAGGACAATAAACGCTGTTATTCTTAGTGCTCCAGGAATAACAGTGATTACTGTGCTTGTTTTAACATCATGTTGTTTTCTCAATTTTGCTGGACAAGAACATAGTGTAAGAGGAAGCTCCGAGGTGACCTAGATGAAGATTTAAAAACTGTGATATCGGGGAGATAAACGTATTTTTACTTACATTAATTTTGCATTGAAGAGAAAGTAAGAATACTAAAACACCTAGGCAGATGTGCATACATATTTATTTATTACTGCCAATGACAGCTTCTGAATTATTACGGCACACAAATAGCCATGTGTTTTCCTCCAGTACAGAATCCATTTCCTCACTCTCATCTCCCCCTCAGAGATGCATCCCTCCCTTACACTTCGTCTTCTAATAAAAAATAGTAAGATTTTGAAAGGAAATGCTATCCCTTAGTAGGGTCCTAGACATCCTGAATGCTACTGAGCAAAACAGCAATTCTCTAATGATAGTGTATGAGTATTCCCCACGTGAACATTGCTATTGAACAGGTACCGGTGAAAAAGCTGCCTTTTATACATTCATTTTATGTGTTTCATTGTATTTATACATACTAGGATTAAATGGATGTGAAGAGTCACCATCACCACTGTCTGACCTGAAGCTGGTTGGCTTTGTGTAACTCCTGCCTTACATTAACAGTCAGGCCATGAACGGTAGTGCCTGCAGCATTGCGCCAGGACCATCTCACCCACCCTACTAAGRGAATTTGCCAAAAGCAAATTTCACTACCCTGTCATATGCTGAAGTGCCCACTGTGTAGCCTCACACATAGCACCTCTGTGACTACAGACACAAAAGCTGATGATATCAGCTGTAAAGTTATAGTTTTGCTTTCCCTATACCATCCCACCATGTTCCAACCCACCTATGAGTTATGATTGTGAAGGCTAAGAGCCAAGGGCCAGCTAGAGAAAATACCAGTTTCAGGCTTGAGAGGTTTAGCATGGCTCAGGCTTTTGGTCTTATTTAGTGCCCCTTTTGAAACTCTTTTTGTAGCACTTAGTTCTAACCAGATACCCTTCCACAGGATTAATACTCTGGATACCAAGACTGATCTCCAGAGAAACGTATGAAAACACCTTCTAACAGATAGTGATCCATTCTAACAGCTGGTAGGAAGAAAGGGGAGGCTGGTAGGAAGAAAGGGGAGACTGGCATACAAGAACATTATGGCTGTACCAGAGTTCATTCAGCTTCATATGACTCCACAGACTTGAGCATTCAGTTCAATCACAGGAAATTTGTCAATCTAGGACTAAAAAAGCACCTTTCAAAAGAAACTTCAGGGGTCCAGCTTGTGTGTGTCCAGGCAGCTGTGCGCTTGGGATACGATTGCCCGTGTGATACAGTCGGATGCTGACAGAGAGCGATCGCGCACCTGGGAGTTTCTAACCTTTCTGTGACTGGAAAATACACACAAAGCAAATATATAGCCCATATAGGTACAACTTTACATCTCATACAAACAAATCTAAATCATGATCAGACTGTCAGATACCAACCATATTTCAGTCATTGCATCAGTGCAAAATCAGGGCAAATCGGTGCATTTGGGATTGATGTTAGTATTTCAGCTGTCCCTGTATTTTTCTACATCATCACACAGACATATTTACATCACACCTTTTACAATTATGTAGATATATGTTTATATACTACAAATCCAGAAAAACCTGGCACCTTTGGGTTCAGGCAAACTCGAGCAGCAGAGAGGCTGCTCGTGTTCCCTGCACTTACAGTCAACAGCCCTCGAGTTATTTCTGGAGGCTGACAGAAGTTACATTAGCTGACTTCTCATTAGCATTGCCATTAGGTCATGTCCTCCTTTTATGATAGGCTTTGGTATGGTTGGCCAGTACATGCCAGTAATCACATGAATGAGATAATTATAGACACAAAGGGATTTTCCAGTGTTGGCTCTGCTAGCTGCTACTGGTGAGGACTGCAAGACATCAGTTATTCTTTCACTTCTTAAAAACAATTCATCAAAAACAAAGTGTTTATGGTTATAAAATGAAGCACTGGAGTAAATCCTTGATTTYCACTAATGCAGGCATATTAAATTACTCTGTGTCTACTTAACCTCATCTCTACAGAGATGAAAATATGGGAGTCAAAACTGGTTCTTTTAATACATGCCACAATGTTTTGGGCAAAGAAAGTATAAAAGTACCTCATTTGGGTCCATAGTCTAACCAAGGGCAAATGCAGCTGTGAGAGAACAGAATAGAGGCAGAAATAAATTTASACCAAGAGAGGGRAAAAAAAAAAAATTGGAGAGCTCTATTAGGAGAAGAASGGATGTTCACTGATTTTAAAATAAAATTCATTCTGTAAAGACTCATCATGAAATTGTGTCATAGAAAACACACAAATGAGTGTGTTAAAAGAAGGCACATTTTTCAGCAGTGCATGTGATAGTCCCACTGGAGTTTCTGTTTCAGATATCATGAAGTCATCGAATTAAAATGGGATTCATTCTCATATTTTCCATCTTCTTACCTGCTTTGCTACTCTTTATCATCTTACTCTTAAAGTGGTCACTTCAGGGTACTCTTATCAGAGTAAGGCTCTTCACTTAACCTTTTAATTCAGAAACACAGTGGAAAATCTACCAGTAGGAGTTTCCATTTTAAAGTAAAATAAAATTAAAAAAAAAATCTGTAGATTTCTCCCTTAAGTGAAGGGGAGAATGCGGAGCCTGCTTTTGGCTAGGTTACCTTTGCTCAGATAACTATCACTGGGAACACATCAGTGCTCTCAATTTTAAAGAGATTTTAATCATCTTTTCTTTTTAAATGTTCTTTTTCTTGCGGCAAGATATTGCTATTCTTTGCATCAGTTTCAGTAACTTTGATGTAGTAAGTTAAAAGAGGTCACATCTGACTTTGAATGATTCTGCAAATGATCCTTGAAATATTTTTTGTTAGTGTCATTTACCACTTCCAACCAAGGACTCAGCTACATGCTGGGTTTGCTGAGCTTTTATGACTAGTGTTACCAGCCCTGCTCCCCTGCTGGGTATCAGGATCATGTATCYAACTTCTCTAGTTTTCCTGTTAACTAAGATTGATCCTGTTTGTCCCTAAAGATTCCTTTTACACTATAGAATGTTTTCTTTGTTTCACATAGAATGCAAAAAYGGTTATTGGGGTGCCTCCTATGTTATATTTGTTTTATCTGAAAATGCCCTTTCAGTAGAAAATGTCACTGTGTAAAAGTGATATTGCATTATCTAAGTGCACACTCAATGTTTTTTTTTTCTGTCTCAACACTTATTTACTCATCAAAATAATTTTTGGTTCTTTCTGTATATCAAATTCTAGAGTATCAAGAATATATTGAATGTGCTTCTAATTATCTTAGTGATGAGCTAAGTCCTCTAAACCTAACTTTGATACCACCTGAAAAATTGTTTCCCAGTTGCACACAGTGATGTTTATAGTTTGGGTATCTCTTGGGCTTTCTATGCTGTACTGAGTTTCATTTTATTATGTCAGATTTACTGAAACAGATAATTACTTTCCTGGAGGCATAATTATGTTCTCTAAAGACTTAATAAAYGTTCATAAAAATGTCAAATGTCGAATGAACTTAAAAAGTTGAAAAACTTTAAGGTAGGTATGGAGAGTTAGCAGATACTTTTAAACATGATGCAGCCTGGCCTGCAATGTAGGCATTTCCCAATGAAGTATGTTCTAAATAAGAGTTGTTCTTYCGAGTTCTTACCTGGACAATCAGAAGGCAAACTACAGATAATCATCCCTGATGCTATAAAACCTGTAAAATGTTTGGCCTCCTCCCACTTATAAAACCAAGCAACCAAACATCCCCATCCTCAAATATTCCTATTTTTAACAGGAGCCTTTATGCCTTAGCATGGTGACCTCGCTTCTTTGGATCATTACCTTTTTATAGTTTTGGGTTTTTTTTTTTTTTTTTTTTTTTTTTTTTTTTTTTTTTTTTTTTTTTGTGCATAGTTGGAACACACAGTTTTTTGTCAACAGGAAAAGAATTGTGAAGCTGTTCAGAGATTTGGCTCTAATTTTCAGAGGAAGTTATGAAAATGAATGTGTCATTGTTTTTCTCAAAATAGACCTTTTGTTTATGCTTTATTTTATTTTTTTTTAGGCACAATAACCACTTGAGTAACCTAAATAATAAAGACATTGGATAACATTATTCAGCTACCTAGGGTCATAGCCATCAAACTTGACATTGCCATGCAGGTTAAACAGGCTTATAGTTGCTTTAGTTTACGAGAGAAATCAWGCAAGTCTAACCCTTTGACATTGCTGTTTAATCAATATGAACTATAAGTGTTAAAAATGGGCAAAATGTGAAATATCAGAGTAGCAGAAGTATCTATCTAGATACTTTTGGCTAAAAAATACCTAAGATACACATTTTTTTTTTTTTTGCAGCATTGACATTTTTCAATTCTAAATAGAGATGTGTGAAACAAAAATGCAGAGTCAAACACCTTTAACTAGTGGAACATCTGAATTTTTATCAGATATTAAATTTTTGACAAGTGCAAATTTAAATCAAAGTCATCCAATATTATTTGAAAACCTTTTGTATCTCAGCTCTTACTTCCACCATGCAATGCCCTTTTATTCTTCTATTTCAGCTTACATTTGAGAATGTTCTGGGGAACGGAGAATCTCCAATAGTGTGACTTAATGATTTTAGCTTTGGTTGACTTTATCCGTCAACCACCAGTATATATTTTTAAGCAAATATTTCAATAACTGATCTATTTATTTTGCAGAAGCTGTCAAGAATTCAAGTACAGATTCTAACTCTATTTTGGTATTAATCTGATTAAGTCAGTTTTCTAAATAAAGGTCTCTGTCCTACATCATTCTTTTAATGCAAATTCCATATATGATTTAGACTGAATRAGGAAATAAAATAATAAAAGACCTGACAAAAAATTATTTTCATGAATGAATATTTCAAAAAGAAATGCCTGGACAAAGACACTCCTTCCTGCCTGCCTACCTCCACTTATCAGCTTTCCCTGTAGCGTTTTGAGAAGCTACTTACCTTCATTTTCAGGTGACAGYGAGTTAATGCTCTTGCTAAATCGCAAATAGTTGCCGTGCAGGATGCCCTAATAATGTAACCATCTTTAGTGACCCTTCTTGGCTGCCAAAACACCCATCGTTCAGGTGGTGTTTGCCAAGGCCCAGCATAACCACGACCTTCACAATAACATGCTTTCAAACTGCGATGGAACAAATGCTGTAATGACCTAAGTTCTCTCTTCATATCGTGACTGTGAAAGACATTTTGCCATCTTCCCCAWGTTTTGTTCACAGTGCAGTGATCAGGAGTGATACCCTAACTCTTGTTATCTTATGTTTACAGAAACAGATTGCCAGTATCTTGGGAACTGACAAGGCATGATTTGCACCATCCCTTAAACTTGCACTGCACAGTCATGCTGTAGTTAAAGATTTGAGGGAGATTCACTGAAGAGGTGGGAGATGAAGCTTAGGTGGTGGAAGAGGGGACCTCTCTAGTCTGCTCCTTACATTAAGCTACTTAAGAATTAATAGATATACATTTCTTCTGAGTTGTTGGATAAATTCATAGTAGGTACAGACACGCCTTTACCTTGCTTTGTTATTTACAGCCAAATGTTAAAATGAATATTATAAAAAAAMCTCAATCTCTCACCAAAATAAAGTAAAATAAGGGAGTCTGTAGTTACATAGTTATTTACCAGCACAAAGTTTCCCCTAAAGCTTATATAAGTAAAAATGGAATGAACACTCAGTGTTGATCAGTGAGCCAGCATTATGTATTTCTCCTAAACCATAGGCAAATACGGATGGAAAAGGGTCAGTGCATTTTTGTTCGTAGCTGCTATTTGGACAGATGGTCAGCCACTGCAGTTGTTGAAACTTTTTCTAATTTAAATTTAATGAACTGCAAGAGATCCACCAAAATGACTTTATTTTTAAAATATTTCCTGGGGGAAATAAAAGCTATCACTCTCTTACCTCCCTCTTTCTCCAAGCAACATCTCTGTCTCACTGTGCAGCTGCTGTTTAGAAAATTAACAAATGTAGCTCTTACCTATGTGAAGCACTCTATGTGATGCTTGTTTTCTAAGAAAAACATTTAATTGCATAAGAAATTCCATCACTATTTGTGAAACAAAACCACCCACAACTCGCCTGGGAAGAGAGCTCTCTTATGTAACTAGTTTAGACACAGCCTTGTCTTAGGTGAAATCCAGGGGAAAACATCTTCCAGATTTTACAATGCACTTACGGCTTTCTGGATCCTTTGCTTCTTGATTTAGCAAAATTAACTTTTAAAAGTAGCCTATTTCTCTAGTACTTTTCATTTGCTTATAGAGATGCAGTCCTGCAGCCAGAACAGTTAACTCAAAGGCTATTCCCAGAACTATGCTGACATCACTGCTGATGTAATCGCAGATGCTTTTAACAAATAAAGTTTCACAGTCACAAACAAGTAATTCTTGTTGGCTGAGAYGCAGGAAGAAAACAGTATTTATTGCAATGGAAATAAAAACTGGAAAAAGCAAGTAATGTTTCAAGAGTATGGTACAAACAGTGAAGAAAAAAATAAACCCTAAAAGCAAGTGGCTACAGAACTACAGAAAAATATGGATGCAATATAAACATCTCAGTCATGTCTCAGTTAAGCTCTATTACAAATAAACACAAGTAGCATCACCCTCATAGTCAGCATTTTTGCTTATAATTTAATACTGTTTTATCAGCTAGGAGTGAAAAATCAGTTAGCTGTGACTCAAAACCCSCTCCTTTC
Organism: Nothoprocta perdicaria; assembly: GCF_003342845.1. Taxonomy (NCBI): domain Eukaryota; kingdom Metazoa; phylum Chordata; class Aves; order Tinamiformes; family Tinamidae; genus Nothoprocta; species Nothoprocta perdicaria. The sequence goes on along the minus strand of NW_020456087.1, from coordinate 4,016,428 downwards.
TGGGACAGCTGCAGTTGGCTTTGCTTCCCATGTTAGTTCCATTTTAATTGGGTAGGGCTGTGATCACTGACAAGCAGCAGAAATAGCTGTGACTGGTTTCACTATCTGGGCTAGGCAGCTCTGCACAGATGCACAGTACATTGAGCACTCTTGTCTAGCTATGCAATTGCAGGTGAACATGCAAGTATGATTATTAACAGAGATATGGCTAACACCATTTGATCTGTTTGAGGCAAAGAACTGGAACTGCAGAGATGAGAGTATCATGGCTCTGAGGGAAAGTTTATGCAAAGTAAAACTACTCTTCGTTTCTTCTTTTACTGACATTGAGAGTAAAGAACAAGAACAAAGAAACAATAGCTTTCTGAGTATAAGGCCTCTCCATCTATTAATCTGCTGAAGTGATGGAAGCAGCTGTTCTCAGGGCCACAGGTTGAGCTAGTTGATGTTCAAGGAAAAATCCCAAACGTATCCCCARCGTAGCTTCTTTTATTCTATTAAAAATAACAACAGATGAACAGTACACAGGAACAGTCAGCCAACCTAAAGGCCTATGTGCCCCACACAGGAACAGAAACTGTTGATAAGAACTGATAAGCTCAGCTGGTTGGCACTGCTGCAGACTGGGTGAATAAAATCAGGCAAGTTAACAGGGCCTTTTAAAAGGGCAAGGTAATATTGGGGTGAATGCTGACATTCTGAGGGTACCTCTGTGTGTCACTGTAAGATGATCAGGTTAAGAGGAGRTCAAGAAGAGTTTATTATCAAGGTCAAGAGGAGTCTATTATCAAAACAGGGTAGAATTACTTCTACTTGCCTCATGTTTTCACTGGGAGACATTACTCAAATGTAATAGTGCATGTATTGGAAATAGCCTTGAAAGGAACCATGATTTGGTTGGGATTTCACACACATTGATATGAAAGTCTGTGAATGACTTAATCAAGAGGAGATGATTAAATATGAAAAAAAAAATGAACCTTTGCAAACCTTACATTTTTAGGATTTGCTTGTTATGAAGGGAACCCAGATGTAAGGCTCTAGAAACCAGTAAACCTGGTCTGTGTTTCTACAATCCATTATAAACATAGAATCTAACAAACAAACTGCAATACCAACTTCTACAACAAATTGTTACCTCCACACAATTATGTGCCTCCCTAACTTCAGCTTTCCACATTAAGAAGCACAGGCATCTGCCAAGACAGAACACAAAAAAATATCCAGAGCTCAAAAGAAACAACAACAACAAACACACTATAAATATGCTTCTAACAAAACATCTCTACATGACACTGACCTGAAGCGCAACTCCACTCACTACAGCTTATGTAAGTCCTTCATTAGTGAGCTAGAATGCACAAAAATGCCTTGAATCTTTACTCAGACACAACAAAAAAGGGCTTTTTGAAAGAATTCTCTTCAAGTATCTTAAAATGGAGAAGTAGACATGCCAGTTAACACGCCATTTTGATAGATATACTACCCATAGTAGTCCTTTGGAAACTCTGGGCAAGGACTGAAATATTAGTCATGTTCACAGCAAAAAAAAAAAAAAAAAATTCCTAGCTCTTCACAATAGTTTCCCAGACTAGGATAGGCTCCTATAAAATACTTTGCTAATCAATCTGGTACATTATGCAGACATAGGGCATTAAGGATCTGGGCAATGTCTACACTCATTTTTACAAGTGTCCACTACACAGCTCTTGGGACCCAATCTACTGGCTTTTCATCTGACTTGTTCTTGAAGGACACTAGAAAATGTAATAGAAAGGCTAACTGGAATGAAAAGAGTCTCTGGAATCATTTGACCTTTACAGATTTTGAAAGCAGACTGGTTATAGGTAATAAAGAATAATCCTACTAAAAAGAAGCAACATATTTCCAGCAAGTTGGCAGTAAAGACATCAGGTCTCTTTATGTTTCTTTAGAAGTTCCAGCCCTCTCATTTACGAATCTTTTTTTCTGCCTTGCTAGAAACAAAATAACTGCAAGAAAAATGGCCTCTGCATCACAGGGCTGAAACATTTTACTTCTCCTGGGCTTAACTTTCCAGCTGCCCCAGCCCAAATGTTTCATCATCATCCTAAAATACCTCTTGTCTTTTCACAGTCCCAAGAAGCAATCCTATAGAAAAGCAAAATGGTTTTCGACCTTGCTAGGGTATAAACACGTATAGAAATGGTTTATCTTTCTTCACTTTTTCCCTCCTGCTTCTCTCCTCAGAGAGATACAGCTCCTTCGATATTGTGACAATAATTTCTTTCTGTGCCAAGAAGGTTGTTAGGTGACYTCAACCTGCATAGACCCTTTCCTGGTCAGTCTTTGGCAGCCCTGACCAACTACAATCTAATCTGTCACCCTTCACTCTCCACCTGCTTATTCTTGGAACTACTTCAGTACCTGCTCTGCAAGATCAATACCTGTTCAAACTCATGTCTTTTCCTTCTCTCACTTAAGTAATAGTGTTAGAGAGGTCTTTTTTTTGACATAAGAATGCAAAGAGCGTGCTTGATTGCTTATGGCCAGGTACATGGGAAGTAATTTTGTCACTATGGATGCAATGTCTTCTGCAAGCATTTTGTAAAGTTATCAACCTCATTTTTACCAAATTTATTGTTTCTGTGCACATAAATTTAGCCTGYAGCTGCCACCTAAAGTTTTCACTATTAGTCAGAATATATTTGACTTGGTGTTCTCTAGACAGTGCTTGCTCCTGTGCTCATTATCTGTGATGACAGTAGAGGTGAGAACTGATGTCTTTTCTGTTGTTCCAAGAAATTCTATCAAAAAACTCTACCATAGTTATAAATGAACAGGAAAAAAGAAATCCTGCAAGTCCTGTCTGCTTTTATACCAAAAACAAACAAAAACTTTGGTTAAATTCACACTTGCCCTGTTAGGTTATTATTTTATCTGAGTAGATTATGAGAGGAAAAAAAAATAAATCTAATAAATTTGTGATGAGGGCTTAAGATACAACACCTGAACAGGATCTTAGTCAAGTCTGAGCCAAAAAAGTCATAGATAAAAGAGCAAAGTCAAAAGCAGCAAAATCTATTTCCACAAAGAAATATTAGTTTCAATGAATGATAAAAACAAAACAAAATCAATTTCATTTATGGAAGATAAGGAACTGCAGGGGAAAAAATTACGTATCACCTCCAAATGCCTTGCTGCCCAAAGGAGATGCAGGCAATYTATAATAAGAGAAATAAATTACAAAACTACAAGGACAGTCCAATTAATAAAATTATTTTCGTGTAWTGCACAGTAAGAAATTGAGACATGAAAAACAGATCAAAGAAAATTATTTTAATGGATACTGACTGAAATAGCATTTAAAAAGTGTTAAAAACATACATGCATTTGTGTGTATACCTGTGTATGCACTTTTCTATCATTTATGTTCATGTAGTACGATTCCTTTGGCACATCCTTTGGTTCTCAGGTGGTGGAAAACAAATTGCATTTTGTACTAATTAACCCAACCAGTTAGTGTTTTATAAAGAAATCTTTGATCATACAGGATACAGTAAATATTGGTGAAAGAAGGTTGACTCTGGGATAATGTATYTCTAGTCTTAATGAAAGTTTGGACTTTTTTTTGAATTTTATATTGTTCTTTAGCTCATAAAATTACCAGTGAGGAAAGTGTAAGAACCATCACAGTTAAACAACAGCTAAGTAGGGTTAGAAACATCAAAATCATTTAAAAGTTGTGCTAAACTGCAAAACAGACACACATTAAATGCTTAAGAATAAGGTTAAGCATATCTTGAATCCTGCTGTAGAACAACAACAACCACCCAGACTATTTCTAATAAAACCAATATAGTGGAACATATCATTATTTCTTTTAACTTTAGTGGAACAGCATGGAGAGAAAGAAAAAAGATCAAAGTACCCCAATCATGGGTTAGTGAAATTGTCCTCCAATTTTTATGACCTAACATTAATAGTAGGAGCATCTCTACTATTCCCAGGAGTCTGTCTGAGAAATCCTTACAGCTATAGGGAGATCAATAGCTGCAAAATAAATAGGGTAAGAAACCAGTGAGCTATGTGAAGTACAAAGTGATCTCTGACAATTAAGCCCAACAACTCACTTAAACTTTTAAAATATGTAGAGCAGACCACACACAACTTAAGATGCTTTAAACCATTAAAAAAAAAAAAAAAATCCTCCTCATTCCCCAAAAAAATCACCCCCACCTTATATGAGATCACAGAAACAACCAAATAAACAAAACAACCCAAACTGAAGCCACTGCACGTAGTATATAGAGTATCACTCAACCATTCCTGTAACTAACTGATTAATACAAACACTTCATATGACTATCACTCATAAATCAGAGCCATTCCCCAGGCTGTTTGCATTTTCCGAARGGCTCTTAGGTCTCACAGCACTGATCAAGCTGCCCCAGGAGATGACCTCCTCAGTAACTGAGGCCTGATGACTTTAACTCATTGCACCTGAGAAGGAAACCAGGTGCAAGCAGGAGACWATAACAGGGTTCGACATAAAAAGGTATCACACAGTGGGGGAAGTTGATGTAGAACTTGTTCCATGATCAAGCTCTGTGTGTGCTTGTYTTAATTTGGTATGTATTGTTTTTATATTTATATATAAAAAATAGCTATATATCCTGCTTACTGTGACTATATATTATATTCTTATTTTAAATAGATATATGAAGAACATTCTGGCTATGTTCTGTACAGGAGAGTTTGCATAAAATCCACTCCAAAACTTTTGCAGAGCTCTAGAAGAGTTAGTAGAGGTGCTTAAGCTCTAAAAAAAGCTATAAGCTGCAAAARCAAACAAATATACAATCAAAATGCTCCAAAAAGCTGCAGAGTAATTTATAACATCAATGCTGTTACATTAATRCTTTTGACCTTACTAATTATAAATCCTCATAAAAACTTCTTGGCTCTGGTAGCTCTTAATAAATATCTAAGTGTCTGGAATAGCAAGGCATTATTTATATGTGATGCTCTCTCATTGTATTGTTACTAATTATAACCTTTTTAATATAATGCATTTTTTTTATTGAAGTGTGAATTATTATTTAGGGCACCTTTATCTTATATAAACTATGCACAAGTAGTGTATTAAGAGAACTTTCACCTGGTGCAGTCAAATGCTGGTAAGCAACTCAATCCTGCCGCCCCACGTGGCCTTTTCTCCTGCTCCGTGGCACGCTCAGCCATTTTGTGATTGCGGGATTTCAGCCTTTGGTCACCACCTCTTGGTGCTGCAGCCCAGGTATGGCTTCCTAGGTGCTGCCCTAGCCACCGTGGGCACAGGGAACAGGTGCTGGTGGCCCTGCCTTGCTTGGTCCCACTGCAATCCCTGCTGACACTGGCCCCAGGAGCTCTCAGTGCCCTGGCCCTYAATGGCGGCAGGACCTGGCTCTGCAACATGGCAGCAGCTGGGGCWGCACGACAGCAGTGTGTGCTGTGAGAAACTGCAACATGTCCAGGGTCAAGTAGAGGGTCTGYCAGGTGCCAATCTGCCCCCAAATCCCTGTGAGATGCTGCAGCGGTTGTTTATGTAAAACTTCATGAGTRGTAGCTAAATAGGTATTGTCTGCTTTTGTAGGCACCATAGAGTGGATGCTGACTTGAAAAGGTGCTGAGGGATTTCCTCGAAGAAGCGGGCTCACGTTCCGCTTTCAGCGGCAGACTTACCGGGGACGTGGCACTTGCACTATAACGTGGCGCGGCTGCTTTGCACRCACACRGTAAGCGGCTGASGGCTGCAGTCCGCCTGATGAGCGTGTCTGTCCCATCSCACTGCTAGGGCGGTGCTTTCAGGSRGGACCTTGTTTGTGGCARGGTCTGTGGCAGAAACCTCCAGAAGGAGACCTTGGTTCGGTGGGCAGGCTGCTCTGTGCGCGCTGCCCGCATGGGGCTGGCTGTGCTCCCAGGCGTGCTGATAGTGCCGGGGTGGCCTGGGGGCCTCCTGCAGCGAGGGCAGCATGCCAAGCAATAGCTGGCATGCTGCATGGCTGCCTGAACCTGCCTTTAGCACAGCTAGAGCAAAAAGCTGTGCTTTCAAGTCTGGATTATGCATCTGTTTGGTAAATTCCAGGTCTTATCACAGTTTTAGTGTGATGGACTTAGTTCAAGTCCATGGAGTTAGGGGACTTAACCAGGTCACCTTCTCTCACCCACAAACAGAACACCTAGAGTCCAATGTGCTCTGCCTCAATGCAATGACTCAGAAACTTAGAAGGTGAAAATACTAGGTTTTATCCACTTTATCCATTTTAAACATTTAATTGCAATTTCCTAGAACTATTGATCAGGAAGTTCTGCACAAATGGGAAAAAGTGTTGAATAAAATACAAGGGCAGTAAACATGTAGATAAATGATGCAGTAGAGGAAGCTAAGGTAGACTTTTCCTTGAGAGAAGCTAAGCCACTCCAGTATTTTAGCATCTCTGAAGGCAGCATCAAGTGCATGAGAAAGGAACACAACTGATACAGCATACTTGAATTCCTAAAGCTTTTGATGAAATCTTTATCTCAAAAATACAATGATCTTTCTTGGCATAGGAAAGGAAGTCCTCTTGCAGATTGATCTATGATAGATAGAAATGGATAGAAAATAAAAGGAAAGAATAAATTACCAGCTCTCATAATGAAGAGTGTTAGCTGCAGGGAGCTGGCCTGTTAGGTATAAATGACCTGGGAATGATGGTGTGACTTTGTATCATAATTAATTGTGAAATTATATGAAAGTGTTTCACAGAGCTGAGTGAATGATCAAATGGCAAATAAAATTCAATGTCAATAAATGCTAASTAATGCACATGAGAAACAACAAGCTTAACTAAAAATACACAATGATGAACTCTGATTTGGAAATTGCCCCTCAGGAAAACACTGTTTCCATTGTAAGCACTTACGTCAAAAACTTATCTCAATGCTGAGCAGCATTCAAAATGGCAAATAGAATGCTTGCAATTTTAAGAAAGCATTAGGGAATAAAATAATAATGCTCTTTTATAACACTCTGGTTTATCTACATCTCCAATGCTGTGTGAAGTGGAACCTCAAGTGGAGGTTCCACTTGAATTCAGATGTGATCTGTAATAATGAAGAACACCAGCAAAATTAATGGCTTCTGTTATAGAAAAGATTAAATAGACTTGGACAGATTGGCTTGAAAGAGATGATGRAAGTATCTGATGGAGTTATCCAAAATCAGGAATTTCAGTAGACTGTGGAAAAAATAAGCTGTTTTATTTTTAAAATTTTTTATCAAATAAGARTGGGATGACATTACATGAAATTATTGGGCAGAAATAGTTAGGAGCTGCACAGCCACAATGCTGAGGAATTGTGATGCATATAAACAGATTTAAAAAGTGATGAAGTTCCTAGACCAAAAGCTCACCAAGGGCTATTAAGTATAAGAATAGTGATGTAGCKTCAGCTCAGAAGTTTCCTATGTTGGAGGATGTAGAAGCTGAAATTAACACTTTTTACTTGTCCTGTTYTGCTAATCTTTCTCTAAATTGTTACTGACTGCTTTCAGGGACTTGAATTTGTTAGATAAATTGTTAGATTGTTAGGTCATCTTCAAAAAGGTACCTCAGCCTCTGGACTCCTGTGAAAGACATGCTAAGGAATGTCTGTTTCCTAAAGCAATTCATCTTTTGTACTGAACACTAATTGTAGCAGGAGGCCATGAATGTCTTTCCACTTCTGTTAGTCATCTTTTCTGTTATAATCAAATCTGTACTTTTTCTTGCTTTCTCTTGTCAGATGAATACATGTAGCTTATGGAAAACTTCATAATYAATCATGGTTTTATCTAGGAAGCTGCAGCTATACTTTTCAGAGCTGGCAAGAGACAGTTCTTTGTCAAATGAGGTGATATGTTCTGACTAATGGGAAATTCTGTGATGATTCTTAATCCTTTTGAAATTATTTCTATTTTTATAAAATTCTTAAATATTAAAGCAATAACTCCAGTGGTTTGTGTGTTCTTGTGATGCAAATCTCAGTTTTAGGTCCTGTATTCCAGAGCATACTTAGGTATTTCAGTATGAAAAAAAAACAAAGTTAAGATGAAATTTTGAAACAAACTATCCAAATACTTCACAGGGGAAAAACTTGTTTTGGTTCTTTCACTGCTAACATTCCTATCTCTGGCTTCCTGGTGGAGGAGAACCTCATCTCTGTACATTATAGAGTCAAGTCATAGTCCATGACACAATCTGTAACCAGATTTTGAAAGATAGTGTTTGCATCTTTAACAGACAGATTTGGAAATTTTAACATAGTATACCTACTAAAAGGTGGAGAATTTGGGTCTTCCTATTTATTGGAGCTGAGAGATGTTCTGTGAAGCCTACAGGCAGGCAGAGGGGGAAAAAAAAATGCAGCCAAAAATAGTTTTATGACATTGAAGATAAAGTGGAAGGGTCTATCTTTAACATTACCTGAGCCATATGGTGCAATAAAGAAGTAGCTTAGTAAAGCATTATTTTGCAGTATAGTTGAAATACTTTGCTTCCTATCATTTTATGTGAACTAATAACCATTGAACCATCGTAGACACCATTTTCCTTAAACCTGTTATATGTATTGAGTTGTTTCACACTGCAACTAATACAAAGTATGAACTTCTGTTTCATTTGGCAGCAGTGCACATTTAGTCAGTGTAGTTGTGTGTATGTTGGTTGTGTGGTGTGTTCCTCCCCTCCCCCTACCCCCACCCCCAGCTTTCAATATCTTCTCTGCTTGGATAAGTGTGAGTCTTTGCCCATGGAGAGACTCTGTTTTGGGCACTTCCATTCTGTGTGTTCCATAAACAGATTTAGTTTCCAGACTAAAAGTTACCTCAGAAATCAATCAAAATATCAGTGTTATTAATGAATTTGTGTACTATGGATTGAGGCTCCTCTCCAGAAAAACATGCAAGTATGTGCTTAATTTTACTTCCTCTCTGCCCCCACCCCACCTTTCTGTTTAGGATTCAGTTTTCAGTATGCACTTTCACATTTTCTGAAGAATGTTATTTGCACTTTAACAAGACTCATATACTTGCATTGCTTATCAAATTCATAGGTATTTTTTAACATCAAGTCTTTTTGATTGAAATTACAGCACAGTTCAACCAGACAGATCCCATTCTACCAAAGTACTGTTTCCTGTGGCAGATGTTTTGGGCTTCTGGCCAATGTTACATTTCTTCTGAACTCGTCTTTCCTACATACCTTGTATTCATGCTGAGGCCTTGCAGGTTGTCTTGATGTGTTTATGCAAAATTCTCAGTGGTAGTGGGAGCTGTGCAGTGATGAGGTTTATATTCTCTGAATGTAAGGGAGCATAATATGTCAGGCAGGCAAAGACTGAGCCTGTCTGTAATACCTTACAGAATTTGAACTGTAGACTTAAGTAGTCTTTCTAATAAGAATTATCTGTATTATCTAGTTTGTGTGGTGTCTAGCCTTTTGTAAACATGGCATACATATATCTTCTATGTAGTGCAAACATGTCAGATTTTTAGAACATAAGCTGTCCCTTAATTGGAATAGGAGGAGGAGAGAATGAAAGAATGGCCAAAACCTCTGCCATTTTAGCCATGTAAGTAAATTAAAATTGGATAGGTTGATGCTGGGAATGGAAGAGGGATTTGCCTGAAGGTTCAAAAAGGAGGTATAAGGAAGACTATGTGAAGGGTTGAGAAAGGAGTGGCTATAAAGGAAGAAGATATTGGGAAGGGGGAGGGTTATGAACAGAACAGACAAAACTTTAGATGATGACTAAAGCTTCCCTCATCTATTATGACAGCTATAGGCATCAGAATGTCACAAAATGTAGTAAAGGCTAGTCTAGCATGTGGCTATGTTGAAATGGTTATAGACTTTAGAACCAGAGTGAAATCAGTATTCTTTATGCCCTTTTTATTAGGAATCAAAGTTTCTGCAACAATGAGAAATGGTATTGAAAAAGAATTAAATTTAATAATAAGGCTATTAAACAAGGATATTTGCTGCACATTATACAAGACAAATTAAAAAGGTTACAAGAGTTTCCAGAAAACATCTGTTAAACAATGTCAAATTGATGATAAGGAAAATTGTGTTTCTTTTGCAGTTGAGTTTAATGCAGCTGTATCCAGCTATAAAAGAACCATCAAAGACAACTATCCATTTGTTGTTAATTCAGTAATGTTATTGCTGGGAATCCTTAGCACACAAGACACAACTTTCTACCAACTTTTTGTTACTCTGAATTAATGGAAACATGGGTGCCATAAGTTGGTTTTGACTCCTTTTTTTCTAGGTGTTAGAGGTACATATTTAGTCTCTGTCACTGAAAGAAAAAGATACAGAGCAAGGAGAAATACAYTTTGTATTAAAAATACCAATTTATGACAAAGTGCAAATGGTTTGTTTTACCAGGTCTTTGAAGAGTGGTAATTTAAGTGAGATTTTATATTAATGAGCTAGTATGTTTTTCACYTTGATCTAGTTTTCCATGTAGTTAATAGAAGAATTTCAGTTGGTGTYACTGAATTTTCAACCCTTAGAATACCCTTTAAATGAGACTTTTCTTAAGTAAGAGAAGAGCTTTAATTCCTGGAAACTGCTATGGATGTTGTATACCAGTGTGCAGCAGTTGGAACAGGGCTGTAGAGTGGAAGTTGGTGTCTGTCATATGGAGGGCTCTTCATTGGGCCAGTGAGTCTTGTGGAATCCCTAGCAGTTTAATGAATCTTAAACTGCTAATATAAATATACATCGTATTACTAGTGCATCATAAAGTGGTTTCAGATCATGCTGATTCTCATCTTTTCCTATAGATAGATGCATTAATTTTAAAGACAGTATCAGGATAAGTTGAGCCAATTTTTGTTCCAAGGACCATTACTGTCTAACTAAATATTTCATTGTGAAGATTTTTTTTGGTTGTCTTACAATTCCTTGTCTTTGCCTTATGGTGAGATGTCTTTTCTTTAACTTTAAAATCTTAAGAATTCTGGATAAGTAACTCCTGATTCAATCTATTGAATTAGCTTTCTCTGCTCCACAAAGGAATTATCTGAAGTGGCTGTAGTTTCTTGCAGTAGAATTGTCTTAATAGGGCTTAATTAAAAAAAAAAAAAAAAAATCCTGCAAAGATCAATTTATTTTTATATTTTTTAGGAACCATGTCTTGCTTTTATTTATCAGTTGAAATGTATTTATCCTGGCAACTGAATTTTTGATGACCTATTCTATATCTGTATTAGATAGCACTGCCTCTTTTTATACTAAAGTAACACTTTTCCATTCCTTATTTCACTTCAAGATTGATATATGTAACACTGTTTTTTTTAAAGGCATAACCTAGAAGTTGAAAAATACATAACAGTTAAGGAAATAATGACACATGGTTACTGTTACTGCAACATCTTGAAAATCACTTGCTTTGACCTACTGGCCATGCTGCTGGTGTGGTAGGACATGCTGGCAGCTCGTGTTCAGCACACAATACCAAGAGCTACTGTCCTGCATGAATGCAAGAGATTCTTCCCTCCCAGGTGCAAGACTTTGCCTWTATCTTTTTTTCTTCATGTATATGTTTTTGATTACATCTTCATGTAATATCAATACAGACTATTTGCATTGTTTCCTAAAAAAACCAAAACACTCAAACTGAAACTCAACACCTCACATTCTGCAAACAATTAATTTAAAAGTGTTCATTTAAATAATAATCCTGAGACAAGAATTATACTCTCATATCACACAAAAGAAATGCRGTTAAATGGATTTCATTTTCATAATATAAATTCTTATGGAAAGTAAACAAATCAAAATGGAAACAGCAGCTGTGGCTCAATTACCAGTGAGCACCCAAAAAATCACTGAAAATAGTAATTAAGAGTGCAAGTCCATTGGCAGARCTGAGAAATCCTCTTGCAATGCTAGTATCAAATGCAAGGAGAAGTAGTTACCAGCAGCAAGATTATTGTGACTCTTTTTGTAATTCCTTAATTAGATATACCCTAAATTTTGCATTCCATAACACTAAAATGTATGAAGGTGTTTCATGTTAGATTTTCAAGGAACATCAGAGATCTTAATGGTCTTTTCAGGTCAGTGRCCTGACATAGGACAGTAGAGTCTTCCACCAATTGGAGCTAAGTTGATGCTATCAGTTAAGCTGTGGTGGAAGTCTGGCTTGGCTACTCTGATGAGTTGACTGTATCATGGTTTTGGTCTTCTGAAGTAATTTTGCCACTGCTATGCCACCTTGTAAGCAAAAGAATATAGGATTTTGACCCAGAATAGAAAATTCTGAAGTGATCTTAATCACTAGACAGAGGCCAGCAATATTTTAAATTAGTTATCAGAATAAAAGTCTATTCCCTTTTATGGAAGATTAAGCAGAGATTATTTCTCCCTCCCTTTCATAAATTCATTTGCATGCAGCATTTAATGTTTATTTACAACAAAGCAATATTTAATGTTTTAAATGTTTCCAAAACCTGAAGCAGTCAATGTGCAGCAAACAGTAAGGTGAAATTGCAATAGGCATAAATTAAGCCCCCTCAAACAACTTTTTATTGCTATTACTATTCACTGTGTATGGTGGAAATGAGTTTCTTTTCAGCTGATCTGCTAGCTGGAGCACTGCACAAGCTTTGTTCCATAATGCAATAAAATCTCTTGAGACAGCTATAATATAACTTCTACTTACCTAGTTTAGAGATAAGGCAAACACATAAGCCATTGTGGTTATTTGATCAATATGTATGAAACAAAATGGTGATAGGAATAGAAATTCCTGTTAGAAAAAGACAGAAAAAAGTACTAGAAGGTTAAAAKTTTTCTTGAGTTACTTGTCTAGAAAACTGTACAGCCCTCTTCATAATGATGAAACAGTTCCTCGGTGTATATGAGCAACAACCTCATAAATCAATTTGTAAGAATTCTTAGGTTATCTCCATAAATGTGTTAATATAATTTCATTAGTTTTATTCTATTTCATTTTTATCCTAGCATGGCAACATTATATCCACAAATGTGTAGTTTTTGCAAGAAAGATTTGGCACTCCTAGAAATTCTTCCTGCTATAGCTGTTCAGTAAAGAAGTTATTTTCTATCTTTTTCATAGCTTGGAGATTTGTTTATTTATTCCTTTCCAGGAGGACAGTAAAAAAAGCAACTCCCACTTGTCTTTCCTATCATATATAAGACACAGAATTGAGAGATTCTGTATTTCAGTGCCTAAGTTACTTGCTATGGAATAAACAACAGCAGTTCTACATATAAGAAGATCTATTGTTCCTTTGCTCCTTTTTCCACTGAGGAACCTATAGATTTATATACCCTCTGATACATCTAGTTAGCACTGTCAATGCTTACTGTGGGACATATTTTCTGGGACCTGCTACTTCTTGAATTTCCCTGCAGTAACTCAGTGCCTTGATAAGAATAAATTTATCTTGCAGATTATTTCTAAACCAAGACAACTCATGTTTTTCATATCATGAAGATGAGACATATATACCGTATATAATTTGTACTGTATGTGCTATGAGGAGGCTGTGTGGAGAATCCAAGCAAGATTTCTTTAGCAGGAGAATAACCCATTTGTTCTTACTTGGAGTGAGTAACTGCTCCATGGCAGTGTGACAGGTAGAACTTCAAATTATTTCTTGTAGAAGCAGTAGTGAAACTGAGAACAAGGTAGCTAGTTTGAAACAGGAATGGGAGTCCTAGGAGCGTGGTCATGCTGAAAGCATCCCCTCTGGAATGAGTCTAACTTGCTCTGCTTCTGAAACAGTTACAGTTTTTTTGTTTCATTTCATACAGTATTTTGTTTCATTTCTGAGATTCCCTGGCAATGTATGCATCGACTTAAAATGAAACAACTCCTTTCCCTGTTTTTTAGCTTTACAAATACATCTAAAAGTGTTTAGCCACTGAATAGGAGGCCAGATGGCAAATAAGTAGAGCTGCACTACTGGCAGTACTATATTCTCCCTTTATCCAGGAACACTTGTTATTTATGTAATTAATTGCTATTTGACATCAGTGAAAATTCCAATTACCTCCACAAAATCAAGCTTCATGATTACTTTGCAACCTGGGAAGCAAAATAATATTTATGACAACTATTATTCAGGGAAAAAAAATCTACCACCATAAAATATCTATCACCTTTGGACTGCTTACCATGACAAATTTTAATAAGGTTATTTTTTAGAGTTCAGCTAGTCTGAGTMAAAATAATCAGAAGAAAGCTCAAAATAATGCAGCGCTCTGAGATGTATTTTATCATTTTGGGGGACCTCTTTTCTGTGCTGTCATCAACTTTCTCTTGGCCCCTCTTCTTTGATGCTGAGGGTTATATGGTAACTAGAAGCAGACTGTATGGTATGCCTAATGAAATGATAATCCCATGACCTTTAGCAATGTTAGATGTTCTTTTATAGTTACAGAGGTGAAAGGAATACAAGATTTAACTTCCTGATATGTGCTAAGAAAATGTTTTTTAACTTGTCTGGTTAATTTATATGTTTAGATTTTCAAAATAACAATATTTGAAGATARTAATTAAAAATATTAATGAGAAAACAACAGTGACATTTTTGAGAYATTGGGATATGAATAGTATAAAGTAAATTGAAGTACATTTGTTGGTGAGAAATGTGTTTAATGAAAAGCAGAAACAGATCTAGCTCTAATTTAAGCTAGAAATAGTCATCTTTTTGCTTTCAGTGGGTGTTGTATTAGACCCGTGTGACCTATTTAGACTTCATTTATTTTTTCCTGCCTAATGCTGATAAACCTTGTTCTGAGCCACCTATGATTTTAACTGGAGGAACATACTGTGTAAAATAATAGAATAAAACAGGTCCACAGAAGAGAATCTTATAAGTGGCAAAAGCCTAGTTTTCCTGAGCAGCATTCTGATGTGAAACTGAAATGCAATGGAAAGGTAAAAGGTATGGAGAAAATCGTCATTTCAGGAACAGTGTGGGCATAAACAATGAAAAGGAAAAGAAAAAGGAAAGAAATATATAAAAAATATTAAACCTTTGTAGTGTTCCTAGCAAACAGTATTAATAAATGATATAAATACTGTTTTTCTTGTAATTCTGTTTTAACAAACATAATTATAGCATACAAAATAAACTAAAATCCCTCATCTTTTTCTGTATTTTCTCACTYTATCTGATGAATGCTGTATTGTTTATAATATTAATCTCAGAAATATAATCATTAATCRCCTTGGTGTACTGAAGAAAGGGTTGTATTTTATTTCTTGTGACCTCTAAGGTAGGAAACCTGAGGAAAGAGATTAGTTTTTAATAATTCTGATCCACTGATCTGGATTTACCATATTGAATGAGCAAGCTCCTCTCCTTCAGTAAATTCTGGTGTGACACAAACAAGGTGGACGTTTGCAATTCAGGGTTGGTTTAAATAGCATACAATTATAGAACCCATTTTCCCTCMGAAGGATTAGCAGTAAGTGAAAAGTGGGAGGTATTCAGGCTGACAAACTTTAAAATTTAATTGCCTGTGTTATCAGATTCTAGATGCTTCCTCTGCAGTCAGTGCAGAGAGATAATCTCCTGCCAAATACAATTCAGTGCGCGTACGTTAGGCATCTGGTCCGAAGCCCTCTATGGAGAGGCCAGCTTTTCTATAGGTATGTTGATGCAGATGCCTGTAGGATGTAGAGGCACTGGCTGGCTAGCTAACTTATGTTCCTAACTTTAGGAATTTTGAATTTCTCCCCAAATGTTTCTGTTATAGAACTTTCTCCTCTTCAGTTTGTTAGGTCTTCCTGGGGTTTCCTGAGACTTTCTTCCCACAGAACCTCTGAGACTTCCAYGACAGAGCATTGAAGCTGTTAAGTTTAGGCAGGTTCTATCTGGTTCTTTTGGGGGCATAAGAATACCAGAGAGGAGCTTTTTGCCAAGTCACTTCAATTTTAGAACCCAGGATCTGCAAGCTTTTGGGAATGCTGGAAGAGCAGGTAGGACACTGCAAAGCAGCTTTGCATTTAGCTGCCTTTCCAGATGAAGATACAAAGGTGATCAGAAAGCTTTTAGTTTTCAAGAGGAAACTAGCACAATTGCCAAATGCTGGTATTTTTCTGCTGATGGAGATAGAATGRTGGAGATAGAATGCTAAAAGAGTAGCGATATGCATAAATCAATAATATATTCATCCATGTTAGTGACTTTCATTTTCTTTAATAAAAAAGCATTCACTGGGTTGCCTGAATCTACTCTGAGACAGGTTTGTCTTAGATGAACTTGACATTTTATATTAATTATTGCCTATTGCATACAAAGATGCACAAAACTAGAAGGCTATGGCTGTTTTATGAGGAGATTTATTTTCCAGAAGAAGATTCTGCAATTAAAAAAAATCCATTAAGGTTATTTTTAAGTGACCTGGCTGCTGTATTTATAAAATAAGTGGAAAAGCAGAAGCTCTCTCCCAGTCAAGCCTCTTTTCTTAAATTTCACAATTAAAAAAGGGTCCCTGTTGCCAGAATTATTGAGTTGTTTGTGGTATTTGGTCTTTTCAGTATCTTTTTAATCTTCAGAGTGGTTCTGTTTAATGTGTGATCTGGTATCTGGTGCATCTGGTTTCTCCAAGTATAAAGGGTTTGCAGTGGCCTCTCTGCTCGTTGATAAAAGGCACCGGCCTCAGATCTGTTGCACYTCCAATGACACCAGAGATAAGCACATCTACAAATAACATACCAAGAAGTTTCAGATTCCTTTCATTTATTATTGCTGTGTGAATCTCTATAGTATTTTTCAATGTAAAGTTGAACCAGTTTCAGAAATATGGCTAGCAAGTTTCTGCAGAGAGAAATTATTCTGCTCACTTGTAACAGTGCTGCAAATATTGCTGGTGGAGATGCCAGTAATATTATGGCAACMCCAGTCAAATTAAAGAAAAATTCCACTTCCGAAGTAAGATGTTCATAGTTTTCAGAACTTCAAAACATATGTCCTGCACCATAGAATAATTCTACTTCTTTTGGACTTGTGAAAATGTACTGCCTTGGCAGAGGTCTCAGTGTGCCTACCTCTTCTGAAAAATGGGCTTTCATGGTAGTATTTTCTCAAAGAAAAAGACAGCAATCTCAGTATTGATTATACTGCAGAAAAGGATTTCCTTTAGGTATGGAAGAGGAAAGAAAATATTAATTTCATGGTCAGGTGCTTGATTTCCCCCATTGTCTTGTATTGTCTGGGTGAAGTAGGTGCTGCCATACCAAGGCAGTAGCTTTTCAGATTCCCCTTGCCCACTGTAAATGACTACAGTATGCTGTAGTTCTGGTTTTCACTTGTGAACAATAACAAAAAAATCATTGATTCCCATTATCTGGCAATTAGATATCGCTGCAATATGGAGTTGGGTTGCTATGGCTACCAGTTACCTACCACTGATGTACTTTTCCAAAGGTAGCCTTAGAAAATAAACAGAGCTTGTCAAATATTTGATAACTTCAGGACTACATTCTAAATAACACAAAAAACTTCATTATTAAAGATTTGGGGGTTTTGTTTGTTTTTGTTTTTTTCAACTTCAGCAGAAATGTGCAATCCAAAAATACTGGTGTCAAGTGGCTACTTAAAGTGTGGAAATAAACCTGACCTGGCAGGCCAGGTTTCAAGAACTGAGCAGTGTTTTTAATCTCCTGGCTCGCAGAGCCCAGCTGCATGATGGACTGGGAGCTGGGGTCTGCGGGAGCATGAGGGGTTAGTGACAGASACAAGTGTTTGGGGCCCTAGGCCGGCAGGGCCTGTGCCGAAGCCGTGTGAAGGAGGGAGGCAGGARGCCATGGCAGGGGGTGGTTCTGGCCTCAGTGACCTTGATGACTGGGATGTGAGCAGTGGTGCTGGCAGTCATCGCTCTAGTCCTCTGCTTGGCCTCTGCCTCCAGCCCTAACCTCTCACAAGCGGYGTGTGCGGGTGACAGAGCCCTGGAACAGGCTGCCCAGAGAGGTTGTGGAGTCTCCTTCTCTGGAGAACTTCCAAACCCACCTGGATGCCGCCCTATGCCACGTGCTCTAGGTGATGCTGCGTGTGTGTGGGGGGATTGGACTAGATGATCTCCAAAGATCCTTTCAACCTTAATGATTCTGTGATCCTTTAACCAGGGAACAAATTTCTTTAGTGCTGTTCAGGCTCTCCTAACCCTCAGACAATAGTCTGGCTGGAAGATGTCACTTGCTAAGTGCTGGGCTAGCCCTTCCTCTCGTAGTCCACTTGCGTGCCTTGCACAGAATATGTTGGCCGTGTTCCRTCATTCCTGCTTTGCTGTCCGAATGTCTCTTGTGTCTTGGCTACCTAATCGGACAGAAGTAGTTTCCACAACTGAGCAGTTACCTAGTACATATGAATTAATACAAACCATTGCAGAAGTAAAAAAAAAAAAAAAAAAAAAGGACAGGAAATTCATGCTGCTTAAAAAATAAAAAAAAAAAAAAAAAAAAAAAAAAAAGTGGACAGGAAATTCATGCTGCTTACAGAATTGCAGACATGAATTGATCCAGGCCTTGCCAGTTAGGAGCTAAATGCATAAACCAGATAATTATGCCTGTGTTCTTTAGCAAAAGAAACTCAAAGATTTTCTGCACAGCTCTGGGAGCAGTTGCTGTAGAAAAATGAGAAAAGGGAGGCAGGCCATATAACATTTCAGATGCTGTATAGCAACAACATCAAGGGTTTTGTAAGATTATCAGTGTTTAACATGTTAACAAAAAGTCTTTCCTCTGATTCTCGGCTGTTAAACCACTCACTAACTGGTAGTTTAAAATTATGAGATAAGATATCCAGCTACTGACATGATTAGAGGGCCAGTTTCAGGACGTTGAGTTCAGTCCTAAGGTGCCACTAGGAGCATTAAGCTGATGGAGAGAGTGCCTATCTGTAGTTAATTTTTGTGTTGGATTATAAATATAGTATTTTATATTCCTCTTTATACACAGTGGACTGTTCTCTGATTTTTAAAAGGTTTTCAGAGAGAATATGAGTAAAATATGACCTGAGGATACTTGGTTGTCTGGGTGATTGTTTCAGGTTGTTTGCAGACTTAGGCAGAAAGCAATAATATAAAGTCTTATTTTTAAAAAGTTAATCTGATGTTAAGAGTAAGGGACGCATAGATGATGCGGTATTTTTAAGCACTGTTTTATATATATATAGAGAGAGAGAGCTCACATATGCTTGATATGTGCCTTGAGTGCTGTCTATGGATAGCATTTCCATTTTCTTCTGTGCCTCCCTTCACCTCATTTTTCTTATTTCATCCTGTTTTCACATTTCTGTCCCACTTTTTTATTAATATTTTTTCTTTACTATTACCAGTAATTCTTGATGTTTGTATGTAACTTGATACCCATTTACGACAATGGAGCGGGGTAAGGTCCRTGCATTCTGCACATAGGAGGATAGTTCTGATCATAATTTTTACAGCAGTGCAGATCCATTACCTTTCTTCAGGTCATTCCTTATCTAAGAAATGCAATTGAAATTATAATTTGCTCTTGCTGTATGTGTGTGTGTGTGTGTTTATGCGTATGTATACAGGTGTGTGTGCAAAACTTAAAAGAACTATAGGGAAAGCAAACCGTTCTGGGACTTAACTTTTGCATTTCTTTTTAATCCTTCTATTAACTATTCTGTGATTATAGTGTAACTACATCAACACAATTACGTGCTCACTTCATTGATGCAACTGCAGTTTTAGTTTGTCGTCATATCTCTGTAGCACCATGAGCTRTTTTATAAGTAAGTGGTTGCTTCAATGGTCAAGATAATTTTCCAGGAGCAATTATTCTTTTTCTTGTCTGTATCTCTAAGCCTTTTAAAATAAATATCAACTATTATTTTTAACAGCAKAAATACTAACTGATGATGTAATTTTGTACCATATAGAGTATTAAGTGAGACACCAGATAACACCCATTTTATAACATCCACTTCACCTCAAGGGCAGGTGAAAGCAATATCTATTTTCACTTTTAATGATTTTGTAGTAAAAGAAGTACAATTGCACCAAGATGGAATAATATGAAAAGAAAAAACACAGCTAGTTCTTCCTAAAAGCAATCTTTTATAAACTATTTTTTGCTATTGCAGTACAAACARTTACACCAATATTTGTATCCTTTGTACATAGCTGTTATCTTAAATGCATGTTATTTATATAAAGCAGATATGTGAAAGTCCTTAAGAGAAAGATATTCATCCRGAAAAATCATTAAAAGAATTCTCAAAAGAATATCCTTTGGCTTTATCTCTGAAAGGCATCTGAGTGACAGGGACAGTTTTTTTTTCTTAGATTATTTTTCCTCTGAGCCAAAAGAATAAGTTGATTAAATCTAGACTTTGCAACTCAGTGACTAGGTGAGAAATTCAGTTTCTAKCATTACATCTTCAATAGATTCTTCCATGCTGATGCATCAGGAACCAGCAAAGGCAAAATACTACAGCTAATAGATATAGGACATATTCTAGCTCCTTTTCCTTTGAAATCAAGAGGAAATTAAATGTAATAAATTTGAATGAAGTTTGTCTGTTGCATGAAGATCAACCACAGCATTTGCCTGCATGATCCAATATAGTCATCTTCTATACAAATCCTATGAAGACTTCTTCCCTAATAACATATCCTAATATTGTTTCAAATCACAAGATGGCTGTGCTTTCAACAGCTTGGTTTTTATATAACTCCTAACAGGGGATCTTATGGGAGTTTCCTGAGGAGGCTGGAACTTGCRTGCCRTGCTCCGTGTGTGTGATKCCTCGCTGTAGTTCTGTGCTTCCCRCATCTGCCCCTGCTAACGTGCAGGGCTGGCAGGGAGAGGGGAGCTCTGCTGTTGCAGCTGCTGGGGTAGCAGTGGAAGGAGGGCCCTCTCCAAAGGCTGATCCCAAGCAGCTGCGCAGTGCTCTGTTCTCGTCTGCACAAGTGATTTGCCAGAGTTTTCTTTAGCATTGCATAGCTCAGCATGTGGGTCCTCATATACTGACTCGAAGCTTTCGAGAGTCCTGAATATATGCACGGCAAATGAATTTCCCAAAGTATTGCAACTTGCTTTTCTAAAGTGGATTTCTTCGTTCTTTGTGTGAATTACTTGGCAGAACCCATATTTAGGAGGATATATGTATATATAGCCATTTCCATCAATCTATGAAATCATCTTCATAGCAAAAGATGTATTTTTAAGGGTTAAAACCTTTTYCCTCCATTTGTGCTCATCTTCTGGATGCTCTTAGTATGGCATGACATTGGTTTCTGAATGTCACATGCTCTCCCTGGGTTTATCTTTGACCAGGCTATTAATAATTATGAAGGAAGCGGGAGTGAAGAATGGTATTTATCTCTGCCTGAACACATTATCTTGACCCACCGTCCCACTGATAGTGTTGTCTGTGTTTCATTTTGAGCAGTGCACATTCACCTGTCTCAAGGTCAACAGGATGATACAATAATGAGAAAGTAGAACAAACACTGGCTAATGGGAGTAGCATTTCATAAAAAGCTGTGATGGCAACGCTGCAAAGACAGCAAAGGAATTTGGCTTTTTAACTGAGCGCTACCTGACAGATTCAATAATCAGGGGAAAGCCTTAATTGATGACATTTCATTAGCATAATGAGTTGAAGCTGGGAAAAGAGAGTCTCTTATTAATTAATCAAGCAAAGCACGAACTGTTTCAGTCCCTTACTCTCTGCCATTTTCCATTAATCAAAAGACTGTGTATTAAACTCATTTGAATTCACCGGGTGTTGAATATGTCTGTGGGAAAAGTATTGGCAATGTGGCATGCTCAAGTGAACACACTTAGGCGGGTAAGGAGCATGTTAAAAATTCATGTTTGTGAGCCTAACCTCTCATCTCTGCAGGAAATGTTGATAATATTTCTCTGAAAAACACCAGACCTCTGTGGCCAATGGTAGACACAGTAAAGCTGCCTCCTCTCTAACAACCTGTTACCTTGCTGCAGGTGTTTAATCCATCAAAATGGATTTTCAGTACAACACGGGGTACGGAGGGCTGTGCACATGGCTGTCAGAATAACCTTTTTACAATACAGCTTGGCGTGCATGTGACAACTTTCCTTGTTATTTTCAGTAGTGTTCCCCCCTTCCACCCCTTTGGCTTTGCATTTTAAATGTATAAATCAAAAAAAAAAAAAAAAGGTATTCAGAAGCTCAGAAAGGTTTGAGTTCTGTATTTTGATTGTTGTAACGTGGCTTATTTTCATGAGATGATTTTTAGGCTGTGATGATGATGATTTTCTCAACATATTTTTGGTAGCTTGGAAAATGGAGGTAAATCAGGGTTCTATCATTTTACAGGCAGAAAGATATTTTCCCTTCTGCTTGTAGTCTGTCTTTTTTCTAGAAAAGGTGAGAGAGGAGCAGCCAGAGATTTTTGGTTCTTTGCAACTGTCATTGTCTTGTAGAAGAGAGACTCACTTCCAAATGTTGCATATTCAATTTTTATGACTTTTGTTATTGAATACGTAATCAACATTTATATGAAGACAGATTTTTTTCTTTCATACAGCTAAGCATTATAATCCTAAGCAAGAAAGTCATATGCTTCTGCCCTGTGCATCCTGAATTCTCTTGGAAACCTGGCTCTGCATCAAAAGAACAGAGTCACTATGAGTGGATATTCCTTTGCATTTGAGGTTCTCTCGAAGGTGGGCYGGATACCAATGGATGGGGAGGCAATTGCCATGAGGTCAGCTACACCTCAAGTACTTTGCAGTTAATAATTTTTTTAAAGGAAAAAGAGCATTGTCTTTATTTCAAGAAAATGTTTTTGGTAGTTATTTTTAGAGAGATCTCACTCTCTCTTCGGCAGATTGCCTGTGAGCGCACACTTACGGACTGGGCCTTGCAGGGACTCTTCCTCAGACTGGYCTTCAGTAACTGGTCTCGTCCTTCCACAGTGGCTGAAGAGCTGTGGAACTTCAGGCATTGAAATACTGTGCTGCTGAAAACTTTGGCAAAAAGAAGCTTAGGGACTTTTCCAAAGACTTAATAGGTCCACATTCTTAGACTTAGTTGTCTAAGCTCCATATCCAAATATGTTTCTAAGTCTAACTACCATTGAAAATTTTGACCCAGATATTTCTTTGCTTGCTGGGTGGCATATTCCATTTCTTTTCTGTTCCCGCTCTATAATTCTTCAGGGTGAAAATAGAATCAGTAGATTAAGAGAGTCATTTCTGACAAGCCTTAAATCTAATGGAATAAGCCTACAGAAGAAAAGCAGTTAGCTATGGTAAGATTGCAGGCTCTTTCCATTGTACGTGGATATTACAGGAGCAGATAATAAACCTTGAACACTAACTGATAAAGAAATGTTCTCTTCTCTTGGAAGACTACCTTTTACTAATTTAGATGGGATTCTCATTGTAAGTAGATGAGGTCAAATCTAGCTATATTTGTTTTCAGTGATAAGTTTATCATAGAGTTGATGCTCTGCAGTGTGGAACACTACAAAAACTGCAGTGCCAAACACTTTTCTAGTTTTCCAGTTTCAATATCTAATCTTTCATGATTTTTTTTTTTAGTGCCAGAAAGTATGTACTCATATTAGGGTCCTGTTCATTGCAAAACCATGTTTTTTTTCCTATTTTCAAAACCGTTTTATGTCAAWCTTGATTTTTCACTGTACTCTGAGTGCAGATGATGTGTCTGATGCTTTGTATTTGCATGYGGAGCAGCTAGACTGACAACTCACAAAGAAATGAATGATATTTGCCAAGCTAATGTGCATCAGTTTTTTCAGTTGTTCCATCCATGGAAATGAAGCAAAGGTGTAAAATGGGGTGATGAACATGCTCAGATGTGGTTTGAAAAGGGAACAGGCTAAAAGTACTACCTTATTTGCATGCGTTTACTGTGATCCTTAACCCGGTCAGTGCTTCTGAAGAAGGTTTGCGTATCATGTAAACTCATCTTTACTTAGTAYGGATTCAACTTCTGTATACAAAATGCAGATTTCTATCTCGACCTATCTATCCATCTTTATCTCTCTTYATCTCTCTATCTCCATTATTTTCTTACTTTATTTCCTAAGCTTTTTACTCTCGGATAAGCATATCTGAGGAAAATAAGGAAGCTTCACCTTAAAAATAGAAGCCCACTGTATATTTGAATATCATCAGTAGAATTTGGCAGTCTTAGCCACCCCAAAATCCTTGTTCATTTTGCATCTGGGCATTCGTAGATGTAGCTGATGAAAACTAAGTGTGTTAATCCTAACATTTTTTTGAGGCTAAACTGCATGGTAAGGGGGAAAATGCTTCACTCTCCAGATTTAGGTTCTGAGGCTGGCAATAAGAAGACAATCTTTACTTGTTAAAGAAACCTGTTTGATATGTTAATCATCAGAAGTCACTGAGCAGGAAATTCTATTTTTTCATTCCTAGAAAATCATATTCTGGAACAAATTTATACTTTAAGCTTGGATGTTTGTGAGCAATTCATATTGGGATGAGGAACCTTGGCTAGAAAATCTAAACATATATAGTAACTGCCAATGAATACTATGAAAAGTGGCAATGCCAGGAACGTGAGTATTTTAGGACTGAAAATTACTTCATGTAAATCTATTTTCTAAAGGACACCAACCATTCTGAAAGCTGTGGATGACTATGGTKTGACCAGTACCATGTGTTCAGAGAAAAAGTGCTACACGTATTTGACCAACAAGAAGGTTATGTGAGGAGCTAGGAAATTCTCCATGTGGATGAATTGTGCTGATGGCTACTTTCCATCCTCAGCTGAACGGATCAGCCTGGAAAGATGCTGCCCATTTAAGTTGCAAAGTAAACCTGTAGGACCCTGTGAAGCACTATGTTACTGAGTTGTTTGTAAGGCACGTTGGTGCACTGGAAGAAATTCACAGTTCCAGATGCAACCTTTTATTTTGCTATTTCTCATAGGAACTTTTTTGGAATGATTCTCCTAGCCCTTCTCAATGGGCTTTTATGAAAATACCATCTGTACAGTTGGCTTTGTTGRCTTTCACGCTAAATATAAACGCAGACACTAAAGAAAAAAATAATTATAGTTAAAAACAAGCGTTGCCTGGAGGTCTAATTAGAAAAACAAAACAAAACAAAAAAAGAGTGGGTATTATCCCCAAGTCTGCAAGTTATATAGTACGTTTTAACTGAGGCAATCTAGACTGCTAAAATTAACAGAAGATATCATAAATGAACATTTTACTCTTTACAAGATAGAAATRAAAGTATTTAATTCAACCTGAGAAATAATGTGCAGTCGAGGAATCACTGCATTTAATCTTATAGGTTACATCTTTTGTGACATAGTTCCCTACATCTGGGCAGTAAGACCATCTGAACGCTGTTGAATTTCCCTGTGTTTGTACTGTAGCGTTGCTCAGATACATGATTTATGCCTGTAGTCAGTACTCAGAGATAATGTGTGGGGAGGTGTTCTTTCCGAAGCGTGCCTCCAACAGAATAATCACTTGTATAATTTCATGCAGGCTAGCAATAGGGAATTGAAAATGTTAAGAATGACAAATTAAAGTTTAAACATTATTAATTTTCAAACTGCAATATTTCAACTCTTCTCATAATAAAAATAGTTACGATAAGTTAATTTGGAACATGCTTGTTCTGTCATCGAAAATGAACTTCTTGTAACATGCAATTTTAGATACATATTTCTGACACATTGAATTTATCTACTAAAGGTATAGCATTAAGTTATTTATTGCTCTTKCAAAACATTCTCATATGTTTTCTGATGAATCTGTAACATTGAGGAAGTTTGTGAGGATAGGAATTACTTTAAGAAGTACAATTATTTTAAACAATTATCTCTTTTAGGAGTTGAGAATGAATGGATCTAAATTTTAAAAACACTTAAAATATCTCTGCTATACAAGAAAAAATTCAAATATTTCATATGCAAATTTATTGACTTGAAGAGTATCACATTTGATGTATCTCTAGGAGATAACTGCTTYAAGCATATTAAGATACATTTCATGGTATCTTGGGAGTGTGCCTGGGATGGGCATATTTTCCTAAGTTTCTACAGAAGCGTTACAGGTATTCAGAAGGGCTGCAGACTGCTTGGCAAATTTTGCTTTTACTAGCATTTGTGGGTTATTTTTGAAAACCAGGAGAAAAAAAGTTTTTCTAGTAAAATATATACTTGGTAAATATCTTGATATTTTATGACTGAGAATGCTATGCTTTAGTCTGTGAAGCCAAGCAAATTAATATGTATTTTTCTATAAGAAACCTTAGTTCTTTTTAAAAGTACATGTATTGATAAGTTTTAATTCACCTCRGCTCTGATGATAAATATGATCTGAAATGATACACAAAAAAAATCTGTTTGGGCAATTTACCCCTTGGGGATAAAATAATGTTTTTGTCATTACTGGAGGATAAGGGCAGAGAAGACAGCTAATTTTTATCCAAAGACACATTTAACTTGTGCATCACATCTAYGTTTGATAGCAGTGACAGAGACTATTTTAAACAGAAATCGATAAAAGAAAGCAATGAATATTTATTCTAATAAAGAGTGAAAAAGCCCAAGTAAATCCCATTTGTTATCTGTCTAGATTCTGTACCAGTCTTTTTGCCACATTTCTGCATGACTTCAACATAGAAGCTCCCAGCAGCTGTTGCCTGTTATCACTTTGCTTCGTAAGACTGACAACTGAAAAAGCTGCCTCACAAATATTTCTAATGCAAATTCAGCAGTGCTTGGATTTTGTGGTTATTGTGATAATCACTTTTGAGGTTTGTTTTTTGTCTAAATTGTAAGCTATTCTAGGATTTTTTATCAACTAGATGATTCTCTTCACCTGTGTATTTACATATATTCCTGCAACTCCAAGGAAAAAAAAATGCTTACACTTCCTAATATTTCCTAATTATATTTGCACACTTATTTCATAGCAGAGCAACAAACATAAAGGTAACCTTTTTCAAATTGTGTTGGTTAGGTGTGTTGGATTTTTTTTAATTATGCTGTTAGTAAATTAATGCTTTGAGAAGGATAGGATGATCTAYCTAGCAGCCATAGGCCAAAGCACGTCACAGAAGGCTATGAAGTGGACTAAAACTGCACACAGAGGAGCAAGATGTATTTGTTTTGTAGCTCACAGCACACATGCTGTGGGAGATACCCTGAAAAAAACCAAGGCTCCTGCCTACATGGAAGATTAATCTGAACATTCAAATGGTATGTTCTAGTCTAATTTCTAACTGTGTAAGGAATTGCAGCAGAACTCTTCTGCCTGAAATTGTGGCAATGTATCAGCAAATAAAGCTGAAAAAAAATATTCTGTGATATTTGGAACCCATAATGGTGAAAATTATAATAACAAAGGTAAAAAATGGAGATAAGTGCCTATTATATATTCACTAKTCACTGACACATCTACACCCAGCACATTTCAGACAACAAATGAAAGCAGCTTTTTCTGCAATGAAAGTAATGGAATGCTGACTGGTGACCATCCCTAGTCATGACACTACCYTGTAATTGGATTAGTAAATATTTCCATTTTTAGGCACTCTACAAGTGTAACAGTTATTAATTCTGTGCTGTTAACATGTGGATGTGCAGCTTGTTCACAATGTCAGATGTGGTGTCCTACCACTGACTATTATTGAACAACTGTTTTTGATATCTCTTCCGAAGTTTTACTCTTGCTCCACTGTACTTGTTCATTTGAGTTAGGAATCTCAAATTTAAAAAAATTTCCGTAGAAAGGGAAACATAATCAATAAGAATAATTACTAGCAGAAGTGTTAAAGCCTATTTAAAAAAAAAAAAAAAAAGGCCTTGGGTAGCAAAAGAGAAAGGTTCTTTGAACAGGACATGTGTTAATCATTTTTGTATTTTTTCTTAAATCTTGCTTCCAGCAGACATTTTTGACCATTTCACATATGTCCATTTTGGCTCTGTATTTAGCTTCCACAAATAACCAAAGCAGAGCAGAGACATCTCCTATAAAATGCCTTCAGAGTGCATGTTTCTGTATACAAATGCTAAATCAAAGCCCTCGTAACCAGGTAGAAATGACCACAGTTGCCATCTGTCAGCATCGTTTCGGATGCCAGCAACAGTTGGCACTGACGTGGTGCAAACAGCCTTGAGGCTGATAGAGAAACCTGAAAGTCAAGAGACTCAAGACTTCCCAGTCACTTCAGGGCTATCTTAAATTTCCTGTTTCAGAATGAAATAATAATTCCTGCAGTCTTCACAGGTACATTCTAAGGTGTTGCTTAGTTGATTAGATTCTTAAAATTATGTTGAGATCTCTGGATGAAATATTTTTCAAGTTAAAAATAAAAAGTGCTATTTTAAAACAAAAGTACTTATTTTCATCTTTGAAATCAGCTTATTTCCTGTGTAATGAACCCCAGGTAGTTCTGTCTTTATCTCTGTGATATTTTTTTGAGTGAGTTCTATTAGTTGACATGCAACTCTCTTACATTTGATTATCTGTGGCTAAAGTGGATACTTTGGTCATTTTGTGTTCTTATTCATTTTCAAATTTCGTATCTTAAGCCAAGAAGTGAAACTTGCATTTTCACTGAAACTTTATCTGAACTTATTTATTTTAGAGTATTTTATCCAGGATGAATAATATCTTCTCCATATTGTGGAAACTCTTGTGGCCTGCGTGAACTTCCGTGCAGGCCGTAAGTAGTTTGCAGTGGAAAGGCTGGCTCCTAGTTACCCTAGACTGGAACCATAGGAGGATACCAAAGGAGAACGTGTCTGTACTGCAACCAGTCTGCTACAGAGACACCTAAAATAGCTTCCAATTAGTCACCTCAGCTGCCAGCCACAGTCTAGCTGAAGCAACAGCTAGCTCAGTGTGCCTTTCCTCTCCGTGACTGTTACCACTCCATAGACCTATCCAGATGTCCTTTAGTGCGATACTGAAGATGTCTTACGTGCCCTTTCTTCGGTGTTAGTGAAACAACTTTTGATCTATAATTGGTTGCAATAGCTCCTTAGCAGTTTACTTGACACCAAGAATTTGAGTTAAATGCCTGCTTTTCCCTGGAAATACTCTCTTGCGGGAAWCAGCAGTGCTGTTTCACTTATTGTACTAGCTGCTTCACACCAGCGTAAGTGCAGTAAGTTTGATTTGGAAAAGTAGATGGATATCCCAGACTTTTCTTTTTGTGAGTTTTTTATGCACTGCAACTTTGGGTGGAGGAGAGAAGATAATCTAAATACTGTAAATATAATGCCTAGAACATTTGGAAGTATTTTTTTCTACAAAAGATCTCTCTGGCCCCACTTTTATCTATAAATTAAAGATTCATCTTTAATAAAACAACAYGTGAATGGTACATATCCTGCATGGAACAAGATGTGAAGAAGGGAGCGAGTTCCTTCTGTGCCRCTCTGAAAGGCTGTGAGCACAGACAGACTCTGCCACTGCAGAATACCAAAGTCAAAGGTTTGTGTTTCAGGGAAAGATTACATTACAATGTAGAACATACTGTGATATCTTGATAGCAAATATGGATGTTTTGTGTCACACCTTATGTACAGTTACACTCAATCTTGGAACAAGAAGATAGCGCTAAAGCTACTAGTAAGGTGTAGGATCAGAAAAAGAGGCACAGGATTTGCTGCCAGTGGCTTGATCATTCTGGGATTCTAGGATTTTTTTTTCTTAGTAAAACATTCATTTTTGAAAGATTGCTGCTTTAGATCAGTGTGACTTGAATGATAATACTGATGAAAACTGCTTGCACTCCCAGAAATCTGCAAAAGATTTAAGAGATATTTGCCACAAGAACATGATAAAGGATACCTAAGTATCTTGTCTTTGCTTCTACTTGAAGATTTTCTTCCATTTTGAAAGCCCATGGGAATTTTACTGATTTGTTAGTTGTAGTGTGGTATACCACACTGCCACAAAGTTTGATCTTGTTTTGTGTTTTTTTTTTTTTTTTTTGCCAGCAACAGAAAGGCTTATTTTTAACTGAAGTAACTAAATGATTTGAGACATTGGGAGACCCAAATCTCATCTTATAGTATACAGCCCTTAATTAAACTCTTGTCTATTTAAAATATGAATCCATTCAGCTACACAACATTAGGATAAATTCTTTAGCAAAGACTTCTAACGCAATTTTGTGGTAGTGAATTCATGTGCAGATTAGATAAAAATAAAAGCAGAAAGTTAACTTCTAGCAAGAAAGGGGACTTATTAAAGGGCTGCATATTGAAGTCTCTTAGTTCTSTACTGATATTTCAGGAGGCAGTCAGTCATCCTTTCTTGATAATCAGGTATTTAATCAGGAATATTTCAGGCTTAGATCCAGGAGCTKTATTTCGCTCATGCATGTACAAACTGTCGTGTTACAATGTTTATTTTTTTTTTTTCAGAAGTAGTTTTCCAAGAAGAACACCATTGTTCTCTCTGCAATTGCAACTGTTCTCTCTATTCCTTATGGTAATCTTGCATCCCTATAGGAGGCACCACAGGACCCTTCTATATAATGACTGTTGTTGGCAAATGGAGGCAATGGAACAGATGCCAAGGCTTCCCTAGCCAGTGCCTGTCAATGCCGGCTCCCTGGTTGGCAGGGAGCACCCTGCTCAAATGCTAAGAGGTTTGTTGGCTTCTCTGGCTGCTATAATTCACCCTGTTATGGAAGAAAACAGCTGTCCTGCGATCATGACCTGGAAACATGCCATAATAACACACTGAGTTAAAATCCCAACTTGACTGCTAGTACGAGGCTTCAGTCTCATGACTATTGGTGAATGAATTGCAGAGGAGTCTTAAGGGAATAGGGTATAATTGATTAATTTTTAATACTAAGTCTGGAAAATGGTCTGCACTAGAAAATCTTTGTTGTACACACAATTAACAAAGCTCTGATGTTACATGTGTTTAGACAGCAGAGAACTCAAGCAAGAAGTTCTAAGTGCAGCTACACCTCATATCCCACCCGTGTATGTGTTAGATGCCATATACACTGCTAGGATTTGCTTCTCTGTTGTCAAAAAAATACAGACTGTGACCTCCCCATGAAATCCTATCTGACAATTATATGTGGGTCTAAAATAAAGTCTGAAAGAAAGTGGCTCAGGAACAACCTTTGTTAGAATATTTATAAGTTTGAATACAGCCTATAGTTTTTTGAATATCCTGCAAGGATTTCTTAAACTTGTTCCCAACTCCACTTCTACCAATTTAGTGTGCTGAATAGATGAATTAATTTTTATAGTCAAATAAAAAACAAAAGGATGCATAAAAGAAAGATGAATGACAAAATAATAGAATGGCAGACAAATGGCTGTCGCCATTTGTTGTAGTTTACTTGAGGGGAATTTATACCCGTATTCATGAAGCTATTCAGTTATCTGTTTTGACAAACTAATTAAATATAGCAATTCTGAAATTAGAAAAAAAGAATGTACATTTACAGCTGTCATTTTCACTTTTGTGGGCATCTACTTCCTCTTTCATAGTAAATGTAAGTGCTTTTTTTTCCTATTTGTTTTAAATATAAATGCCTATCTGGATTGAAAAAGAATTTAGGGGGGATTGCCTGCTGTATTCAGTGGAATCTGTCATATATTCTTACTTAGTCTGAACTCTTAAATCAAGGAACTTCACTTAAATAATTTATWATAAACTTATCACTCATATTTGTAAGACCATAGAGGGAAAAAAAGTAATGACAAAAATTACATTTCCTAAATATAGTTACAACCTGCCAAAGCCCTYGTCTGGGAAATCACCTAGAGAAAAGCCAGGGAGGCTCGGAAAGGCAGTTGCTCCTGCTGTACTTGCTTAACTCTGCTCATTTAAGAGAACAGCCGAGGATTCCCCCAACCTGGAAAAAAGCAAAGCTGGAGCAAAGCCAAAATAGCCCAGTGTTGTTGTCATGCCTGAGGGCGTAGGACACGTGTTTGTTTATGTTTGTCTGTATTTATGTTTGTCTGTATTGTGCAAGGAGAATTAAGTGACAATAATAGAAATCAGATTAATTATCTAAGCATGCTAAACATGCATGCAGTTTGCTTAAGATTTAACCATGTTTCTCTCTCTGCTCACTATATTGTCTGTGGCTTCTTGRCCTTTAAAAGAAAATCCCCAAAACATGAGGTGATTTTTATTTTCTCAAAAAACATTAAAATTTAAACAAAGCCACCAGCAAAAATAAGGGTGTGATTCTGATTTTGTCAGTAAAAGGTATGGAAACAATTCGTACAGTACAGTACCATCAGCCATGATTGGGAATAATAAAATTAGAAATATTCTGATTTCTTGATCTCTGTATTTATTTAAAAGACACATTTATATGATACCAAAAAGGATTATAAAACCAGAAAATTTGATCTGAATTTATATACTGCTCCTGGATCTCCATGCAGACCACCGGACTCTTCAGTTCTGCTGACAGGGAAGCAGAATGAGCACTTGGGTCATAGCTTGTGATTAGAGACCTCTCTTGTCAGGCGGAGGCTTTACCACAGTATCCAGCAGCCTGGTGCCTGGGAACCAGGGCAAATGGTCACCATGTATGACAGAAAAAAACACTCCACTCTTACTCATAGATATGTAGGACACACTGTGCATATGAGGCCCATCTGTTTATGCAGAATCAAAAGTGTTTGGAACATTTTGGATGCACAAAACATCAACATGAACTTGACAGGGGTCACAAGCAGAAGGCATTGAAGTGCTTGTCTTTGAAGCTCCAGCAGTGTTCAGGTTATGTATTTCTTCTGGCATTTTCTAACAGTGCATTCTCTAATATTCTTTTGAATATTTCAGAAAATACAGAACTCTAGCTATCAGAATGAGCTTGGAGAATGATACTTTAATTGCTGATATAYGCATGTATTGTTAATGGGCAAAAACAGCCCTGATAGTTCTCACTGAATAGAGAGCTAAAGCATGTTAAAAATGAATACAGCTGACCTTTTGTAATATCTTTTATATTATATTATCACAAAGTACTTTACCAAGATCTAACTAATACATTTATAATGTGCTGAGTGTGTGAACAAACAAGACTACTTAGCTGAGCTGTAGTTCAAACGCTGCTGAAGGACCAGATGCTGTAGATGAGATAAGAATCTCTTGTGAAATGCTGGRCTCCTTCAACTGGCTGCTGCAGTTCTAAGTAGCAGGAAGGGTTGGTACCCATGGACATTAGAGCCTGCTTTATTGAACAAAGGGAGCTGGATCAATTGAACTGAAATTGGGTTCTCTCAGGGGCTGGTACATTTTA
The DNA here is from genome assembly GCF_003342845.1 of Nothoprocta perdicaria. Lineage (NCBI taxonomy): Eukaryota > Metazoa > Chordata > Aves > Tinamiformes > Tinamidae > Nothoprocta > Nothoprocta perdicaria. The sequence goes on along the minus strand of NW_020456087.1, from coordinate 3,983,119 downwards.
GCAGCATGTGGTTTTACAGTTCAGAAAAACTTAAAAAGCTCCATTAAAAATAACCACATCAGCAAAATTTTGTTGGAATTCCYGTGAATGTTTAATATGCTTCCTTAATAAACTACCACACAGCTATGAAATAAACCCCATGAAAATGTATCATAATATATATATTAAAAAGTCATACTAAATAAATAAATTTCAAATTATATATTCTCATCACCAAAGAAGAAGGCATAATGTTTACATAGACATTTTCTACTAGCTATTTAAGTGTATTTCCAGGTCAAAAGCACACGGTTTCCTTGTAGTAATAAGAATCACTCATGTTCATATGGGGAAGTGCTCATGCAGAGCTTTCATGAGCAATTACATCTTTTATTTATATGACTGGTCAGATTGTGAAGATGAGGCATTTCCAAGTTCCTACTGAGTAGATGAAGATAACCAGGCATTACCATCTCAGATAAGGCTTGTAGATCTTTCTCTAGCAATGCTGTCAACACTTTTCTTGTGAAGGGGAGGAGGAGGTAGTTGTAGAAGGCTGCAGAATGGGCAATCTGCACTCAGGAAATACTTTCTGATAATCCTCTGACACTGAAGCCCACATTTCAGGCCATCCTTTCATATTTCTCTCTATGGAAACAACTTCRTCATCGCTGCAGCTGTAGAGGATGTCATTAAATTTTGTCTACACTGTTTACAGAATCACAGAATGGTTAAAGTTGGAAGGGACGTTTGCAGCTCATCTAGTGCTCTCTGCCCATCTCTCCGGCCTGTCCGGGTCTTTCTGAATGGCTTTCTTCCAGTCCTTGGGCAGCCCTCCTGTTCTCCATGACCCGTCAAAGATGTTGAGAAGTTAGATGTTGTTTGGAATTCTTGGAGCTTTTTGTCCTTGTCTCTTACTTGCGCAGCACAGGCCACCCCTAAGGTCTGCAGAGCCACAAAGCTCAGCTGTCTGCAGTAGCTCACGTTACCTGTAGAGCAACTTCGGGCTCTCCAGCTGAGCGTGTAAAACGAAGTAGGAGCCGCAGAGCACCATCCCAGCACGACTGCACAGTGTTGCTGTGGAACATGGCACAAAACAACACRTGCTCTTCACTGTGAATGAGAGATTCACAGCCTTAAGTGAAAGCTGATTCAGGCTGCTCTCCAGTATGGTACCAAATTCTGTGCCTCTCCACTGATACAGGCCCTTGCTCCCTATTTCTTTCATCCTCTCCCYCTGCCCCCTATTCTCTTTTCTCAGTGAGAAGGAAGGCACGTTTCATTTCCAGAATCAAAAGAGTTGGATTTCAGTGGAATTTCAGCTGAAACTTCTGCAAATTTTATTTGTGCAACTCCAGGCTGTTTTCATGGTTTTATTTTGGCTTATTTGCAATATACTAATAAATATTCCTTTCTCTCAACCCTATTTACTTATTCTTTATCACGCACTATGATTTTCCTAGTGATAAATGCAATCTTTCTGACAGGGGTTAACATGATATTTGCTTTAAAAACAGTGACCACAAGTAGTGTCCAGTTAGTAAGCAGAGATCACATTTCAAATAATTATGACATCTTGCCTTTTATCCCATATTCAGACCTTGTATTTTTTGAACTTAAGGAAATAAGTATTAAATAGATATTAAACTTCCTCCTATTTCTGTGCCACTTGTTTCACATACTTGGATGTACTCTGTGTTCGCTTGGGCGCAGTACCCTGATGAATCTAAGTGTATCTTACTCAGAAGAAATAAGTGATCGTGTGGCTTTTTCTCCAGATTCTTCACCCATAAATTTAATCTTGATTGAAAACTTTTATTTATGAGAGTGATGTAAAATAATGCTTTCTTCTTCTGCTTTTCTAACCTCTTACAGTGACTTTCTCTTTTAAAAATGTTAGCACTATGCTCTTTATTTATTTAGGTTCTTTGGGTGATTTGCCAGCATCCTTTTTAATATTTCCTGAGTTGGTTTTAGTCCTTAGTTTTATGAAATAAAAGCATTAAACATTCTTGGGCCAATCTTATTTGGTATAAATCTGTAGCTGTGTTTGTTTCATACCCCAGCAAAAGCTGTACAACACAGTATTTGATTGTAAGGACACACTCAAAAAATAATATGCACCTCATCAAAAGGCCTCAAAGTTTTTAAGAAGCACTTACTGAACAGGCTTTATTTTGCCTGTGCGTGGTAGACATAAACTGCTAGGTTCCCTCAGATTTTCTTTTCATTTGAAACTGCGAACTGTTTCAAGGGAGAAGTCTCTTTTTTAAAAAGAAAACTAATATTAAAAGATTGTGTCTTAAAATAACACTCTTTAAAGCAATGCTGAAATTAACAGGAAAAGTCAATCCRGTTCAACTTGTCCCAACCGGCACACACCTCTACCTGACCACTTGCTAGACTGAAAGGAGGATAAAAATCCTCCTAAGAGGGAGGTCTGGATAGACCCGTGAGGGTCTCCCCGCTGTGAGGTAGCTCTTCTTTCCATCCTCAGTTCGATGCATTGCACTGGCCTAGTCCTGGCTGTGGGGAGCCAAGATAGGAATCACTGATCAAATGGGAAGCCATGCAATTTTCCTTGATAAAGGTTTCAAGGTTTTATAAAAATATTTCAAAAGAATGATGTGGAAGATATTTATTTTTAAAATAAATTGAATAACCAAGAGTCTGGTCTTTATGGCCCTTTCATAAACAAGGAGGGATGAAAAAGAGACTGTACCATGTCTAGAAATACGCTGCCTTCTTAAGAGTCCCTTCACTGTTACCACAAATCATCATCAGAGTAAGTCATATCTCCTAGGGTGCAAGACCACTTTTATCATCAAATGTGCTTTTTTATCTACCTTTTCAGTTGCCTTGAAGATCAATTTTCTATCTATCTCCCTATCTGTGTCTTCCTATCTAGCTATCATTTCCTCATGTTCAGTCTTTCTTCCTAAATAATCTCTGTTGTGTTATCTCTATGTGTGGAATTTTATTTTACTCTCTCACAGTAACACTTTATCATGCCTCCATTACAAATGAGCCATAAACTGATCCATTCCTCTTTAAAAATATGTTGTTAATTTAATAAGCAGTAACCTATTTGGCCCTTTTTTCCTTGCCTTTATTCCATTTCTAACAAATATGCAGCCTTATTTTATTTGTATCTTGCTTTCAAATAGAAAACAAAGGCAGTTTTTTTTTCCTCTTTATGGGTAGTCACCTTCCTGCTGTATACTGATACTCTGCATCTCTATTCACTTTTTTAATCCTAATCACTCTCTTTATATAGGAAAAAAAAAAAGAAAAAAAAAAGATGTAACGTCTTCCAGTAGTTTATTGCTTTATAATGTGTAACAGTAAAGGCTGTAAAGCAGCCTGCTTGATTTTCTGGCTTAATGGAGGAAAATTACTCTGGCCCCTGAATTGCTTATCCCTTCTTCCTCACCAAATTATGCCTATTGTATTATTTAACTTTGCAAATTCAGCTTTGGACACAAGAGTATCATTCTCAGTAAAGACAATTAGTAATTTGGGGCAATACTGCAGTACATTTTGTTGTGAAACAGGCTGAATATATTTTTAGGCACTGCATGTTTATAACCTAATTTTCACTCATTACTTCATAGAGGTGACCTTGTTTTAATACCTTCAGCACCTGATGTTATAAAAGTGAATTTCCTTTCAAATCTTCTCTGTTAATGTGCTCCTGCTCTGAAACAAATGTGAGATAACATTAACATTCTTCCCACAAAATACCTGCTAATTTGCTTGCAGTGAAGATAGAAAGCTTTTCATTACATATCACAAACTTCATTTATGTGGAATGAGTCACCAGGCCTTCTGAAAAGTCAAATGAGTACCTAATCTCTAATGCTGCCTTCAGCTATAACATCAATCCTCCCTGGTTCAACTCAYCTTTTATCAGCTATTCAGTTTTTAAAATTTTCCATCCTCTTACAAAATTGTGTTGTTCATCTGTCAAAACAGCTTTGATTTATTTTTTTTTAAATATTAAAGCTTCAGACAAAGAGCCCACAGAAGTGTACTATTTTGTTATTAGAGACAATCAAATCAGTGTAACGTAAAACGATTAAGTTGGTTTTGAACAATTGCTGACATTATTAACTTAATAAAAGTCGTGCTGCTGATAATAAACTTCAATACTCATATGTATCTTTTCCTGAATTTTACTCTTCTGTTGAGATCAAGCTGGAATATGTATACACTGTATATATATATCTATGTAATATATGTTATACGCAAAATTTAAGTGATCTGTAAGCTCTGATTTATTTTACTTATAACTTGGTAGAAGCTAACATCTATAAATTACTGTACAATGGAAACAGATGTGTGAGACTAAGAGACAGAACCCAGAACTCATGAGAAATTAGCTTAGAACTGATAAAATTAATAATTAACAACAATATTTTGGCAAATAGCTTGCTGAGTGAGGAAAGCATTTTTCAGTAACTTCAAGGCATTTGTGTTTCTTGATCCATCTCCCTGAGTACTCTCCGCTGAGAGAGATATACCACCTGTAAGGCAGGGGCACAGAGTTTGGTCTGGAAACTGAGGGTCAGTTCATCTCTCATGCAACAAACCTGAGGCCAAGACTCTTATCTGAAATGTAAAAGATTCAGATTTATTTTCTTCTTCTTCCTAAAAGGACTTTAACTCATATTGCCAACATTTCAAGAGAGAGTCCTATTGGTTATGAAGTTACTGGGAAAGGAAATGTAACCCACATGCCCCAAACTTGCAAGTAACTGTTCTGAACGTGAGGAAGTAAAATCTTGCGGTTATTTTTGGTTTACTAAATAACTTAAAATGTTGTATGGACCGACTGTGAATATTTCACCCTGCAGTACGATAGAGGAAGGTAATGGGAGAGCTCTCACAGGAAAATGAGTCTGGCTTCCCTCAGGCAGAAGGGCATCTCCCACATCCAGTTCCACTAGCTAGTGAAAGCACCATCTTCCGCCAAATATTAATGGGTCTTTCCCTATGATTTCAGTGAGCTTTTTAAAAAACACAAGTGTATGCCACGAAAATGAAGTGTTATTGTTTGATCACCCATGGACCACAAATTTACTTCAATGAGATATTTAACAATAGCAAACAAGAAAAATCTTGTTCCTGTTACATTCAAACTCTTCCCTTCCATTTACATTTTCTCCACCAATTTTTCAGTAGGTTTTGATATTAAAAAGGTAGCACAGCTGTAGTGTTTRCTGGTGTGGCTGTCTATTTGCTATAGACAGTAACATGTTACTGTGGAACTGGGAGAAATAATAGTCTCCTTGGTTTATCTGTTTGCTTCGATAGCCTCTACCGTACAGTGTTGTGCTTCATTCTATCATAAGCAGTAAGTGTCTGGTGAATTATTAGGATGTATAGCCAGATGACTGACCTTAGCTCCCTGGAAGGAGATGCAGAGAAGGAGTATTTACTCAAAAACGGGGTGGCAGAAGGGACAGCTCCCCCCTAAGCTGAGCTTTGTCCAGTGCCCAGGGGCACCAGAAGGCAGACGTACCGTGTGCTTTGGTCTGAGCTTGGTCTTTTAAAGCAAATTGCCTTCAGTCTGTAAAGGGATAAGGCAGGCAAGGATAGGATAAGGACAGAGTGAGGAGCTGTTTCCCTTCAGTGCCTAACGTGTGAGTAGCTGCTCTTACCTTCCAGTTATGCTGAAGTTACAGAAATGTTTGGGCTTTTAATTTAKGCCTTTTTAATTTATGCCAGGCCTTGAAGGGTGGAGGGCACTGCAAGGCTGTAGCTGGCAACTTTCTGGTTGCTCTTCCTGACAGAGGCAAGGTAAGTACCTGCCCAGAGCAATGCAGAAGCAGCTCTGAGACGGCCCTGATCTAGCCGCCTACCTTGCCCACGCTGCAATTAGCTGCTGACAAGGGGCATGGGGATTTGCAGACCCATTCCCCAGTCCACCGTAGCTCCGCTGCTGTGGTCCAGTTGTGTCCTTTTTCTCTCCCTCCTATCACAGCACAGCCACTCAGCCAGATTCCAGACCTTTACTCCATATTTCTTGGTGGAATCCATTCAGTTGCCTGTTCTGCTTAGGAATGTGCACTTCTCACCAAATACATTCTTGCCAAATCATACACTGTGATTTCTTGTCTTTTAAAAGTCCTCAACCATCTTGTTATTTAGCACAGAAGAAATGGGATTCAGCTGGCATAGGGGTAAGACAGCTGTTAGTCAAGCTATCATACAAAGACTGGAACTTGTAATTTCCCACCYAGAATGACTAATTTAACCTTATTTTTTATTACTTTAAAACGTGGCTTGACTTACCAACTGTTGGTATGAACTGTTTACTCTGCAACAGATTCAACAATTCTGTAATTTTCTTTATGCAGGTTAACACTATGCTGAAAATCTGTATAGTATCTGCACAATGTGGTTTCTTAATTCTGCAGCTAACCAAACCACTAGGCTGGCCAAATCATCAAAGTGTCCAGAATGTTCTTACTGTTTGTATAAATCAATTATTCAAGCAAAGCTTAATCCACAGCTTACAGAATATCTTTTAATGAGGAAGCTTCTTCTTTTCCCAAGAATCTCATCTTACRAAGCAATATTTGTTCCTAATGTGGCCTTAAGCTGACAAAAGCAGCAAACATATATGTGTGTGCATATGAATATGCATATATGAATTGTATAGCTATGCTATATATATAGGGTGTGTGTGTGTATATACATACATATTTTTGTGTATGTGTAATGTATGTGTAATGTATGCAAATACATWTGTGTATGTATATATGTATACAATGCACACATACAACCTATATATAGAATAGTTATAGAGCTATGAAGTACAATTTTATCCACACCCATAATTTATAAAATCATTAGTAGAATCTGTCAGGATACAAATGAGTCAGAAATTAAAGTTCTCCACCATTAATCACATTTAGGTTAATTGGATAGTGAAACTGGGTAAAACTTGTGTTGAATGTGCTTAATAGTGTACCTGCAAGGACTTAATTCATGATTAGATTATAAATATTCAACAGCCTATTTGGTATGAGAAATTGCACTTAGAATTTTCATAGATCCTCTTTCTATTGCCACATGTAATATTAAATGTGTAGTTCCATGTCTAAAGCTTATCTATCACACTAAATTTGATCCCTAGAGGTCACTGTTATTCTGTATGAACCCACATCCTAACAGAATTACTGGGTACTTAAAACTTGACCCTTAGAAATGGAACTTACAAAGGTAACTTCTAGATAATTCAGCACAGTGGTAGTTCTTATATTATATGGGATACTGCTTACAGTGCATGCTGCTTCCAAATTACTTGATTACTCTTCAGATTTAGGCAAAGATTTATATTTTTGATAGTTAATTAAGGAATTAAGGTCCAGAGGAAATCATAACCCTTGGAAAAAAAMTGCATCATCAGAGGGAATGCTTATTTTTTTTGTATCTCAGTTTAAATGTTAGGGATGAGATAGGCAAATATTTTCTCATGATGGTTACAATGCAAAGGCCTAAATATTATCACATTCTAATAAAATATTCCTTATTATATCACAGCGAAATATGATTATGACAGAACGTATTACATATCTTTCCTCTTTATATTTTTTCTTTTTTGATGGGCATCATCTTCTTGATATTCTTGTTGCAAATTAATCTGYGTCATCCTGCACTTCCAGCAATATCTCCATTTTTCCATCTTAATGAGTCACGTACTGGCATCTCCCATCCTCCTCAAGTTGGTGTCTTCCACGTGGGCCCTTTCAAGGTGCTTGTGTATCATTCACACTTGCTGGCTACGCCTGCTTTGCTCAACGTCTCAGTCAGCCTTTTTCAAGCACCGAACACTGAGTAACACTCCAATAAAGCTTAAGGTCAAACATCGTGTAAGAAATATGGCTCAGTAGTTAAAAATAGGTATCATTAGCTTGGTTGTTTGGCCTAGAAAATCAGCATTAATGAGAGTCTTAGCAGAAGTTACATGTTGCGTGAGCCACTTAGACTGACTTACTTTTCCCCATGAAAAGTAGCAGGTCTCACCRAAATTAAAAATGAAGTATTTGGCCACATTTTCAAGATGCTACATCTGAAACCTGATTATTTATATTCTGAAAAGCACAGGAATGACTGGATCCATATATTCAGTTCTTCCTCTTTGGATTCTTGGTCATCAGCCTGAGCTTTCAGAGAGGGCAGAGAGGACCATCACCCTTGCCCTACACATGGTCCAGCTTCCTTGCAGCAATTTGTAGGGGAGGCASAAGTCAAAGTCTCCACTGTATGTATGCAGTGGTAGAGAGATGAGAGATGAGGGGCCATTCGTGTACTAGAAACATGTGAATCCAACACCTGCTATAAGTGACACAAGTCAAAGAGTGAATTACCAAGGTTCAGCTTTCTTAGCTTTCAAAAGAATCACAGAATCACGGAATAGTTGAGGYTGGAAGGGACCTCTACAGATCATTTATTCCAAACCCCACCCACTCCAGCAGGGACACCCAGAGCACGTGGCACAGGGTGGCATCCAGGCGGGTTTGAAGCCCCCCAGAGAAGGAGACTCCACAACCTCCTTGGGCAGCCTGTTCCAGGACTCTGTCATCCTCATAGGAAGGAAGTGCTTCCTCACCTGGAGATGGAACTTCCTGTGTTTCAACTTATACCCATTGCCCCTTGTCCTGTCACTGGCTGCTACTGAGCAGAGCTTGGCCCCTTCCTCCCTACATTCACCCTTTACTTATACAAATTAATCAGATTCCCTCTCAGCCTTCTCTTCTCCAGAGAAAACAGGCCCAACTCAGTCTCTCCTCGTACAAGAGAGACTGCTGTTGTTGTTCTGCGCTGGACCCTCTCTAGAAGCTCCAAGTCCCACTTATACTGGGGAGCCCAGAACTGCCACTGATACTCCAGGTGCGGCCTCACCAGAGCTGAGTAGAGGGGCAGGATCCCCTCCCTTGACCTGCTGGCAACACTTCTCATGCAGCCAGGATCCCATGGGCCTTCTTGGCCACGAGGGCACACTGCTGACTCATGGGTAACTTGGTGTCAACCAGGACTCCCAAGTCCCTCTCCACGGAGCTGCTCTCCAGCAGATCAACCCCTAATCTGTACTGGTGCCTGGGGTTATTCCTCCCCAGGTGCAGGTCCCTGCACTTGTCCTTGTTGAACCTCATGAGGTTCCTCTCTGCCCAACTCTCCAGCCTATCCAGGTCCCTCCGAATGGCAGCACAGCCCTCTGGAGYRATGGCCACTCTACCCAGCTTGGTATCATCCGCAAACTTGCTCAAGGGGCACTCTGTGCCCTCGCCCAAGTCATTGATGAATAAGTTGAGCTGTACTGGGAACACAGATGGTTCCTCCTACTTCTTGCTGGTAATGGCTTGTAAGAACACCTTGAGTGAGAAAATGCTTTTTCAAGAGGATTAGCATTTAAAGAGCCTTTATTGACAATCTGAGGCTAGCAAAGTTGAAGTGGAATATTACCCTCTAAACATCTTGCTGTTGGTTGCTATTTTTAAGCTAATGTTTTGATAATCAAGTAGATAAAGTATGTTTTGATTTAAAGACCATAGCCTTGCTATTGTGTCAGTCAACTGCATTAAGATCATTTTGTTTTCAATTATCGTCTTTTATTGAGTACCATTATCACCCATCAGCCCCTGAACAAATATCACATTGTCCATCTTCTCAGGCAAGTACTGTAATTACTCAATAACTGCAATATTGATTCTGGAGAACTGAGTCTTACTGGCTGGCATACCAAGTTGCTTACTGACTCAAAGCTGCCATGGTCAGATAGAGCTGTTTTTAATGTAGTTCCAAGTAAGAAGTCATACAAACTAAATTTAAAGTTTTCCCTGATTATTTGATGCCATGAGTTGCTATGATTGTATTCTTTAATCAGATTTGAGATCACATGTGAACTGCAAGGCGCCAGCTTTGTAAAGCTTTGCCGGAGGCCTGCAGGGCTTAATGTGAGCAAAGGCATATCAGAGGTTGCACAGGGCCTTTAATAATGCATCTGCTATATATTACCAAGATGTCACATTGTGAAACATCAAATTCCATGAAGAGGAATCCCAGAGCAAAACATCACACAGCCATGGTCAGTACACAGGCGATGCTTTCAGCTTCTCATTTCCAAACCTGTTTTATCTTTCTCTCTTGTATCACAGAAGTTTCTCCTCTTTGCAACACTTCCAATGGCAAGCAAACAACACAAACCACATCATTAAAATGGAAATCAATCTATTCAGCACTTGCATATGGTAGAACAGAATCTATTTTTCAAAAGTCTCACTGAGCTCATAAAGCTTTCCAAGTATTCTCAAGTAAACTACAAGATCACCACCAACGGATGTCTGTGGATCTGGTGCAGATGACTTTTATAACAAGGACTGCAGTGCCCCACAGATACAGACTGCAGTTACCGCCAACAAATCCAAACGTGTTTCATGCTGTTTAGAAGCTGCCCTACCTACATTGACTCCTTTTCGCTGTTTTGGCCCGCAGTGGCCTGTGAGCCACTGTCTGCCAAGGATTCGCATGCAGAAACAGGATCAGGAGCTTGTAGGTGGAAATGATTCTTTTTTAAACTTGTTGCGTGCTGTCATGTTGACTGTGTACACGGTGAGGTAGGATGATTCAGCCCTGTTTTGTGAGAAAGCTTCAGCAGTCACTGATGGGCTGATCCCCCTTTCAAATGTCATGTTGGCTCTGTTTCAGATTCCTCGCTATGCACCTTTTTTCTCCTTCTTCATGTCTACCYAAGCTGCAGTCGCCATCACAAACTGCAAGTTGCTTTCCATAGACAGCTAGAAGAGCTGGCTGGTGCGCTTGCTAGGTCTATCACTTGCTGCCGTTATTTTTTAAAGACAATGGCAAATGCAGACAACTGCAGCTGCGTAGAATCTGAGAGGGAAGGAGGTAAATGGACTGGCAAATGCACATTGATGTGAGCAAGTCAGCATTACAGGCTGAGTCATAATCTTTGGGCAGTATTTTTCTCTTCTGTCATGAAGAGCAAATTCTGTATCATTGGGCCAGCACAAAAYATATGGAGCACCGAGAAATTCAGCCTGGAGACTTGCTCCTGCTAGAAGGAGAATTTTGCTCCCGGGAAGAAACGCAGGGGCTGCTGGTGGCCACTGGGTGATGGTGCCCCAGGCCCTGCCCAGAGATGGGACCGTTTGGGGCACAACTGACATGTTTAAAACGATGCCTGGGACCTCCTTCGGGATGATCAGAGCTTTTTTGGAACCTAGYAGATTTAGTCATAGGTTTTGTCATGATTTTCTTCCCAATGTTCATTACATGATATTTACCAACCAGGAACTGCATTTGCAAGAATACACTCATCTTTGTGAATCCCACTCATATTTCTCAAATGTTTTAATGGACTTCTAAGACTCCTTTTATGGCCTCCTAAGGTTTGTTCTCCTATTGTATCATACAGATGTAGGCAGAGGAGTAAACACAGTAGCATTCAAGATCAATCCTATTAAATCCTTTCTTGTTTCTTTGCTTCAATTACTTTTCGCTTCATAATTCCTTTTTTTTTGTAGAGTCAGTGCATAGTGGGGCAGTGTAGACTGCTGTGCAGTTTCTCAGAGAATAAGCCCACTGCCTCTCCTGGGGTAGACAGCTGAATTTGCATTCAGCAGCATGTCAGCAAAGACCTTGCTCTAGGGGGATGGTTGTCAGACCTCTGGAGGCAGCAGCTGAGCTTCTCCTGCAGCAGGAGCCAGCCAGGATGGTCACGAATGGAAAAGGATCTTAAGTTTTGCAAGAGACTGTGGCTTCTGCCTCCCAGACTCAACAGGTCCTGCAAGACCTCGGCAGTCACTAGGCAGGTGTGGATCTGCAGACTGCAGCTTGCAAGCCCCACAGAGTGCGCAACCCGTCGAGGTGTAGGCGGCCTCCTCCCTCACAGATGCAAGACCTTCACTGCCATTCAACAGAAGCTTCAAAACCAGCATGAGCTGGATCCCTGTTCCTCGCACACACAACGGCTGCTGGTTCCCGCTGAGCTCTGGCTCAGCAGGAGCTGGGAGTCAAGCAAAACACTTCCAATCAGCGTGAGAGTGAGTGACGCTCAGCTCCTGCTGGGCTGAGAACCCTGTAAACTCCTCCTTTCKTGCTCCCTCCAAGCACCCTTCCGAATTCTGTAGTGCACTGATCACTTATGCAAACTCCTGCTGAAATCAAAAGCCACCTTCTTCAAAATCAATATGCTGGCCGTGCATCTGTGTTGAATCAAATATGGCTTTAAAATCCTCTCTAGAAGCTAAAGAAATAGTGGCTCGTTGGGGGGGGGGCGGGGGGGGAAGGGGTTGTTCGTTTGTTTTTCATCAAAAGGTATTGCTTTATAGGAGAGAGTGGTAAGATTAGCAGTTATGAAACTGCAAAGCTACTGGGTGAACATTTCTTACAAGAAGCATTTTTGCAAAGTTCCATCTGATGTACAGATTAAATTCTAAGTTAAAAGGTTGATTTTCCATGTGATTTAAATTAGGACAAACTGCATCAGCGTAGGGCTAGTGTAGGACGGGACTGAGGCTGTACACCATTCAGGACATTGTAAGAGAACTAACGTGGTGTCCTGTTAAATGATCTTGTTTCAGCCGTCCCTGGAAGCCCTTCTTTGTCCTCCTTTCTTCTCTTTCACCTTTATTTTATACTAATTCATACATTCTAACCCCATCTTTTACCCTTTATCACATGATGTAATTGCTTTTCCAGAAATGGTTTCCAAGGTAKTTTTTGCTTGTTTGTTTTAATGTCTGCATTCATGAGCTGGCTGTAAATGTTGGTTTTGGCCAGCTGCCTCTTTCCTGCTGTGGAGAGGACTTCTTACTGGCTAAGCTGGAGGTGCTGAGTCCTGAAGTGTTGATTCAGAGCAGTGGAGACAGGTGGGCCATCAGCAGGAGCAGTAAAGTGATATGCCACCATAAATATGACACTGTGACAACCCACAGAAACAAGCTATTTTTCTTTTCAAATTTTAGCCATGATAGCTCCTAAACTCTAAACACTAGATCCACATAGTCAAAATATATAGAAGGAATCATAGTCTTTTTTTTTTTTTTTTTTTTAAGAGCATTTATTCAGTTGTGGTATGTAGATATGTATGTAGGAGTACTTTAAAATACAGGGAATCTGGTAAATCTTAACACAGAGGTACTCAAATGGCTGTATTTGGATAACAGCCCTTTCCCCCCTCTCCCATAACTCCCCCCACACACACTTGGAGACAACTGCAGGTGATGTAATGTTTGTCCCTGAATAAACAGAGAGATTTAACAGATTTCAGATCATACCCTAGACAGGAAGGAAACAAACAAACAGATTATTACTAGCATTACACTGTATAATGCATATATTAGGCTATTATTTGTTATACTCAATTTTGAAATCTGGAACGGATCTAAGTGATCTCTCTCCTTCCCTCCTCTCCCACCACTGAAGTAAGCAGGGATACATTACTTCATTATCACTAATTTTGTAGGAAGTAGAGAGAAAAGAAATGTGATGAGCAGCCTGCTGGAGAAGGGACATTTGCTTTGTTTGTTTGTAGGAATGAAAGGCCCTTAACATATCTGATATCTTTGAGAATATCAATCTGGCTGCACATTTTACCTCTCGGAACATGTTCATACCCGAGGCTGCTTGATTTTAATACATGAACAGAATTACTTGGCTTTCTAAGTGTATATAAGTAAATTGGTAGGAAAGGAATGTGGAAGGGTCATTACAGGTTTTGTTACTAGAAGCAGAAAAAGGCTATTGTTTCACACTAAAAAAATGTACTTTCTTCCCTATAAGGTATATTGGTTATATTCTGGTTAGCTTGCTAAGAGAATCCAATGCTGAACATAACAGCTTTAGCTCTTTGCTGAGAACTCCTCTTCAGTGTTCCAGGTGCCCCATGGAGAAGAAAATGACTCGTGCTTCATGTTTTATAGAGCTCCTAATGTACTAGCCTTGGCTCAGGTATCCAAGCAATTACAGGCAACTGCCAACAGGTAGCACCATCTTCAGATGACGAGATAAGCAACAGGAGTCCAACACAGGCAAAACCATGGTGAGACACTTGCATTTTGTCAGCCTCGTTGCCTTGGGCTCGTTACAGCCATTGCCGCTTCTCAGAAACACTGGAAAGCAGCAGGCTGGCAGCCTGTCTTTTGTCACAGAAACTAGCTCTGGAAGAGACTTTCCAGTCCAGAGAAGTTAAGAACAAAGGATGCTGGTATCAGTAGTTTTATTTTATTTCACAAGCACCACATGAAAAAAAAAAAAAAAAAAAAGAGTAGTGAAATGTGACAATAAAAATCCACAGCCATTTTGCTTGCCCTTCAGTATTTTATGCTGTCTTGCATCTGAAGATCTTTGCCAGTTTCCAAGAATGTTTTCCCAAATAGTAAATCGGGCACTACATCTTCCATATCTTATCTACCTGAAACTGTTTGTCGTGTGAAGCCAAAATCCCCAGTTGGAATGCAAAACAATACTAGCAAGGGAGCTTTCTGATTACGTAGCAGGTCCCAAAGCAAAAACAGGATCACTGATATCAATAAAACCTCTCATATAATTAGTAGTAATACATATCAGAATGTTTCAAGGTGTTTGGTTAACTAGCTTTCATTGCTTTCTGCTTATTATTTTCTTTTTTTTTTCTCTTTTTAATTAATGCTTATTCATTTCCCAGTTTAAATATTTAAAGAAAAAGTCTAATTATTATGTTTGGAGTGTTAGAACCTTGGGATTCTTAAATATAAGAGCTTAACACTATAATCTGCGCTGGCTGATACTGAATTCGGCATCATTGCATCTGAGCACTTAGTTCCAGTATTTTATCYGTTTCTAGAAACTAATCCTGAATGCAAGAAGGGCTGTTACAAAATATTACTGCATGCTGTTAATCCACTATTTTGTCCCATTGCAGKGGTGGTGTTTCTTTGATAAGTCACTCTGAAGTACTGATTGAACAGAACTGGCTCTTGAGGTCTTTAGGTTTTTAGAAATCTGCTAGGTACCTTTAGAGTATACTGTGTGGCGTTAGATATAATTGTAAGAATCTACTACTTTGAGACTATAGTCTCAAAGAAAATGCTAAGTAGAATCTTCAGTAGAAAAAATCTCGTTTTCAATTTTTAAGTTTCTTAAACAATTTTGCTGCAGGGCAGATACAAAAAAAAGTTGTAATTTGAAGCACTGAACATCTAAACTCCAGCAAAATATTTCACATATTGCAGCTTGATCAGAAAGCATGTAGTCCCAAACTAACGAATAMTTAAATTTGGTTAGGCTTTGTATTACAAACATTAAGCCTAACTTGCAACYAGAGGACTATGCTACATGGAGATCATGGGGAGTTTTATCATTTAAGAATTACTCAGCTGTTGAATTGTTTTAAGTGTCTGACCTCGCTTCTTATTTGATCTTTATTTTTAATTTGAATGCATTGATTGTTGSAGCAGTTTTCAAAATATAAGCTATTTAGAAACTGATTAAAATTGATTGAGTTAATAAACAAAATTTTTGAATTAAAAAATATAATCTGATGAATGAATGCCAAATATGTCTAACGATTTGGCTCCTGAAAACAATTTTTAAGCTCATATCATTGCCACTTTAAATAAACCCCATTAGGCTACACCCAAAGTTCATACCAGTTTACCCTTGCTGCTTCCTTCTGAAATAAATGTGTAAGAAATAATCATAAATACATTTCCCCTTTACATTTATTAGAGCTGTTACATATTTTAAATCACTTCCAAGGCAGTTTTCTCCCCGCATTGTAGAAATGCCTAAGAATTCAGGTTAGCTTTTTGGATTTTTGTTTTCACTACGGAAGGATTTATTTTGTATGGTGGCTAAAGAGTAGATCAGTGGTTAGGGAGGCTGGCCACCCTCTCCYTTGGGATGAGGACATGGGCTGTGGRGGGAAAAGGAAGGAAAGGTGTTGGGTGTGAACACAGTGGAGCCACCTCTGCTTTTTCCTCATCACAGCACAGACAYGTCTGGGGTTTGGGGAGGAATGCGTGGAGTCTACTCAGGAATCTGTAAACACTTTTGCACACATCAGAACTAGAAATAAGAGGAAAAAAATTTGATTTTTATACTGTTACTATTGCAAATGAAAGTCACTTGTAACAGACCATTTGATATTCATGGAAATAYAACAATTAGATTACTATAGCCAGCAAGTATAATTTAATGTATGAAAATTTAATAATATCACAGTGAGCAGACATGCTGCATACAAAACCACCTTTTTTAATTGAGTGCGGTCCCTAAGACACATCTGTATTTTATTCAAGTGAAATATTCCTGTTTTTCTTACCAATAAACYTTTTGAGGAAGCTTTCAACCCAGGAAATATTTTTTGACATCCAATTTAATATCCACACAAAATTATAGCATGATTCTTTAAGCATAGAAACCTACCAGTAGCTACAGACCATAATTATTGTGCATAATTATTAAAACAATGAGCAGGTGTGTGAGGTAGAAGTAATGGGAAGAAATATTTTAAATATAATGAAGAGAATTAAAATGTGTATGATTTAAGATCTGTTCAATATTGGGTATGAATTTCTTACAATTTTGAATGCAAAGAAGCTAATTATTAACAAATATATAAGTATATTTATCAGAATTAAAAGTGGAGCTACAAAATAGACATGCATTCCTGCATAAAATCTCAGGTGTTCCCTTTCTTCTTCCACAGCAAACAGAATATATAGCAAAAATATATGATTTTTCCCCTCCTCCAAAAAGGAATTTTCTGAAAAACTCCATTCAATGAATGCTCACCCAGATTTTTTGGCCTGTAGGCAGTCTCCTTGGAAGGCTTTTTGTCCCTGCAGCCAAACATTTAAATTGGCAAGAGCCTCCAACATGGAGGTTAGGATGGTGGGAAGCTCCTGCCAGTGCAGTACTAATGAATATACTTGATTACTACTCCCTCCTTCAATGAAAATACATTTGTTTCTTTTGATTTAATTTTTTTCTGGATCATATTTTATTTTTGTGGATAGGACCAACAGCCATATGAAAGATAGAAAATATCTGCCCATTTTGGGAGGGGAAAGTGTATYCAGAGTCCCAATTAAGAAAGTATATTTTGACTATTTCAGAGAATTACTGATTCCTGGAATTATTGACAGTAAGGCAACAAAATAAGACCTGAAATTGCTATCAGGTGCTCAGAGAACAGAAAACCTCATGGGTTTTTGATCCTCATATTCCCAAATGCTGGTAGTTCAATACACAGCTGCTTCAATACAGACTCACAGCAGTCAATGACTAATTTTTCTTATTGTGTACTCATGAATCGAGGCTGAGAGAAGCCTGGGAACAAAAATCTTTGACCTTATGTGAAAAATAATGTGGAAAATATAATACGTAAAACCCAATAGAAATAATTTTAAGAAGAAAATTAATATTCAGTAGAACTGAACCTGATGTTTTGATTTTTATTTTTTGTTTGTTTTTAGAGAGAGGAAGAAGCTAGTACTCCCTCATAAACAATATTTACTGTTACTTTAATAGTTTAATGGCCCATCTGAGAGAGTCTGGCTTCTTTGTGTGGCCGCACCATTTCGTGGCTGCAGGTGGTTCACTGGAAAACACGTCGTGCATGGTGTGTACTCCATGTTGATTCAAGATACGTTGTGGGAGGTCTTTAATAGCTTGCCATGAGTCTGGCCTGCAAAAAAGACTGAAGCGTGAGATTCTAACCTCGGCTTCCCTGGAGGTCACATAATGACATTTCTGAATGTTTGTGGTTTGACTGAAAATTAGTTTTCATCAGAAAAAGTTTGGGGCTTTTATTTCTTGCCAAAAATTTACATTGCCTRTAGGACAGCAGAGAACAAATAGAGCAGATTTGTTTTATTTCAAAAGTAAAACGAGAGTGAGAAGCTCTAGTTGTATGGCCATCAATTATTGCCTTTCCCTGGAGAAATTTTTGCTCTCTGCTTAGTCAATCTTTATGTGCACTTTATACCAAAAGCATGGCAAAGCATTACACTTTAGGACCCCTAGAAAACAAGRCCGAACGCTGCTTGCAGCGGTGAGAGGACAGTGAGCGCAGAGCAGGAGGCCACCGTTGCCCCTGAGGCCTATGCMAGGGTGCTGCCAGCGCGGCCCCGCCATGGCTGCCATGCCATGGCCCTGCCAACGGCCGCCCTTGACAACCCGTCCTGGCCTCGCAGAGCGGCTCYCAGTCACACACCATTCCCACATTTTGACAGCTCGTGATAAGATACCGGTCCCTGAGGCGAGAACGGATGGAGACGAATGAGGCCTGTCTTAAAAAAGCATAAGTAAATGAGTAAATTCCATCTTGTCCCATCAAACATGCACATGTGCTGTGACGCACATCCCTGTTTATGGATAGTGAAGACACGTGTAACTTCTGGAGGYTGGGTTTAGTGACTAGCACCCATAAGCACATGTGATGAGCTGTATTGTAAGAATAATTTTTGGATTATTTCACTGAATGTAATATTCTTAAATAGGTGTTGTAATACAATTCACCATAAGAGAGGCATCTGAAAAACTTTATGATCTGCCCTTCTTAATAGTTACAGGAAAAATCACTGTCACCTTTTTTTTTTTCAGAATACATGGGATTCTTTCCAATTTAGGTATAGCTTTACTATATAGCTAACCTTATAATTAACTTAAAATGACGTCATAGTTATTTTTCAGTGTGAAATTTTTACACATTGAAGAAAAACAGGGATTAAAAATCTGACCTGATTTTTCCAAATTACCACAGTATTTTGATTTGTAATCTGATGTTATTATTTACTAATTAAAAATGAGTGTTCTCATTACTGTTTTAAGTTTTTTAATGTTCTTGATTTGCAAGTACTATGAGAACTCTCTAAAATAACTTTTACACATAGAGTTTTGGCCTAAGGGTATTGAAATCCCTTTGCTGAGTTGAAAATTTCCTTCTATTGGGTTGGAATCTTCTGACGAAGAACATTCTTCTTCTCCCCAAACAAGCAGAATTTACAGGACTCAAGYAGTATATTAAATACCAATCCCATAATGTACATGTACACATACGCATCGACATCCAGAAATATAGAGTTACAAATTACTTCCTTGGAAAATATTCAAATGCTGAAAACAAAGTTAGCAAAAAGCCAAAGTTAGGCAACCTTTTCTTGAGTGCATGGATGGTGATATCATCTTTAATTACATACTACATGCCGTTTAATTCTTATTTCCCCCCCTTTTTTTTAAATAGTAGCAAAACTAATGCTTTGTTCTTTTACCTCATTTCATTGACTGAACCACTGTTGTTTGAAAAATCAATTCAAGACACAGTCTGCATCAGGATCAGATGTTTATCCAGACCCTAAACACTTGGTAAAGTTATAAACCATTGAAACCATGAGAAATATTTGACATCTTTTGCTAAAACCGAACAACATAGAGTTGGATTTTGATATCTACTCCAGGGAAAATAGGAAATGTCCTTTCTGTTGAGACTGTTGGTGATATGGGATTTTCCTTCCTTCTGGCCCACAGAATGTAGGTTTAGAGCACAGGACACACCAGCCATGGTGTCGACAAGACCATCTGGTGGAGGATGGTGGTGTTGGMACGGCCAGAGAGGATTAATCATAGGAGGGAGCTGTGGGTTATACCCACACGGTTATACCCCTGAGGTGCTGTGGGTTATACATGACCTCTTTCTCTGAGCTATGTCTGGAAGTGCGGATTGATCCAGGGAGTASAGCACAACTGAAGAAAAGGTTTGCCAAGAAGTCTGAGGTGATGGACAGTTTTACTGCATATATCAGAGCTATCTTGAGTTTCCAACTACAAAATTTTAATTTCAACTGGGGGGGGAAGCATATTTTACAATCTAATTTGCTCAGCCAATAATACGTGAGGCCTATGTAAAATTGCCTCTGATCTGAGAAAAATCTGTTCCTTTTGTGACAGGAGCATACTGTGGCACTCAATCACACTTGAACCTGAAGATCTGGGATAGCCTTAACCGGGAAAAGGAAAGGAGAAACATAACACATGAGGTCAATTTTGACAGCTTAAGACTGTGGTATCTGAAAAACCGATCGGATCACATGACTTCTCAGCACTCCCAATCTCTCACAGGAGAATGCAGCCCGCAGCACTCTCTCTGGATGGATGCCCAAGACAGACAACAGCATATGGTCAAGCATGGGGATAGCAGGGTAATGGAACATAAAGTAGTGCTACCATGTGCTACCGTGAGAAGCGAGAAAGCAGCCAGGGGCCTCTTCCCAATGGGAATTTCTAGGCGGCTGCTGTGATGCTCTTTCACATTAAGAGAAACCCAGAACATTAAATTTTGCTCGCGGTATTTTCCTAGGCCTCTGAGTGCCCTTGCCATATGGAATCTACCTTGCCAGCAAGGTGCCAGACAGGTGCCAGATCACCTTCAAGCACCAAGCGCTCCTGTCACAAATAAACAATGAGGAGCGCTAAGGACTAATAAATCTTCATGGTGGATCAGCACAAAATGACTAAGGACTGGTGATCATGTAATTGTGATTCATTAGGGGAAATACTCAATACCTAATGGCCCAAATATCTGCATTCACTTGTGCGTGGTGGTTATTGGTGTTACTAGCCTAGCTGGATAGCATGGGAGTAGGCGGAAGCCATGCTGAAGGATCTTTCTTTCTGTTTTATTTTTCTTCCTCTCTCCATATTTTTTCTTCTCAACAGAAACAGGAGAATATCCRTAAGAGGTAAATGTTAATGGATTATTCTTTACTTTTTTAGACTCTTAAGGAACAGCATTTTACCCTCATGGTGTATCTGATGTTTTTCTCCTGTACTAAAACACATAAAAGTTGGACTTGATAAGTAAATACATGCTTAGGRCCCCAAAGCCACCAATTTATGAAAGGAGCCAGACAACACCGGCAGCGAAATCCAGAGCTCAAGTTCTGCATCTGGTTCAGGCTATGTGTCTTTTTTTTTTTTTATGAGTTTGTTTCTCAGCAGTCAGTGCCCAGAAAGCAAAATCACCTTCATGACTCATCTGCAAACTCTGATGCAAGGAATGTTCCTTAGCTCTGTCTAAATCTCTGGTATTGTAACCAGCAATGCAAGGAAATGCCTACTTCTGCTTGAGAACTGGAAAGAACTATAATGTTGCATGTATCTGTTTCACTGCACTCATCCTTGAATATCCAGCAAATTTTGTGGTTCAGAACAGGGAGCAATCAGGCATGGATTTGAAGATTACAGCTATACAAATGGAATGTAGATTTGGGATTGAATCTACAATTCTAAACAAAATTTAAAATGCTGAGTCAATGCACCTACTGTCCGGAAGGCACCAGTTGTGCTAGGTGCTTAAAATCTTCATCTCCTGGCCCCATCAAGGGTTAAACCTTTCTTTTAAACAAAGTCAAAGAAATAAGCATCTGTCTATCACCCTGTTTTCTCATTTTCCTACTTTGTATCAGCCTAGGAATGGGAGGAACAGCCCTCCCGTCTGCTATGAGTAACAATTCAGTTCAGTTCTTCTGTGGGGTGATTCAAATTCACATTTCCCAACTCACCTACAAAGATCTTTAGCTGCAGGGTCTTCTAAGGAGCTCTGCAGGAAATGCTCTTGACCCAATCTGTACAAGTTTTCAACTTGTGTGGTATAACAACGGACTTGGAAGCCTCTCTCCCAGCCCAGAAATGTTTGGAGTGCTTATCAGGAATTCTCTTCACAGTCTAGAGGTGCTGGTCTCTAAGTTTGGTGGGTATAAATACTTATAGTCTCAGTTCTTTGTTGTTTCCTTGAACATTTCCTGTAAAAGGACTCTTCAATATTTGTACTTACCTGAAAATGATAGATCTTTTTATTACTATTTTTGATGAATACGTATTTTTCCATGCAGATTCAGTGGATTCAGCAACATAGCAAGTCAGAACAGAATTCAGAGTTATTTTTGAAATGTCTATTATGAAATTCAAGGTGGAAGAAAGAAAAAATGTGAAAGTTATCAATTTTCAGGGTGAAAGGAATACCCTAACAAAAAGAGAATGGAAGTTTTGCTTCCTCTGGCACGCTGCACCCCTTCCSTACTGCTTAGCAACGGATAAGATGCTACTTATTTTCAGACAGGAAACAGAAACAGCAAGAAGGCTGCACACAAAGCGGCGTCGCTGCGAGTGTCCTGTCCAGCTCATTGGTGCACACAYGCTTGGCCTATAACGAAGTCATTTGCATTCACATGCAGTCCTGCCTGTGTGGACATCAGTCCAGACTCTGGGAGCTCTTGTTTCATTGAATCAAAAGAAATTTGCACATGAAAGCCACATCCGCATTACTTAACTCTGAAGCTTACTCAGGATTGCCTTCCTTTTAGACCAAAGCAAATCTGAACCTATGATTAAATCTTCAGAGGATTTCTATTTTTTTCTTTCAGATATCTGCTAGACTTGACAAGTGGTGAACATCCTCCAAGCAAATACCATTTGAGGCATTACTTATTCCCTCTCCAGTTCTGAATCTGTTCTTTCTTAGCAAAGACCCCCTCCCCTGCARAAGTTTCTCCCACCTCTCCAGTCTGCCTCGCTGCCGGTTGGCGGGGTGCAGGCATTCATCTTTGCAGCATCCGCACGCCTTTCCAGTTTAATGGCAAAATCTATTCCCATGTGCAATCAGGAATAAAAGGAGCAGATGTAGGCCCAGTACTAAATATTGATCACATTAGGTTGAAAATAATTTTCAGATTGTCACTAGTCTATTGGCAATCCGAAATAAAAGCTTAAGCCAGAAGTTGACACTGGGCATACTTACATACATAATGTAATTATCTACATGGTCAATTATGTCACTAGTGTACATGCAAAAAGTAGTTTTTGTTGCTTCTCAACAGCAAAAGCAGATTAACAATTCTGAACAGATGCTAACCAGTGTTAGCAGTAATTTGCACTTCATGTGGAGGTCAGCTTCTGACCTCCCACGTCTCTGCCACCATTGTATCTTTCATGCACATTTATTCTCTCCCACACACCCTCTTTTGTAAACAAATAAACAAAGTGGGGGAGGATAACAGCTTCAGTGACTGTCATGTCTGGGGAAGGCGTCCTATTACTGAMGCCAAACAAGAACAAAGTCTTAGGCTTATTCACTCCACTGCCGTAGCTCCAGCATTGATAGTGGAGATTCCTCTGCAGTATCCGGTTGATGTGCTTCAACCCTGACCTGAAAGAACCTTTATGGCTGACAGAATAGTTTAATTTTCGTGCCCATTCAATCTTTGGCCTCTCTGCTAAGACTGCCAACAGGGGTGCAAATTAACACCAATTATTCTGGTGTTTTATGTACTGGGCCGAGAGCACCAACTCATTTTACACAGGCCATCACCCAGCTGTCAGATGTTAATGACTTTTGGTTATTTCTGACCTGCTTCAGATTCATCTAAGTAGCTCAGAGCTGAAAGGGTCACTATCTCATTAATAAGGGTCTGGCCTGTATAACCCCCCCCATCTTTCCCTCTCACAAATGCAAGTGTAAATGTTTATTTTCACATTAAATAATAACAAAAGGCCAAACCACAGCCTGTTGCAAACTCAGTGGATTTATACCAGTATAGAATTCAGCCTATTAACATCAGCTCCATTGGGCATGGACAGTAACAAGTGTCCTTCACAGCTGACATTGATAAAGGATTGTGTATGTATTTATAAATATATCTGTATGTATTTATAAATAATTTATCTGATGATTTAACAATTAAAAACTCAGTCTAAAACATCATGAACAAACAGCTCTGGTCATACACCATTTTGTGAGGAAGTTRGTCCAATACACAGAAAGTAGGAAAGTAGCAGTAGAAATTGAAGAATGTGCTTCAAATTCCATGTAAATTTGCTTAGTGCTAATGCAGCATCTACAGGATATGTTTGAAAGCAATCAAATGCTTAAATGTTTTAACTGTCTCCCTGCTAAATTTAGTTTTTTATTAAATCAACTATTGTAGGCAAAATAATTACCACTGGATTATTGAAAGCTTATTTGCTGAGGATTAACTATGCAATAGGTGATAATTAAGGTTTTATGAAACCGAAATAATAATAATAGAACAGGTTTTAGTTATACAGTAACCCCCTTCACCGCATCAAAGCACTGCTATTGCCRTGCACGTGGAGCGTGTGCAATTTGCAGTGTATGCAAATCATGGAAGGAAATCTGAAATAAAAATTAGCCATTGTATTCCAGACATTACATTGTTCTCCACTCTCTTCCCTCCTTCCTTTCCTGCTTTAAAGCTTTCTAAAATTTCAGAGAAAATGTTATACAAAACCGAAAATGATTAACTTTGCTGGTGCTGCCTGGACGGGAATATATTTGTGGAATTTATGGTRTCACAAGTAATACTCTTGCAGCAACTCAAGAGTGATGGCACAAGTGCCCTAGCTTGCTTTCCAGCTATGGAATAAGCAAAGGTGATAGAGGCCTCCTTTAATGTCTGTGGCATTCCAGACTTTTCAGAGCATAACATTTATTTATGGGACAGCCTTAGTAGATGCTGTGYGAAGATGTTACATTAATATTGTGACACAATGTAGTTGTTTACAAAAATGTAATTAATATTCTGCCCGACTCTCTCTGCTGTCTTCTGGAATTATGAGGCTCACAACCACAAGCATCTCTCCATGCATGGGTATAATTATTCTTTATTTTGTTCCCCGCAATATAATAATGCACATCACAGCAAAAAGTAACTCAGCACTCCTTGAAATACTCATAAAGAAAAGGGCAACGCTGGTAGACATTATGTTGCACCATCCAAAATCTCAGCCTAAACTGGAGTGTCTGAATGCTGCTTATTTGATTTAAAAATACAGCGCTAAGAGGGGCTGCATTTTCCCATGGGTATGTATACATCCTGCACACTCTTTTTGACATAAGACATCGTGTATGTAGTTACTAGCATATAGTTACTTTGCTTATATTGCACAGCTTAAGAGAGTTTCAGAGCCAAAGGGCTAAAGTCTTCTCTGTTAGGCACTTTAAGGGGGTTAGTGTGCGATAGTTGTTGTTGCTTAGAGCATAGGAAAACAAAATGTTTTAGTGTATATTAAGCTACCACTAAAACAGCAGAAGGTGCCTGTAAAAAGTAAGCCCAGTTTTCTTATTTCTTACTTCTTCCCTTCAGCCACAACTGTGGTTTCTGCCTTAACACATTCCTCCTCCCTGTCCTGAATCCATGCCAGCCCAGAAGTTTGCTTTCCTGATTTTCAACACCTTTAAGGATGCTTTTGCATGCTTTTTACAGCCAAAGATAACTCTCATTTGGATTTTTCCATTTAGAAAATTTATTCTGAAGCCCCGAGCATCCTGATTGTTTTCGAGGCTTCAAGAGTCTCATCTGGATCTGTATAGTCCAAAACATGGATGAAAATGTTCTTTCATTTWTTTCTTTGTTTTCAGCAATAAATCATGAGACAACGTTCTGGGTCTTTCATTCCAGTGTTCTTTTAGTGAAATAAAAAAGAGTTTAGATCAAGGTTAGCCAGCGGATGTCATATAGTTGTATAATTATGAAGCTTTTGTCGAAGCTTTACATGATAAATCACTGTCTGAACTCTTTCTTTAGAGGCTGTGGTGCCGTTTAAGATCGATAAGGTATGTGTAGGCAGATGGCTGAGAGCTGGAGTAAAACATACATATTGGAAAATAACAGGACAATCTACTGGAATGAGGTCTCTTCAATATTTTTAATAGTATGAGCAAAGCAATCAGACTGAAAATCAACACCTTTTCAGAAAGTTAAGAGCCATTGCATGTGGCAATGTCAGGGATAGTCGATAAAACAGTGAGAATTACTATTAGCTACCAGAAAGTGCTGACTACTGTTTTCCTCGTTATGTTTGGTATAATAAATAAGCGTGATGTGCAAGACCGCACTTTATAGCAACGATGAGAAAATATTTATCTGTCATAGCAACAACTACAAAACTGTTAGAAGAGAGATACATGGAAAATTTAGCAGGAATTTGTAGGAATTAGTAACACCCAGTAGAGTTAATAGCCCACTCAGAATTTGCCCACAGATATTTCAGATTTTTCACTGAGATTTAACTCTATATCATGATCCATATGTAGTTAGGCAAGATATTATTCTATGGACAATGCACGTACTCTATTTTTAAGCCATACAATATGTATATTACTATATATAGTGGAGAAAAAGTAAGAATTGGAGGACATGCTGTAACCCAGGTACTTGGGACATTAACTCTTCCTCCTCCCACTCCACTTGCGATATCTTTTAAAATGATGACAATAAAACTATATGGTTATGCATATTAGTGAGGTAGATAATTCAAATTGCTGTATTTTGTTTTGAGAACTGTGAATCTGAAATGTCAATATGGAAAGTTACTTTKCAGAGGATGTTGACACTAAAGATACAGAAAACTGTTTTATTGACTTTTAATAGGAGAGGTTTCTGTGGTTTGGTTTTTGTTTGTTTGGCTGATTTTTGTTTATTTAAYCTATTACTTCCTCTTACTTTAGGGAAAAATTTGGGTCTCGTTTTTTCTTTTTTACCTGTGAAAAGACAGGGGAATTAAAAATGACAGGGAAGTCTCTGGCTGGAAAACTAGGAGCATTGTGCCTCTTCCAGAGTCCTTAATTGAAGCATTCAAAGGGAAATGTGGAAAGATGTTTCCCTTTCACACAACTGTGGAGTGTTTGAATGTTTGTATGAATATGCCGTAGCACAGTGTCCAAAAATTGAGTAATGGCACCACCTGGACGCTCAAGGCTGACTCATGTGCGTGGCATTTCTTGCTTCCATTGGAAGGAACTCATCTCTCCCAAGTACAGAAAGTCCTGTTTCTAGCTGAGGAAGGGAATGACATTGCCTTGACCTATTAGCCAGCTGCCCAGAGAGTAGTTCACACACAGGTCTAAGATTGTTCTCCCAAGCAGAAGGAAGCTCTGGATGAATTGCTCATTCATCATTCCAGCATCATTAAATCAAGCTCTTCCTCTKTTGTTGCTTTGTTACTCCTCAGTACTAGTGAAGAAGCCAAGTTTCGCTGAGGCTGAGACAAACAAGATAACTTTGTACTCCAACCTGTTGCTCCCTTAGCTTTCAATACTGAGCTGTCTCATTCTAACGTGGTAAGATCCTGAGTTGGGAGAAGATGAATAGAGCATGTGTTAAACTTTAATGCTTGTGTGTGTGTCTCAGAATGAAAGGGATCTGTACTATCTTTTTGCCTTCTGCTCTGTACTGGCCAGTACCTTTTTTCTCATGCACGAGAACTGCGGATCTAATCAACTCACATACTATAAAAAAAAAAAAAAGGTTTAGGAAAAGAGGAAAAAGAGAAGATGCTCAGAAAAGAAACCCAAGAGTGCTCTTCTGTACTGTATATAGAGAAGTGTTCAACAGGACTTATATGCGTGCTGGCAGCAGGCCTCAACCAGCAATCACACTAAAGAGATGACCCAATCGTTGACCCACTCTGGTCTCTTTTCATGAGATGGAAACAGGAGCTGATTCAGGGAAAAAGGTTTTGGGAACTGAGCTRAAGACATCATAGGTATTTCAGTAAAGTCTCGGTAAACAATTTTACAACTTTCCATGTATTTTATTTTCAAACCTTTACATACTCATTTAAATAAAATATGAATTTTCTTAAAAATAAAATGGAAAAGTTTATATATATATAAAGTAGTATAGATATATCTATATATACACATAGATATGTGTGTGTATATATATATATATATATAAAATCTGTATTTGCTTGTATATCTGGCTTAGAAGTTTTGCAAAGAGCACAATTGCTTATGTTGGTTTTCTTTTCCATTCCTGACTAATGTCAGAGTGAAGAGTCATAAGCAGCCAGAAATAATAATAACAACAACCTTTTGATATAAAGGTTGTTAACATTGGTGTTAACATAACTTTGATATAAAAGTTGTTTTAACAATTATATAAAAATAGTATAGTATTTCCTTTCACTAAAGTGACCTGATTTTCCTTGCTGTTTTGACACAAGATAATGTTTGTAAATTAACTTGCTTAGATTAGCACTGGAGTTTGGAAACTTGATATGGGCAGCACAGCAAGCCTGAGCTTATTTCCATAAAAGCCAACAAAATCATTGCCTGTGACTTTAATGACACAAATGTAGATGCTGTCAGAATTACTCTCTAGCTGGACAAAGTGAAAAATATGTCACCATAGAAAATCTAAAGAACTGGATTGTAAAATGCTTCACTATATTTTCKGAAGGATCAGATAACTTACTGAAATATGAAAATGTTAGGCCCCATTCTGGCAGGGGAAATCCAAGCAAATAAGCTGATCAAACAGTTTCAAGATAAGAGGGCAAATATGTGCCTATGGGACGATCTGTTGGATTTAAATGCTAGGCTACTCCCAAACTATACTCAAGAGTTCTAGACTTGGGTATTAGCTTATGATTTTGGATATCTCTCTCCATATGTAAAAGATAAGAGCTCAAAAATCCCTTGTCTGTCTCCAAATTGATTCTTCTAGATTAATTTAGATCTCATGTTAATGGCAAAATGACTTATTTTTCATAGTATATGCCCTGCTGCTTTTAATAATCGAAATCGAACTGTGGCTTAGGTCTATTTTTTTTCACCTACTGTTTTCCAGCCAGTCCTATATTAATCTCATTTTTAGACACTTGTAAACTACCAAAAATGCAGCTTTTTTCCCCAATATAAGCACATGTTTTTCAACAGATACTGTAACTGCTAAATAGTAAAGGATACTCCTTTTATCAACATTTAGCTATTTGTAACTCATATGTGTAGGCTGCTAAAAATTCCTAGGTTAGACTGGGAAAAAAATTCTAAAAGTCTAATTGACTGGAACAGTTACTTGCACTTTGGAGCATAGACTACCAACTAGAATCATCTTATTTTTTATTTTTCCCACAGAAGTGATTTTATGTCCACGAAAGCTCTTTAGCAATTCATAGCATTGCTAGCTTTCTGGTTCTGCTGTTCTGAAATACAGTAATCCAAGGATCTGAATTCTGTAGTTCCTTATCTCAAAACTAAGYGAGCTGAATGAAATATGACAATAGAGAATATAAATCTAATGTAATGTCTTAAATTAGAAGAGCTAGTGGTCCCTTCTGATCTTAAAGTCTGTGAAACTTTCATTAGAAGTCTGCCAATCACTCTTTTCTTGTGCTTTTTCTTCCTCTTTAAAAATCCTAAATATTTTTTCGTGCCTTCTCCTACTCATTTTTCATTGTCTAACTTTTCACTACTCCCCCGCCCTTGATAGTTCCCTTACATTCAATTTCTTGTCAAAATATTCCCTATGCCTTTCTCCTCTTCCCGTTTGAACATACATCTATCTTAGCGTCTTTCCATTTTTTTATTTCTAATAATTCCATAAAATCCATTAGTGCTTGAGTCATCCATTTTCCACCTCAAAAAATAATCCAGTACTTCCTGTATGCATATATGCATGCCTTCATATCTGTAACTCACAAATTAATTTTCAGCTTTCTTTTCAAAACTGATTCTCCAATATTCAGTTATTTGTCTGCCCAGATTATTTTGTTTCCTCTTTTGTCCAGGTCAGATATAATTTCAGTCATAATAAATTTTCCAAACTGTCCTCACCTTTAAATCTTGAGCATTTTGTGATAGCTTTACGCTCACTCGCTCATAACTTTTGTGTCATTCATCTATTTTTAGGCCCTGCATAACTTGCCTTCTCTCCAAAATTTCAAGATTTATGAAATCTCTGCTGCAGACTATTTTTTCTCATCTTTCTTCTCAATTCCTTTCTCTCATCGAGATCATCATCTAAACTGGAGTTGCCTTTGGAGACCTGCACTTAACCCATTATCTTGTCCACTCTCTCCAGTTAACCTCCTGACTACATCTTCTTCCCTCRCATCAATCCCCTTCACCTTGTTATATCTGTGGTCTACATGACTGTCTACAATAGCGCAATAGATTTTTCTATAATACATCCTAAGCTAAAGAATGGTATGTTACCCAAACTGCAGACCTTCTGGACTTCAGAGTACAAACATACATACACACACATATATACACATACATATACTTATAAATATTATATAATTTTAATATTTTATATACAGTATAAAATATTATATTTATTATTATTTTAATATATGTATAAATCTTTTGTTGTTTACTAGGAAACCAATTTCTTCTTTATTTTGGGATATAACTTAGCTGAGATTGTTAACCCAGCCTAACTTTGAGAAATAAATCCCATTGTGTTGCTACAAGGTCCACAATAATCAGCAAGTACTTGAGCAAGGGCAGACTGTACTATTTTGACGGTGTTGCCTCTGGTTACAGTACTTGACATCAGTAGAAGTATGCCACTTTATGTCCATACGAATTGTCACTGGGAAAGGATTTTGATAGACCTGGAAAGCCTGACAGTAGAAGAGAAGGGCTCCCAAAAGCTCTCAGCTGGCTGCAGCTCCACCACAGCACCTCAGTGTGTGTCAAGTGACAGAGCCCTGGAACAGGCTGCCCAGGGAGGTTGTGGAGTCTCCTTCTCTGGAGGTCTTCAAAACCTGTCTGGATGCCACCCTGTGCCCCGTGCTCTGGGTGTGCCTGCTTGAGCAGAGGGTTGGACTAGATGATCTCTAGAGGTCCCTTCCAACCTCAACCATTCTGTGATTCTGTGATTTTGTGAAGTTGTCCCCTTCCTGGACAGCCCAGTGCTGGGGACCTTCTTCTCTAGTGGGAGAAGCCATTTCCTCTCTTTATTCTCCCACGCGTACAGTCTTAACCCTGTTAAAATGGAAGCTAGCTCTTCACAGTCAGAAGTTGTAGAAGCATCACGGAAATATTTTGAAACAGAGAACACAGCACGTATTTTAACTACTGTAGGTGAGAAAAAATATTATGCATATGGATGAGTGCAACCCATTCATGAGTTATTAGTCCCACAAGTCCCCAGAGGCAATCAGATATCCACCTGATGCTCTAGCTGCTGGAGGTCGCTTCTGAAGCCTTGAGTTAGCTGACAGATGTGTAAAAACTCATGTAGGGAGAGAGACAGCTCCCTGCTGAATGAGCTGCGCGGTGGAGAGGCTCGTGTGAGCTCTTAATTCCAGTACAAGGCTCTGCTGTGCTCCTGAGTGGCTGGCTTCACACAGCGATGAGGAAAGACGAGTGTCCTGGACATGAATCTCTCCCGGTCGACTGTCTTGGCATAGTCTTAGAGCAGGCTGATGTTGGCTTCTCTTGAGAGGTCTGTTAGTCTACTTTACTGTAATAAATTCATGTATTAGAACCCTCTGAGGAATTCTTGTATTTTATAGAGGAAAAGGTTATAAATTTTATTCTTTTATAGAGGATAGACATACTTAAAAACCCTTCCCACTGCACAAAGTATAGTGATATGAAAGAGATCTCTYTCTCACATTTGCTGTCATTGGCTCCTAGCTCTGAGTGACCACCCCTGATTAACTTTTTTTTCGCTGTAAAAATAATGAAACAAACATGCAGTTGAGATCACCTGTCCCAACAGTGAGTAGTCCAAAGGAAGTCAGGAACAACATGTTAGCCCGGTAAAGACCACTGCTTGCAGGTTGCTGAAACATGCCCTTCTGCAGGCAGCTGGCATTAA
Organism: Nothoprocta perdicaria; assembly: GCF_003342845.1. Lineage (NCBI taxonomy): Eukaryota > Metazoa > Chordata > Aves > Tinamiformes > Tinamidae > Nothoprocta > Nothoprocta perdicaria. The sequence goes on along the minus strand of NW_020456087.1, from coordinate 3,951,488 downwards.
ATATCATTCTGCCCCATCTGACATTTTAACAGCAAATACAGCATAAACATAGTGTGGAGCCACACCATAAAGACAAATTCCTTCATACAAAAGAAACCTTCTTTATAAGAGCAGAATCTGGCCAGTGAATGTGTTCATTTTTCCATAGTAGTAGGATGAGGCAAGTGTCAAATAAATGATTGCATTCAGTAATACAAACTGTGATTTGTATTTCAGTGTGCAGAAATGTAAGAGAGAGATGAGGCAGCATGTTCTAGACTGCAGCTGCAGAGACTCAGATTTCTGCAGAGTTCTACTACTACCTACTCTAGGACTTTATAGCAGGCATTTCACCCAAGTACCTAATGTAAAGTATGAATAATGGTGTTTTCCTTGCTTCCGTAGATGGAAAGAAAAGTATGATAATGAAGAGTTAGGATATGTGTGCGTCCTTTTTTATGCACCTGTAGTAATAACTACGTGCACTCTATTCAGTCACTGCAGATTAAAAATACCTTGATATCTTAGTGAAAAAAAAAAACAGAAGAAAACGTTTGAAAATACAGGTTTAGGAAGAAATATAATTCCAGGTAGAGTAAACAAGACTGTAAATTGACATCTAAGTCTAAATTAAACAGAATATCTAAGTTTCTACTTTTGATGTAAAGTATCCTTTAAGCAGAAATTCTAAGTAAAGGCAATGTGAAAAAAAAGCTTTGTAACGAGAATGTATATTTTGAATAACATAGCCTTTGGTCTAATGAGCAAGGTACACATCTTTTTTCACTCTGTGCTTTGTTATTCCGCAAATACAGACACATACAAAGGCACAGCCAAACACACACACAAATTTAAGCTTTCAAATGCTTTCTTATGCCCTCAAGAAAATACTCGTTTGTTTGGTCTTATTTTGTTGAAAGAATACTGATTAATATTGCCAATGGAAAATGTACCAGATTTAGCCACTTAGAAAGAAAACGCTATGACCGGTATCTCAGTCAAGTTCTCTCTGCTGCTGCTTCAGCTGTCAGAGTCAGTGGCGCACTGCAGCATCCAAGGTAATTTCCATTTACTGGGAACAGCTGCTTGCTTCAATTTCCTGGCTGCTTTGTCTTTCTGCTTGCCCCCTATCCATCTAGCAGCACTCACGTGTCACTGGCCCATGACATTTACCACACACCAACGATGCCCGTGCGCCTGCACGAGGACGGGGCCCATCTTGAAGGCCAGGTTGGCGCCGTGCGCAGCGCTCCCTGTCGTGTCGTGTCATGTCGTGTCGTGTCGTGTCGTGTTGTCGCAGGCCAGCGCCTCAGTGGAGCGCGGCCCAGCGCGGCTGCCGCTCTCAAGCGCTTGCTCTCTTACGTGGCAGTTACCTGTTTGGTTACCTGCTGAGGAGACACTCTTAAAAAACACTCATGGAGGACTTCTTATTTACTCCTCCCTGCCCCTCGCCTTGCCATCTATGACTCTGGATGCTAAAAGGAGAAGCCATCTGACAGGTTCTAAAAATGCATGGAGTATTTTGGATTAGCTAATGAGTATATATCTATATTAGCTGTGGCGCTTCTAAAGGGAAAGCTTAGAGAAAAGGTGAGAGAGGGAGGAAAAGAAAGTAGTTATAGTTACATACTTCTTTACATAGTGTTGTCCCTCATGTTTTTTTCAAATTACTTGAAAAMTAGCAAAGTGGTAAAATTCATACATACATTTAAGGTTTTTGTGTCTTGTATCGATGAATTATTCGGATACCACAGAACTTGAATAGAATTGAGATGGGCAGGATAAAACCAAAAACAGGCAGCTGTTTAGCTATTACCACTAAGCATGTGGCAAAGTCTGGGAAAAGCTAAAGCAGACCCTATGTGTCATATACAKACAGCATTCAAAACTGACTCTTCTGATTTAGTTCACTGTGTGAACTAAAATAAATGCTGAATTTCAATTTCTATGAGACCCCTATGTCATAAGAATAGGAATGGAAGGGTCATATCACCAGGTTTCATTTTGAAATTTTCAGTATTTCCCTACTTACTGAATCTTTCTGTCTTACTTTGTGCTATAGTGGCCAATTTCAATCCTTAGAGATATATGTGTCTAAGACAATATAAACTAACAAGAAATAATATTATTATTATCCATGGAGAATATGAARTAAGAAATGAATAGCTGAATTTGATTGAAAAGATATTTTGTGGCAGATAAGAAATCTAAGAAATTCATGCTCTTTAATCTGCTTGTTCATTTCCTACCTTGAAGAAAAATGAAATCTTATTTCCACTGAGAATTGCACAGAATTATCAGACAGGACCCATGTGCCTCATCCAGCCAACCCAGATGCCAAGCGTTTCAACATTCCTTCTGTCATTCAGACACAGCAGCATGAGTCAGAACACTGTCTTGAACAAAAAGTTTAATCTTGAAAATATAATCCATTTTTACAATGTGTTGCATTTCTTTCTCATCTATTGAGAAGAGCTGCAGCACAAAGGCCACAAGAGACCACCCAGTCTGCCTTTTTACCCATCCCTCCTATGTCTAACCCAATCCTCAACAATATAATGGCATTTCCTAGCTAGTATAAATGGGTTTATGTAGAATTTGTCTGTTATTACTTGTTATTAAACCAGCTCAAGGAGTAGAATCTCTTCAAATTTCTTAAATTCAAATTCAAACAATGATCCATCTGGGAAAAATAAATGTATAATTAGTGCTGATTCATAAAACTGGTACACACGGGCAAAATAAAGTTTCTAAGTGACCTTTCTAGCCTTCTCTTAATGTCGCCCTCATGCAACAACTGTACTACTTGTCCATGTCATAAATCACTCTTAGATTCTCAATTTGTTTAACTCTGTCCAGGGGGGAAAGGATTAAAGATGACATATTTCTGTCTAATTGATATTGACTGCTATATTTAAGCCCGAATTGAGAATCACATGGTATAAAGCAGTTAGAAAGAGAAAAGAGGCAGGAAAATGATGCAGGTCTCTAAAATGTTCTGATGCTTAAAACTGCCTACGTTAGAGAATAGCAGAAAAGGAGGATCATTACCCAAGTCAGTAGCTTGGTTATATGCATAAAAATGTTTGTGTCCTAAAAATAATAAAGTGATAGTGGAAAGTGGGAGCAGTGCAGAATGAATATCTGAATAGCTTACTTAAAATTGCTAAACTGGACAGTAAAGATAAAAAACTCATAAGTCTGTTCCAGAATCCCAGGTCTTTCATTCAACAACTACAACAAAAAAGTTAAAAAGTTTTCTTTTTCAATACATGATCAAGCATGAAATTAAGGTGAAATATTTGTTGTTAAGATTAATCAGACCTTAAAAGCAGCTTCTTTGCTATTGTTCTCTTCAATCTAGAGTTGTTGATGGATAACTAGCATTTTAGAATTGCGTTTTGGGACTGCAGATAGTTAAAATGTCCTGCCTGTGTAACCTGTGTCTGTCCATTGGATTTATTTCTGTGTACTAAGTCAGATCAGTCAATTGAGGAATGGACAATGATTCAGAGTCATTTCTTTAAACTAAAAGTTCATGGTCTTATGTGACTAGTATTATTCTAGGTAAAAAAAAAAATATAAATTTGTGCAGGGCTGATTCACCTGTGGTAGAATCTCAAGGCTCCGAAAACTGAAAGGAGATAAAAATAAGGCAACACACTCAATACCCCCCTCCATAGCAAATAAATAAATACATAAATAAATAAATAGSAGGAATGCCACTTGAATTAACTGACAATTTGAGAAGTATTTCTACTTTGAGTTAAACAATTTTTACAAAAGTTTAAGTCCGTTCTACTGTAATTTCAGTTTTATGCACATAGCTCTTCTTGTATAGGTTATGAAATGCAGCGTACCGATTTGGAGCATGAAGATTACATAAAGACACTACAAAGTTATTACCAAGTAGTATGCGTAGAATAATTTTTGAGTCCCTAACCAGCCTGAATCAAAACACATGTTTAACACCAATCTTATGGATGTTTGCAGAAGGCATCTGTAAAACACTGAAGTGGCTTTCAGGTAAATGGCAGTTTCACCATTAGGAAGTGCTTTGATTCCTCATATCCTCTTTCTATCATGATTACAGGAAACTCTATTTTTTCTGCTAAGTGGAAGAAAAGGAATTCATTAGGGAAATGTCCCTCTGACTCCATTCAGAGGACTTTTCAGTGAACCAGGTTTTGAAGAAAGCCCTGAGATGAACATCTGTGATTAGTACCGTTTATTGCCTCCTCTTCCAAGAGCTAGAGACCTGGTAGAGATAATGAMCTGCACTGACTACATGCAGTAGATCTAAGCTGAATTCTGGCAGTAAAAGTGAATCAACACAAAAGGTTCATCAGCCAATTCAGTGTTCKTTTCTTTTAACATGTATGACTGGGGTAGTAACAGAAGCAGAGAAAAGGCAGCTGGAGCAGACAGAGTAATACAGTGTCATAGCTAGTGTCGTATGGAAGAAAACTGTTTTTTTGTTTTTTTTTTTTCTTTTTCCAGAATAAAATATAAAACTATATAAAACTATAAAGAGTGAGCACTTTGCCAAAGAATTAGAACTTAATGGTCTTTATATATTCAGCTGTAGTTATATATTTTATTGCACTGGAGAAATAGGAATGAGACTTTACATAAAACCAAAAGTAAGGAATTTAAAGGAGACGTACCACTTTAAATGTTCTAGAAAATGTAAAAAAATAGAATGATCTAATAAATTTAGTCTTATATTATCCTTTTTTTTTTCCCCCCTGGAAACAATGAACAAATATTTTCTCAGCTGTCCATTTGCGTGGTTTCACCTGACCATTTTCAGACTAAGATGAGTGTAAAAAAATCTCTATTTACTGAGATTTTTATAGCGGAGTGCATATTCTTTAATGTAAAAAATTCTTCCATTCTTTCTAAAGTAATCGGTATATATTGAAATAAAAAAAAAAAAAAGAAAGAAGTTAATCCTCAACTTTTCAAGTATATGTGTAAAAATATATGATAAGATTTTGAACTGATGCTGGTCCATAAAACTTAGTTCATGCATAAAATTAAACATATTTTGCCTATCACAAAAAAAATGAGCAAAGTAATAGAAAAATGACAATTTTATGATGCAGTTTTTTTTATTCAAATGGTAAATTAAAAAAAAAAAAAAAAGGAATTTATCTTCCAAAGGCTTTAGGAGTATCTGCAGATAATTCAAGAGTTAAATAATTCCTAGAATCCTTAAAGACCTGGCACCTTCTGGATGGCTTTCCGGCTTGAAGATAGCCGTCGAGGTTCCCCGGTGCCGTGTTGTTCACCAGTGCTGTGAGCAGTGACATCTCACTGTAGTTCGCAGAGATTTATGCACTGTAGGGAGGCTGGTTGACTGCTGAGCCATCAGACTTTGCAGAATCAGACAGTTCATGTGATGGGGGAAGAAGAGGGAAGAGCTACAGCCAGCCTGTTCAGCTGGAGAGGGAGGGCAGATGAGCAGTGTTTGCACATACACTTGGGCATAATCCAGTTAACAGTAACCTCTCACCTTAGTCTTTTGGGGGAAACAGGAATTTCGAGAAGARAATTTCACATCATAACAACTATGCAGTAATAAGATTTCACATTATAAAGATCTGCCAGTCTGGCCAAAGTACTGCTTTTCTGCTGACAAAAGAAAAATTTATAGTCTCTCAAGAATTTCATTTATTAGTTTAGCATTACATATGATATTTCAAGTGGTTCCTTTCAAGAACAAAAATCAGAACTATGACTAATACTTCGGTAAGGGATAAGATCACTATACTGCATTACAACAAAGACATTATCCACCTGATCAAACCAGGCAYCAAAGCTTTTTAAAGTAGAACTAATAAAATAAAGATTTTTAAATAAAAAGAAGTGGTTTATCCTCACCTTAATCTGCACCATCAGTGGTTCTATATCTGATAGAATGTAATCTGAAATTTGTAGAATAGTAACTTAGAAATTGCTGAATATAGCTCCAGTGGGTAAACTCTTCCCTTAAAACTTAAATACATATCTTTAGCTTTACCTTTTACTAGACTGACAATGACTAGCAATCTTTAGGGTAATAAAAATGAAATCCAGAGCATCCTCAGGATTCTAGTCAGGTGTGTTGCTGCCAATAACTACAACTTGTGGCAATAAAAACATGTTTTGCAATTCCTGTATGCAATAACAGAAATATTTTACATTTATTGCTCTAATATATTAGAAAATGCTTAGAGACATATAATTTGCATACTGTACAATATATCTGAAGTTTGTTCTGTGTACTCTGCAGTTCAGTTTTCTTAAGAATGTAATTTTTGTGTTTGCTTTTATAAACTTAGCTTTTTGGAAAGGAGGAACACTGTGGATATAAAATTTCCTGTTAATACTCTATGATACAATTTGTTGCCTTGGGCACAAAACATGGGTTTAAATGGCTGGCCACAACTTTACGGAGAACACTAAGAACATAAACAACCTTAACCCTACCAGAAATAATTCACTCCCAGTCATGGAGGGCAACCACCCCATCCATCCCATAGCTGGAGGATGCAAAGCCAAGCAACAAGCACTTAAGGGCAAAGTTGTTGGGCAAAGAGATGCTGGACTTGATGTGCATGTTTCCTAGACTTTTCCCAGGGCTCAAAGCCTACTAGGATAATGAGAGAAAAAGGATAATGAGAGATAAAGGGTAATGAGAGTTTTTGGTGAAAGGGGATGGTATCTGGAGGGTAGTTATGTGATTGCACGTGGGTGTTCATATTAATTATCCCAGTGAGCATTGCAATTAAGTATGAGAGTTGTGAGACAATTCACATTACAGAGCTACAGCTCTCTGAGATCCAGGTACTAGATTTGCATTTCCTGGCTGTGGGACCTTGGATTAGCTCTTAGAGAAAACCTGTTGATGGGCAGGAATCACATGAGCCAGGCAATATTGGGAAAAAAAAAAAGTGAAATATTTGACGTGGAAATCCTTGAATAATTCAAGAAGTTGGCAGAAAAATACTCCCAAGAAAAGATAGATAACACTAAGGAAAAAAGCTGATAAGGAAAAGATTCAGGGAATTCATCCAGAGCAAGGATCAGCCCATTCCAGGGAGAAATGCTGCCTGGCCAACAGAGGCTCGTCAAGTGTCTGCATCTGCAATGGTAAACATATTACCGCTCACCCTGGTAGTCTCAGGGGTCARCCGTGCATACTGTTTACTTCAGGAGGAGCAAGATGGTTTTCAGCCCTTGGCAAGGTACACAAGACACCGCAGATTGACCTTGGTTTTGGGATAGTTATCCTGTGAGTCCAGCCGTTCAGGGGAAGTGCCACCCACGTGCTTCCCTCTTCCCTGTAACCTCCCGTTCGTAAGGAGTTATACGATGTCAAGTTGCTGCAATAAAAAAGAGTGTGCCTAATGAAGATAGGAGTCTTGTAGCTGCTGAATGCTGTAAATGGCACAGATGCTCACTAATGGTCAATGCAAATGTATTATACAGAAAAGCTAGATTGCTGCTGATAATTAATATGAAGAATTAGCTAAATTAAATTAGTGAGAATAAGAGACCTTCTACCTTAAAAATGTACCATGGATAATTTCATCATATAGAGAAGAAAATCAAACATTAACAGATACCAGTAGCAGTTAGTGGTAATGGTATAAAAATATAACTAAAATAAAATTTGTCTTTTAGCAAATTGTCAAAAGACATCACTCTGCATTTAAGGGAACGGAAGAGCAAAGGCCTATAATGAGCTCTATAGTCCAAAAAATACTTCCAAATAAAAGTCATAACCACTAACATAACACCTGAGCAAATCATAAGATGTCTTATTAGCTGCTTCTTAGTCCTTTCTGCCTACAAGTGATAGTGAGCAAAACTTGGTTAGTGCCCTCCCTCAGTCCTCAGTGAGACATCACCTCCTGCACCTCGTCAGCAGCAGGGAGCAGATAGCTCTGCTCGTGCCAACTTTGGCGGTCAGTTCCTGTGCAGGCGGTTGTCATCACAAGCGGCTGATGTTTTTATAGACTGTGACGGTGATGCCTGCCGAGTGTACTTTACACAGGCGCGTGTAATGAGCCTGTAATTACTAGTATGTGTGTATTAGAACATCGCATATAAATTCAAATTTTGCTGTTAATGAAGAGCACAGATTCAACATTAATGAGCCCTACTTGTTTACATTTAAATTTATGAATACAGTGGTAATAAAGCAAAACTTCATACCAGAATTTATGTATAAATAAATTTGCATAACCTTAAGCTATGGTTAGCTCTTGACTACTTTTATATAGTACTTCAGCACTTACATTACGCATCTCAAATTGGCACCTGCCAAACAAGTGAAAGAGAAATGAAGATAAYTAAAGCCTAAATGAAATGTAGTTCTTAGCCACTAACAAATTATTTTGATTGTCTGCAAAAACTCATATGATTTCCAATCCAATTCTCTTTATTTTATTTTCTTTCTAAGTATGAACTCAACACTGAGCTGATGCATGAGATATTTTGCTGTCAGAAGTCCAGGAAATTTTATGAACCAAGGCAAACCGTCGAACATATTTTGCCTGTCAAGAATTATGGATATMTTGAGAACTGAGGCACATAGAATCCTAAGGCTCCATATGAGCTTTGATAAGGAAGTGTGAACTAATAACCCTGTTTGAAGACATATTGAATTCATGCAAAAGTTCATTTTTGGTATTTAAATCCATTTTTGGGTTAAGGCTTGGTTAAAAGTGACAGCTGACCAGTCCCAAAAAGTAGACTCCTATGTTGGAACTACATCCTTCAAGTAACTGTATTAGATTTCAATATAATATCTGGGAGGTGACACACGCATCAGAATAACTTAAATCTGAACTGATGAGAATAGGTTTGCCAACTGAAGCTATCTGGGAAGAAGTGGTGCACACCCCTTCCTAAGGTTTGCATAGCTTAGGAAGGAGCACTTCTGTATATTTTTCTATATGAAATAGTTTCTACAGTTCAAGAATTCTAGATGCATAGCTCCCTAGGGCTGGAAATGAAGGTAGAAGAGAGGCAAATATTCTAGTTTCTCCAAGGAAAATCAACCTGTTTAGCAGAGATTGAAAGCACTCAAACCATTCCTGCTTCTCTACTACCTTCAGCAGTGCCTCTGTTTGTAAGGCTGTAGATGAAACCAACTGGCAAGTTTTTGAGTCAGGCAGACGTCTGTTCAGAAGCAGRCCCATAGATTAATTTTGGAGAGCTTTGCATGTTTGGTTCAGAGCTGTGGTATGCTGTCAAACAGAAAGAAACCCTTGAATATGTGAACTTCTCTCTACATTTTTAATGGGGTAACTAGGATGAGGGAGGAATGGCTTTTTCGAAAGTAACGTTGTTATGGTAGTATAATTTTTGTGCATAATTTCATGGCTAGATTTTGTGCATAATTTCATGTGCAAGATTTCATGGCTATTTTAAAAATGTGTTTTTGTTTCCTAAGCCCTGGGAGGTGCTTTTCAGATATTATTGACTCCTTTCCTCATATTTTCATGGTAATGTTCTCAGATCTGTGCAATTCTGTTTCGCCTTGGTTTTAGCTTTTCCTCTCCCCTGTGCTTCCCTGTCGAATGGCTCTGGAGCCCGGCGCCTGCTTCGCCTCCGAGAGGCTCCGCACCGCTTTCATGGTTGTTTCATGTCAGCTCCTACAGCTGGGCCCTCATTGTCTGCTGTCAGACAGGCAGAAATTCTCTCTCATCAAACAACCCTTTGGTCTTTTTATCAGATCTCCTCTCATTTCTCTTCAGCTTGGTATTCCACATATTTGAGGAAAAGAGAGTACCAAATCCCCAAAGTTTACCCTCACAAATGCCCAGCAGTACACACTGTGAAATTACATGTATGAGAAACTATGATTTCCGTGATTTTCAGGACGAGAGCTGGATTAAATCCTCTACTTTAATTACTCTCTGCTAGAAAGAACAGAGGCTTTGCATGCTTTCATAAGCACAAGGAAGGCTTGAAAGGCTGCGGATCCTTGTTTCACACCCAGATAAGAAACTCAGCTAGTGGATGAAAGGTTACTCTATCCTTTATATTCCTCAGATGCCTGTCACAAAACTATTGAATGATGTTGGAGGCTATTGCCCTCATGGATCAGATTTTATATAAATCAAATTAATAGCACTTTAGAAAACAACAGCAGCAACATGCAAATGTTTAATTTGCTCTGCTTATGAGATATAGCTCATAATTTTATGTGCCATATGCAATAACAAAACAAATCTAAAATGAAGCTTTGAGGGACTAACTCTATAACTAGTTAGGAATGTGAATCAGCCCCACATCTATCAGCTCTAATACCCATAAACCCAGTGCTGCAGTTCAGTATTTATTGCTATCCTTAGGTTTACATTATAGCTCAATTTCTTCGTCAATTTGACGTAGGCCTGCATCAGAGCGTTAATTCACTTTCCTAGAGGCCAATTATTATTAGGTAGTTTAAAATAGCTATATAACACTCCAGCAGTGAATTCCATGTGACTTTACGGTAGGCATGTGGTCACGACAATAATAAAAGAAAATATATAAAAAGAATATATTTTTAACATGTAGCTTTTTCTCTTTGGTCTTTTCATTCAGTAATTTCCTTCTGTTTGCAACTTATATTGTACTATTTTTCATTAAAAAACTATAAATATAATGTTAACTATGCCGTTCCTGTCTCTTATAGAAAGGTTGGGGCAAGGGAGTCCTGTAGCTTAAACAAAGGGCTGTTCAGCTGGTAGGACACCAAAATATGCCATGTTCTATGGCAGGTTCCCACATGATACATCTTTTGGGAATGTTTCTGCTGTGATCCTTTTCTCTAAAAATGTAAGTGTTTTGGAATTGCTTTTTCTTTACATTCTTAATACAAAATTTGAAACAAGAGTGTAAATGTTATGGGTGCTTTCTGCTAGTAGTGGTTTTAAAMCTGTTATTGAAGATGGTTGGGATAGACAAAATATGTTAAAAAGTAAGATAAATATCATGAAATGCAAATAAAGGGGCTGCTTAGAAGCAGGAAAAGGGTGTCTGAGGTGTTATTTGTATCTATTCTGAAAAGTATAGATACTGAAAGAACTCTGTCAAGAGTATCAACAACCTTTGCAATTTTAGCTTTAATTCTARTGTCACAATAATAATACACTGCATAACCGAATTTGTAAAGCCTTAGCTTCAATTGCAAGGATAAAAACATTGATTGGCCTTCAAAACAGTGCCCTCAATCAATACTGCCCTTGGCTAGAAACTTCCTTTTCATGCCGTGGAAAGTAAACACTTTTCCAGTGTTATATTATATAATTTCATATGTGCATATCTAAGCAAGAGTTTCACTATTCCTTAAGAAATTAAAGAAAATAAAGCACATTGATAAGTGTTAACTGCTCAGAAAGCACAATGCTGAGAGCTGCAGAAAGAAAAAATGACAGCTTTATTATTAAGCTTATATGATATGATAAAACCTAGACGTTAACTGGAAGACCTAAGATGAGTTTTAAGATCAAGGACTATATTTCCTCTATAATCTGTCAGGAGGAATAGCAATATAYAGGAAATGATTCATCCTGCCCTGAAGTATGCAGCTCAAGTGTTTTCCAAAGCGTTTGTCTCTATTGACTATAAACGGGAACTCTAGAGACCAGGTTACATGCAGATAGTTATTAGATGTGTAAAGTTATGTGAATTAATCCCAAATCTCCTGWCTAGGCTCATTATAAAGCATATAGAAAATAGAATCAATAAAGCCTGTATATAGTTCAGGGAAGGATGCCTTGCAAGGGACAATTAGTTTACAAATAATTAGACCAATTATATGTATATAAATATATATATTTCCCCTTCCCCAAAATGATAAATGAGATAATTGTGATAGGTTTGGGATTGAGACAACATGTGAGGACTGGGTGTTATGTGGTCAGCAGGAAAAGARGTTCAGACTTCAGAACAGGGCCAAGGGGGAGAGATGGATTTTTTATTTCTTTTCTGCTAATGTTGCTTGTAAGGGCAGCAGAAAATGAACAAATCTCAGGAAGAATCTGTCCCTTTTCAGTGATCCTCCATGGAAAGGACGTATTGAGCTAGTGGTAGCCTTTCTGGATAACCCCACCTGCCCCAAAAAGCAGGCTGGTAACCAGCATCTGTAGCTGTGGTTTGTTAAACTTTCCAAAAATTGGAGATGAGGTTATAGCCTAGGACTTATTGCCATTATCTGCAAGGACCTACTACTGGGAAAAAAGATTGTTTTTCAGATCTTGTTATATTGTTTCCTGTTAGAAACATCGTTTTAAATTGAGAAATTAAATTCATTCTAGAAGTAAATTTCTCATTTTAATTAGGGTGATTAACTGTAGAAAATTATATCAAKGAGCTTATCACTAGAAAACTAAATCAGATTATTTTCCAAAGTTTTAAGCAAGCCCAAACTTAAACAATATAATATATATTTAAAAATAGACAAATAAATGATAAAGAGATAGTCTTGTCTTTTAAAGCAATAGACTTTTAAGAACCTCACATGTCCATAAAGGAAGAAAAACCTCTACTAGAAGTATAACTAATACTAAATACTAATGTCACACTGAAGTAGCACTTTTCCTAGATGTTCTCAAATGTTTCCCAAGCTTAATTTACTGCCTGATGATAGCTGAAAGATTCTTACAGTATAAAATATGCATTTTATACTGTATAAGAATTAGGAAGCCTGTATAAGAATTAGGAAAAAAAAATACCAACTTTTATATCGGTGTACATTATGTCAGAAAGTCTAACTAAAATTTTCATTTCTTCCTATATACTTTTTCTTTTATTCTTTTGCTCAGGATTATTAGCAATTTTATGGCAAAATAAAAAAGATGTTAATCTCCCATTTCTCACTCTGTTACAGTACCATGTTAGGTCATAACAGTTTTAGGAAAAAGTAGACATTTTATCAATGTTAGAGTTTTAGAGGCATCGGTACTTTGAACTATAGTTTGTGTGCAATTAGATGTTGACCAGCTATGAAAGCAGTACCAGTGTGAGGAATCAAGATATAAAAATGTACTTTAAGAGTTTTCAAATACTGTTGTGATTTCAAAAGCTATCTCCCATTTTGAAAAGTTTATTACAGACATATTTTACAAGGTATATATGCAATTTAATGGATATATATCTGCACCTTGATATTTTCAAGCGGTCATTTACACCCAGTTTGTCATTTTCAGTGAATGTTTAGTTGCTGTTGCAAATTCAACTCTTTATCTGTCAATATCTTGGAATGTCTAAAAATCTTTAAAAATCCAAGTCAGATGATGTAGAAAATAGTTCTTTGTAGAAAATCTTATCTATACTCCAATATTTTCAGATCCATTTCTTATGCAGAGGACACATTCAGAYGGATATATTCTGCTGATCCACTCAGAGTGAATTCTCATATCTTTTTCTGTAGATCAAAAATCAAGACCTTGCAAGGTTCTTGCCTATTAAGATTTAACTTATTCATGGAAGGCAGCATGAAAAATATAATGAAATTATGTCTTCAGTGAAAACACATAATTMAATTAAATCTTTATTWTTATTATTATTTGCTATGAAATATTAATTTAAATGCATAGTTCCATAAACATTGTTTACTGGGGAGTTTATGAGCTATGAAAACTGTAGAAAACTGGAGACAGCTTCCAAGCCAAAAATTGGGATGATAGGCATGGATAAATTATTTAACAGCAAGAAACCTCAGGGAGAAAATTACCATAAGCTCTTGTGGCCTACCAGGTCTTATGGAATTTCTGTCATGGGATGCTGAATATCAGGCCAAAGACATCAGAAATGCCTTCAGCACGGCTGACTTTAAGCAGGAGGATGAGCTGGGTGACCTCTGGAAGTCACTTATATGTTTATAATTCTACCTCAGTTTGACTAAGAATAAATCTCGCACATGACCTGAGATGGCTTTTAAGGGACYTGCTGTCATAGGCACCCCGGCCTCAGCATGGAATTTCAGTTCCCATCTCATTTTGTSCCTTCAGAAAAGTGTCATATTGTCACTACTCAGTAATGGCTGATGTCTTGCTCCCCCTCCTGTTGAATAGGTACAGGCAGCAAACAGATCATGCACAGGTGACATATTTAGTTCAAGTTTATCATTCAAGGTTAATATTCAAACTGTTGTCCTCATAGGATGTTGGCTGCACCTGTGCAGACAGACATGTATATTTAGAGGTGCAATATATATTAGCTGTTCTGAATATCAGTTTATTACATTTTCAGAAAATCCCTGTCTTTCAGTTTTGAATTTTCATGGGCCACAACTGTGCTTGGACAATGATGTCAACTCTCAGAAATGTCAAAAACTTTTATTAGCTGGTTGTTTGCACTATTTCCTTAGTTAGGAAATGACTGCGAGCTGCTGCTCCTCTTAGCTGGACAGTAACACTGGCTAGTGCGGAGTTTCCTCTGGAGCACCATGGGAAGTACAGGAGGCCCATGTGCTGGCTGTTGTGTGAACCACATAGTTGGTAAAATACTGGGAAGAATCACAGTGTGATGAAAAAACAACAGAGACCTGAGTGCCAGCTACGACTTGACTCAGCTGCAACATATTGCCTTCTTTCTCTTAGTCTTCTCTTGACTCTGCCACTATTTCATATTATTAATCATTTCAAAGAATAATAGAGTATTTGAGTATTAATACCTTATTAAAGTAGGAAATACAGGATAAAAGATATTGAAGTATAGAAAATGGGGATTTTTAGTAAGTACTGCTTAAGCCCCCATTGGCTTGAATGGGTTTTGAATGAGGCCCCTGCTGTTCTGGTGTCATTTTCCATGCGCTCCCCAAAGCCTCTTACGTTCTTACAYGATGTTTAGCTTTCTGTATCCATCCTGTTCAGCTTTGAATTACTAATAGTCATTTTCTGCAAAATCTTCCTCTGTAAGATTTGTAGCTCTGGCTTTGTAGATAATTGTTTAAATGATCATAAAATAATAGTCTGCAGATTTTGGAAGAAGTTTAGTTAAGAGCAAAGCTAGGCAAGTACTGCTTCATTTAATTACAAAATGATTGGAATCCCCTTAAGAATGATATTTTCCTTCAGAAACTGTTTTCTTATGTCGTCTTTCTTAGATCATTTCAGAGTCCCAGTCCCACCTGCTCCAGCGCTCACAGAAGGTGTATTGAGGGGCGCACACTARGATACTTCTAGAGGGCAAATTTTATACACACATGGGAAGTTCTTTACACTACATGTGGCAGAGAACCTTAATTATTAAGACAGGAGGCAGACAGTATTCCCAGTGTCCCTCACTGGAACTTTGGCACAGAGGCAATTAAATGAGCGAGACAGGGCTCCTGCTGCACCTTTAACAGACTTTTTTTTATGTTTTTTTTCCGTGATTGAAGGTAAAAAAGTTATAAAGCCCTGTCCATAAAGCCTAGCCCTGTCTCATCTTCTTTTTTTTTTAAGTGATATCTACAAAGTTTTGTACCAAAAAAAAAAAAAAAAAAAGTAATGCTTACCTGATGCTTTCTCATAGGGCAGTATTGCTTCCTAAGATACTTAAATCACAGTAGGATCAGCAGCTCCAGCTAATTGTAGTGAATAATCACTAAAGGTGACTAGTGTAAACAATAATACCTATTGAGCACAAATATAATAAAGGATAGGATAGGATAGGATAGGATAGGATAGGATAGGATAGGATAGGATAGGATAGGATAGGATAGGATAGGATAGGATAACTACTAATTTAAAATATTGAGCATATAAATGTACTTCTTGTTTTCTGGGTATGGTAGAAAGATAAAATATGATAGAAAAGATGAGCCTGGGAAGTTTTTCAGAGCCTAGGTCATTAAATTTCACTGACTTATTTGAGAACTAGATACTTAGTTGCTCCTTTAGACACAATTTTAGAATTCTTACTTAAGCAATCTAAAAGCCTAAGTCTTCCTGAAATTCCTTTGATATGTTATGTTTTAAAATTTAGTATCCATTCAGTATATACCCTGCTCAGACAGATGATCAAATTGTGTGCATATATATTTTTAAAAAGCTTATTTGTTCAATTTCGCAAAGTCTTTATAACATCATCTCATTTTTTTTTTCAGCTCAATAAAGTTCTTTATCACCAATGTTACTGCCAATTTTACTTAGGGCTTTTCTTTTCATATTTTTGTTATAGTTTAGGATGAATTTATTTTTCCTGTAAACAGAAAAGGGGAAGCTGATTCTTTGTATAGACATGTGAGCAAGTTTGCACATGCCTAACATCCAAGAAAGGCTAATGGAAGAGAAACTGTCTGTCAGGGATATTAACAGGAATGAGAACTGATATAAACACGAAGTTCCCATTAGGAATATCATTTTACTCTACTATGTATATACAGTATTCTTTTTATTTTTTTTTAAATCATTTAAATAATAGCCTGAAAAACAGAACTTGAAAATGTACTTGACATCCCTTATTTAAATTCTCACTTTTTAGTGATTGTGGGCCAAGTAATGTTCCCAGAAGGAAATATAACCCTTACTTTAATATGACTGTAATTATTTCACTAAATCCCCTTTAGGGCTGCAATAGCTGGAACTGCCATAAAATGCAAGGGGGAATTTGTTGTGGAGGTTGGGATTAGAATTTTATTTCAGTACTCTTTTGAGGCAAGTGAAGATTACTCGCAAAAAATCAGCATGGCCAAATTCAGAGGGAAATATCCTTTTTTTCCAAAAAAAAAAAAAAAAAAAAAGGAAAGAAGAAGAAAGAGCCTTTAAGCATGCAATGCCTTTATTAAGCCATTAATTACACGTAATGTTTGATATTACGCCTTTCATAGCAATTCTGTGATGTTTAGCACTGTGGAAGAGTTAATGACCTGTGGACAGGGTTATTTGCTTAAAGTGCTGTGTCCCATCCCTGTTGAAATTATCAGCTTTTACTCGTGCAGGATTGGGCAAGATCATGAAGTCAGGCCAATAACCCGAAAGATAATTGAATTATATTAATAGCAAGATCTTTTGTACCAATCCAGCTGGTAAGGCAACAAGGTGCTGACATTCAGGAAATGTAGCAGTGAGTTTCGAAATAAAATTGTTTGGATGATATACACCCTGGAGGTGCAGTGGTTTGTTGTATTATAAGTAAGGCAGTTGATATTCTCCCTTCTGTGTTCCTCCAGCATAGCAGAGCTAATAATGTGTAACTGATGGAATTTCAAATAAAGCGTTATTAAAAATATTTGTTCAGTGACCTTTTTGCCCTTTAGTTTTACCTTCTTGTGGCTGTTGGTGTTTCAGTATACTTTCCATACATCTTTTCTCTTCCCTCTTCCGTGTTTTGTGATACTATTTTAATTCATTGTCTGCTCCGGTTTGTTAGCAAATAGTAATAATGAATTCAGTAAAAAGGGTGTGATATTATTTGTTGAACATTTTGTATCAAAATTTGAAACATCTGAATTCTAAAGAAGCACAAAATGAGAGTTTGCAGCAAAGGGTACCCAAACCTGCTGCTCTAATTCTCTCATGCTGTTAATTCACTTGCACCAGGGGCCATCGTAGCCTCAAGTGCTTTCTGCGTCTGCATGGGTACAATGGACAGCAAGTCCATTTTTGCTCAGGTTCAGAAAAAGCTCTCAGAGAACTTGCAAAGCCTTATTTCAGTGCTCGGCATAGTGGAATTTGCTTTAGCAGGTCAYACATTCTTTTATTGAAATGAATAGGCCACCAGAATGCAGGACTGTGGAAGACGAGGCCACTGCACTAAGTGCATTATCGGGACAAAAGCAGATAACTGCCCCAAACCAAAGCCCTTAACATTCTGCATAGGACTTCTTACCCACATCCTTCCTGCGATCTCACTGACATTCAGCCTGAGCTGAAATCAAACACAGTTGTGAGAAAAAATATTATCATAATATTAAAGAAATGTCAGTGGGCTTTCAAGTGCCTTTTTCTGAAGCAGAAGAAGAAGAAAAGAGATACATGCAAGCAGAATAAGTCTTTATTTTCTTCTGAATGAGTTCAGCAGCATTGTTGAAGCTTGCTTAAAAATATTTGAAATATATATCACCAGAACACATAACAATATTACGATTTAATTGCTATTCTGATTGAATTTCTTTGTGTAGCTGCTTTGTTAAACTTGGGAAAAGGTGGAAACATGAGGTGAAGGCTTCATTTGTATAGATTTTGCTAGTGGCACACATGGGAATAAGTTACGATTATAGTAATATGGCTATTCAAAAGAACCCAGGCGATCTCTATCTTCTATTAAAGCTCCAGACACAAAACCCAAAAAGTGGATGCTGAAAAGCAGATTCCTCAGCATATTAATGCTGTCAATTAAAAAAAAAAAAAAAGAAAAAGAAAAGGAAGAAAAGGTGTTGTAACAAAAGAAGTTCATTAGAAACTGAAAAAATATGTGTAAGAATCCAGGCAATCAGTGATAAATAATGGGAGATGCAGACAGCAGGTTCTTTGAGTATCTACATTTTCTTTCTATATGCTTCAGTAACAACGTGATCTTCAAGAAAACAGCATTCACAGTCGCATTGTGCTTGTCTCTCATCAGCCGTGCTCAGTCACTACAACACATATTCCAAACTCAAAAACAGCTCAAGGAAGATGTCAGTGTGTGTCAGATGTCTGCTCTGACACAGAAACATAGCCAAAAGAACAAGGCTCGATCTTCTGCCTGTTCCTCCTGTCTGGCCAAACACTGAAACATGATTTACTACCTGTGACTGGTAATTTAACTGCCAGGTTAGGATGTCACAACCAAAAAGTGGATAAAGCAGTGGGAAAGTATGAGAAGGAGATAATCAAAATGGTGAGAAAGCGTTGATTTGTTCTTGGTGAACAGCCTAATTCTTCCAAACTTCCTGTTACCTAACAAACAAAAACTCACCAGCTGGTGAAAATCAAATAGGTTATATTCAAATAAATGTGAAAGCACATTGAACAGTCATTTTAAGAACATCTCACCTTTGCCAAACTGAAAATGAAGCCAAGAAAATCTCAGCTTGAAGTGAGTAGTTAACAGATGGAGGCAAACGCTAGAATGAAAAGAAAGGGGCTTCGCTCACAGAGAAGGGAATTCTAGACAGGTAAAGCTGAAGAAAAAGGGAGTTAGCCAAAAGAGCACTAGAAAAAAATACTGGGAACAGTAAGATGTAGGGAAAGGCAAAGCGTAAGAAACATGAACCAGTGAAAAGTAGTGTGTAAAAGATATGCTGACAGATGGAAATGTGAAATAGTCCTGAAATCTATCATGAATTTCAAAAACTAGAAAGAAGTCATAACACTCAAATGTATATAAATGTTAAAGAAGTACAAGTTGGCTTTAGGAGCAAGACATCATTTCTATCTTCTGAGATGTCTCCTGAAAACACATACTCTTCAGTATGTCAAATGTCAGGCTCATTCAATAGCAGCCCTAACTTTCTAAGGTATTTGATAGACCAAAGGTGTTTTACAGAGCAGACCCACAGTTTAGAACACCTTTTTATTGTATGAAGTCTCAACAAAAGTTGTTAACGTCCTCAAGACGAGAACATAGTTGGACATGGAGCTCACCATAGAAATTATCTGCTTTCTCCCGTTGCTACTAAGTCTATAGAATAAAAAGATAGATAAAAACCACAAAAAACTGCTATAAAAATAAATGAGACAAAAAGTAGAAACCCAAATTTTGTTGATTTCATTATCACTAGAAGGAAATACCTTTGAAAAATATCAAAAATAATATTCTTGCAGGTCCAAAGTTAGGCCAAAACATATATCCTTGAAATAGAAAGAAAAAAAAAAAAAAAAAAAAAAAAAAANAAAAAAAAATTAATATGATAGAAGAGCTCACCAATTTCAATAGTACTGTAATGATCTATGGAAACCTCAGAAAGGAGATGTAAGCAAGGATAGGAAGAGTATTCCTGTCCTATATTCACTTAGCTTCACTGTGGATGGAAAAATATGCATATAGCAAAGAGAGATATACAGTTAAGAGAGACAAGACTGAGACATTCAACTCAAACATCCTAACACATGACTGTGCTCAAGCATTAATAATTACATTTTGACCATGTTCCTCATTTTGAAAACAACTGAGCTAACTATATGAAATTTTCTAGATGAGCTTTTGAAGAGACAAGAGACAACAAAAAAAGTAAATATAATTAAAAATTAGAAGAAAACTCGGAACAAACTAAAGATAGATAAATTATTCTAAAAGTAGTCATAGTGATTGGGAAGCAAAGTTCTTCTTCTTCAGAATTTTTAYATTCTTGCTGTCAAATAGGCTTACAAAGCCTTCAAAAGACTCTATAATAGGAATGATAGTGGCCTATATSATTGGTTATTATGTCACTGGTTATTAGCGACTGCTTGTTAAGAAACATGAAAATATTTGGTT
The DNA here is from genome assembly GCF_003342845.1 of Nothoprocta perdicaria. Classification (NCBI taxonomy): domain Eukaryota; kingdom Metazoa; phylum Chordata; class Aves; order Tinamiformes; family Tinamidae; genus Nothoprocta; species Nothoprocta perdicaria. The sequence continues at coordinate 3,931,136 of NW_020456087.1, read as the reverse complement.
CACTATCTTATAATTTAATCAATACCTAAACATGAACATACATGCAGTTATCTAAATACCAAGCAATGTTTTTACTCTTGTACTACTGTCGTTTCCCTTCCCAACAGTAACTTAACTCAGTAACAGTAGTAATCCGAGAACTATGTTGGCCTGAACCAACAAAATCTGTTACTTCTAATCAAGTAACAAAACAAGTGTCACTTATATTTCCCTATTTTCCTTTCTTCATGCTGTCAGGCAATATAGCTAAGACAGATGCAGATGGCAGATGCTTCTTAAGACACAATAATGTCCTTTTTTTTTTTTTTTTTTTTTTTTTTTTTTTTTTTTTTTTAGGATTCTTACTCTGGTGAAATTCATGCCTTAAACTACAGCTTTCTTTTATGTCATTTCTCTAGAATTGCATTCCAAAGTAGCCACTGGAGGCCTGAGTCTATCAGATTTCACAGACAAACTGTTCACTACACTGTTTGCAAAACAGAGATAGTCCAAGAGAGAAATGAATGTGGCAAAAACATTTGTTCAAAATGGGGCATAGAAAATTGAAGAGCTCATTTGAACCATATATCTGACTTTCACTGTACTATAACTCCTTGTTTGATAATGTGTCCTATCATTTCACAGATCAGAAAACTTATTCTCCCACCAAACCTCATGCTGCGTTTTCCTCTTATCCTTTCCTGATTGTTAGTATTGTTGCAACCTGTTCCTGGTAAATGCATCAGATTATCTTTCACAGTTTGCTCAAGCTCTTCCACCTCCACAAAGCTGTCAAAGCAAAATTTGAAACAAACTCACATATACAAGCAGAAAATAACATCCTGACAGAAAGTCCTCTGTCTTCACTTACACATAGAATTACTGCTTTGATTGCTACAAACAGCAGGATCATCTTATGAATCAAATCTTTAAGACAAGTTCCAAAAAATTAGACTTTGATGTCCAGACGGTCTATAGTCCCCCAAAAATAAGCCAGGCTTGAAACAGGCAGCAGATGAATAACATATGGTTTATGTGTGTTAATGCTTAGGAAGAAAAGTGAATTAAGGTTTTGAAAAATATAGATTTTTTTTTTGAAGGGAAAGGCTGATTAGTTTATCACATAAGTTGAATCTACTAACAGACGGCAAAAAAGAGGTAACCTTGAAGAGGAGAAAGAAGATGGCAAATTCTGAAGGGCAGTTAGCATGACAACATGGATGTAGATAGAGGACTAAGAAGGAAAAAAAAAAAGAAATACAAATTCTTGCAAAATCTGCATTTTTCGTATATCAACCCAGTTATTGCTTTCTTAATGCAAATGCTTCAAGATTGTGTCAATTACTTTTCAGACACTGATGAAAAAGTTTTAARTTTTGGGTCTAGTTTTTCTTCTCCATGTGAGGATAGAATGTGGAAATAAGCAAGTTGGAGGATGGCTAAAGAAATTATTTYTTGGAAATCAAGTTTTATACCTAAGCTCTTACTTTATGCTTCAACTTCAGATTTGGAAACTTTCCAGCTATTCCTTATTTGCTTATTGTTCTTGTTTGCTTTCTAGTTTTAACTATTTYCCTTTAAAGGCAGCCCTTGCCCATAGTTCTGTATTCTGCTGTGCTGAGCAGGCACCCAGGCTTACATGGGTATTCATCCCATAATGTCATTAGTGCCACCAGCCCCACAGGACTTCCTTCCTTGCCCGTAACGAAGTTGCCCTGCAGCTCCCCTTGGTTGTGCCCTGTCTGGCCTTCACGGCACCTTCGGAAACAGCTCCCGGGTTTCGCTGCCTTTCAGCAGTTGGTAAATTCATTGCTCTTCATATGATATGAAAAGCGCTCTGGAGGCTCTTGATTAGTAAATATTCTCAAATGTTTTGTTAACAATTCTACCTGTACAGAGCGCAGAGCAGCCATCATTTCACATAACCAGCAGACAGTAGTGCACTTGGACAGTGTTTAGCAGCACAATTGATGTGCACGCTATCTAATCGGCTGGATTTTGAAGGGCTCACAAACAGTTGCTACAAAGTGAGAGCTTTATCTTCCAGCTGGCTTATCCTGCACATATTTATCCTCTAGTTAGCTCCTGCTCTTTTCTCAGTCTCCATCCCTTTGAAAGATTTAGAGAAAACACTTCAAAGTGTTGTCTTTCAAAGATGTGGTACTTAAGATAAACTCCCCTCCAATCTGACCCTCTCATATTTCCCAACTTATGAATGTTCATGTTAAGCTTTCTCTTCTCCAGCGCAGCTGCGGTCACATACAGCAAGCAAACCTTGGACTCAATTACCAAGCACAGTCAAAATTAAAGAAAAAAAAAAGAAAAAAAAAGGCATACAATAATCTTATTCCAAAATTAATTTTTATCTCAGTAATGTTCTCATTATCATCGCTTTGGGCTTAAAAGCCAAAGTTTAAAATTCTGTCAGGCTCAGTGATTTGCTTTTAAATCCTTGTTTTGCAGCTGAGTTTGTTGAGTCTCGTATACCTGCTTATGCTGCCTCACAATTCTATAAATCCAGCAAAGTAACAAATGCACCGTGACAAATGAATTTCTTTCTGAAAGTTTGCTCAGTTCCCGTCTAATAGCTTCCTGCTACTTCCATTTGGGAATGCACCAGCAGTGGACTTAATGCCTAGAAGGAATTGGCAACATTTTCTAAGGGGTCTAAAACAGATACCCAAATCAAAGTGAGTTTCAGAAGGACCTAAAGGAAGGGAAATCCCAGGAAAGATTTTGGTTCTAGGGAATGTAGCTTATCTTTGCATCTATCCCTTTCTGTTATCTGTGTGATATGCAGGTCTCCAGTTGGGGAATGCAGCAACTAGATTGTCCCTTTCCCGGGGTTAAAGGTTCTTTGGGATAAATATGTGAGGTGGCCCATCTACAGAGTGCACAGGTAAAGTAAACAGGACATAGGTAGTCCACAGCCAGTGCATGTCGTATAGCTCCATAAAAGTGTAATATGTACATGGGAAGTCTTAGACCGAGTGAGAGCTCTGTCAGTGTGGGTTAACTGCCTTTCAGCTCTTCTTTCAACATTATTTTCAAAGTTCCTGCCTTTGTTTTATTTACAAAGAAAGTAGGCCTCACAAGCAGAGTTACCAAGCATCCTGGCCAAGAGGTGATGCGACGACGAAACACCCGTTCTTCCCTTGGCCTTTCCTGCCCCCTTCTTTCCTAAGCAGCGCAAAYGCGCAGCCGCTCACACGGTGCCCGGGGCAGGTCGTGTGTCAGAGCGGGCCGCGGGGCCGGGAGCGGTGCCGGAGGCGCCTGGGAGCCGCGTTCGCCGCTCTCATGACGATGGTGAGCACCACACTGCAGGCAGGCCGCGCTGCCCCGGCTCTCCCGCTCGCTCACCAGACTGGCCAAGCGGCACGGCCAGCACCTGCTTCTTTGCTGTGGGATGATGTGTTCTGGCAAGCAGAGTTCCAGCAGCTCGGCCGCTCACACAGTAACTATGGCAAAGGAGAGCCGACGCTCTTGAGAAACTGTCCCCGAGGGAAGATCCCGGGCAGCTGCCAGCACCGCCAGCCGCTTGTCCCACCTCCGCCGCCCCTCCGGGCCCTGGAGCAGGCCGAGATACTCCCTGCTTCCAGTCAGCCCCTGTACGCGGTGCGCTGGAGACCTTGGCTGGACTCATAGGGCTGGGGAGCTAATTTTAACTGTTCCCTGGCTGGCTTCCAGGTCACACTTCCCCAACCCGTAACACCTTGGCTTAGGAGCGGTGTGGAGCATTTGGAGGAGGCTATGCAGCAGTGGCAGCAAAAACACTGCCATTTTAATAGAATTGATGGTGTAATATCATTTACATCATGTGATGACTCTTCCTCATGCCAGAATTTAAACAAGGGCAGAAGTAGGCTCTACTACAGAGAACAGGCTGTAAGGAACAAACGCTTGGGAATAAATCCCATATCTTCTGCGATTTGCTTTCCTTCAGGAAAGCACAGGGTGATCTAAATAAATTACTTCAATTATGGCTGTGATTCAGAAAAGCACTTCAGCACATACTCAACTTGAGCATGAACTTGGCTTGCATGTTCCTAAGTGCTGGCTTGTAACTGAGGCCGAAACCCTACTCCTTTTATTCAACGCATAGCAAGAGGCAAACTATCAGGAGACAGCTCAACAAATGGAGAATATATACTCAGTGTCATAAAATCTGCTGTGCAATTGTGTTCATATCACTGTTCTCCACCATTTCTCTTTTGCTTATCTTGAAAGAGTCAAGTTCTGTTTGTGAGTAGAGTACCAGCTAGTTTTATCAAGTGAGAACTCATAATTTCAGGTGTCCTTGACGGAAAATAATTTTTTTTTCTTTTTCATGAAATAGACAACTCCTCTTTAAAATACTGCCCCCACTGACAATATTTTTGGGAAGAAAATTAATCAGGAAGATTATAATATGGCCTGGACAGATAATGATGTGGAAGATTGAAATTGTAATCATAYATGAACTCTGAAACATTTAGACCCTTGGTCCACCTAAGTAACTAGCAGATTAATATTTGTTTAATGTATAGCAGACATATTAATACTTTAAAAAAGAAATGCTATAGCAGCAGTGCAAATCAGGAAACCTTTTGTATTTTCCACCTTTGATCTTAAGGCAGCGATATCCAACTTGACCATTACACATAGGCAGCTATGATCTATTATTCCCTTCCCTTCTCTTCCTTTTCCTTCATCTTTAAGAAATTATTTCACCAAAGAACCAGCTGTATTTGGAGGAGGAAGATTCACTGAGCTCTGTTGAAGCCTTATTTGAAGTGAAAATAAGCTTCCCTTATTGTTTCCCTTGCCTTTATTTTTTTCCCTAGAGGAAATCTTGAGGAGGGTGAAGACTTTCCATTGCAACATCAACAGATGTTAACATCTGTAAACTTTTTTCTGTGGGTTTAACTACTTTTTATATCAGTTCTCCATGCTCTGTACATTTGAATAGGCGAGAGTGAACAAGACAGCATTTCTTAATGGGACATGTGTCTATTAAAAAGAAAAAAAAAAAGAACACAAAGAAAGAGAAGGATAGGAGTGGAGATTTTTGAAAGCATGGATAAKGTTCATGGAGAAAGTGTTGCAAAAAGAAATCAGAGATCTGTATCCAAACTTAACCCTGAAGCCTAACACGTCATAGCACTGGCTTTGGTCTTATTGCAGAATGTTGTTTCCCCACTATGACTTTTAAACTTTGGGATTTTGACAGTACTATGAGGTAAAGGTCTTCTCTGCCTCATTAACTTCCCATGTTCCACTCTCTGCTCTTATGTTTAAAGTTTAAGAATTAATGTGGCAGCAAAGCTCTAACAACAGCACAATGATTTATGGCTAACGACTATTGAATAACTTCACATTTGAGTACTCATTGGAATTYGAGACAATCCTTATAAATAATATTAAAGAACAGTGAGAGTCCATAAATAAAAAAAACATAGAAGCCAAGAGCATAAATAGCACTATGCRATGCCTGGACCTGAGATTGTGCAAGCAACGTCCCTTAGGCAGGATTCTAGATCAGAGTCTGATCTCAGATGTGATGATATAATCCCATGTTAATTCCATTACTTTTTAAAACTACAATCAATTTAGAGTTTTTTTTTTTTTTGAGGTGAGAAATAAATTTTATGCAAGTGACACATTGTCTGGTATTATATCACTTCCTGTTCCTATGCCAAAAATACAGATTGTTATAGCTAATGTACCATGAATAGTGTAACTGCTTGCTGTAAAGGTCTAACTGGGTCAGTCATCTGTCACTTCTTTACCCTTTTTATGAGATAATCCATAAAACCTGTCGTGTTGTTCCTTCCAATGCCTCATTGAGCTCTTATCAAATACTCAATGAACTATTGATTAATGTACAAAATTGGGGAGCATTAGCTTTTACTCACCTTGAAACACTGATTCTGTGAACAATATGCCTTTTTGAAATGCAACTTCGCAAGAGCAGAGTTCTGGAGTTTGAATCATACATGGGATTTCAGAGGTTTCTCAGAACCATCAGTTATTTATCTCAGAGTGTTCTGGTGCATGAAATCTGCAATTAAAATCAAATGCAAAACAGAATTCTAGTCCTTTTATATGTTAAGTCAGGATTTTGCATTCCACTTAGATCAGTGCAGAAATACAACTGGGATCCATCAAAGCATAAATTTTGTTTGGCTAAAAAGATTACATGTTACCAATTAAGTGATAAAATGTTAATTTTTTTACATCTGGTAGCAAGTGAAATGAAGTTACTTTGGTCTGCCCTGAGCCAAGACAAACTGGAAGTCTTGTTTATGACAATAATTTTCTTTTATTGCTTGTGCTTTTCTCCCCTCAGTTCTTCCAGATTCCTGCAGCCTTCATTAACCTCAGCACCTACGTTCCCAGAAAAAGCTGCCACATTATCTTTGTGAGACCTTAATAGCTTCACTGTAGCTGCTGATGAAGATAATTTCCAGCAGTTGTTAGACAGGTTATATATTTATATATATGGAAGTCCGATTGGTTATTGATCTTGGCAAAATATAGAAGAACTCAAGTTCTAGGTTTTTTTTTTTTTTTTTTACCATTGTTTCAGTGCATCACTTTAATGCCTTCTACTGTCTAATTTGTTAGAATTTTATTAGAATGGATAATAAATCAATTTTGGTTCTGTGTGTGTGAATGTACCTGAAAACTCAAACTTCTTTACTTTTATTTTCCTTGGTTTTTTTTTGGTATTGTGCAGTACCATAGTAAAATTTAATTATCCTATTTTTTCTTTACATGCATTTATTTGTTTATGCATTTTTATATTTTTATACAATTAATCTGCTTCATCATTCTTTTTCAGTAAAGCTGCAGTATAGAGACACCTGCTGGGAAATGCATGTACAGAAACAAATGCAAGTCTGTGTCTTCCTAACAATAACAGTAACAAGAATAATAAATTATTCTTCTCAAGCTCTGAAAATGTTGCTTCACCTTATCTTCTTTTGACATTTTTCATCTCTGCAGAAACCCTCTTAACTGCCTCCAAAAAGAATGAAGAGAGGGACGTTCAATTTGAACATTTAGTCTGACCAGCGGGAACAGAACTAAACCTCTGCCTGGTTTAGAATCCACAAAGATTCTGCCCAGGAGTAAGAAATGCCTCGTACCAAATCTTGTGCATTACTTCTGGGAGTTTAATTATTTAAGAAATTCAAGATGCTAATTTTTCTGTATAGTGGGGAAAAAAAAAAAGATAATACAACAAAGTAAGAGCTATGGAATACAATATTGAAACCCACGCTACTGCCAATATATTCACACAAATGGGCAGTTAAAATAAAGTTAATGCTTTAATTTTAATCTTACCAATGAAATTTTTCTGTAATATTGGATTAAAAACCATCTATTAGACATTTTCCAATAATATCTTAGTTACAAAAGTCAAGTGAATATGTTTGGCTCATAATTATTTTATTGTTTTATAATTCTTTTGCTTTTAAAAACACATATGATATATTGAAAATCTCATTTATTTAGTCATCTAAAGTTAAATAACTTGTTTTTTGTTCTTTATTCCTTTCTGTACCTTCTGCCATAATTCAGAAGAAAATAGCTCCTTATTGTACTTAGAACTCTCCTGAGAGTAAGTGCTGCAGCACACGTGCAGTAATAGCTCCATAGTGCCTATGAGTTAATAACTTTTTGGAAAAAAATAATTCTAGTGGTTAATATTTTATGAAGAGTTTCCTAAAAAATAAATTTTGATAACAAACAATATAGAAACTATTAAATATATTTTAAATTTTTGTTTTACCACCATTGGAAACAAATAATATTTTTGAAATCATCACCATCAGGTTTAATTTCACAAAAACTTTAATGCTTTACTTGCATTAATGCATTAATTGCTTTAATGCTTTACTTGCATTAATGCATTACTTAGTATTAAAATATCTTGCCTTTGAGGCATCTTGCCACGAGTGGAGAATTGCCTCTATTTCTTATAATACCTGTTGCTGCAAGTTTTCTGTGAGACTGTTTGGTGTTTAATGCCCAAAGATGACCTAGACCAAAATATAGATATACTTGTTTTGTAGCTTGTGACAAGACTCAAGGTTAAAATAGATATCTAGAAAGAACAAAAATCATTTTATTCCTAAACTAGTATGAGTATTTGTAGGGAAAATAGTTATTTTTTATTCCTATTTCAAAAGTATTTCACTGATTATATATAGACAATATTTTCTAGTTGTTGCTGATACATGGGAAGGTACACATCTATCAAAGAATCTTGACTCAACCAGTATAGAAAGAATTTATCAATAAAAAGATTTAAGAGTAGATGTCTCTCTATATACAATTCAAAAAGCAAAAACATAGCTCAGACAGCCATTTTTAAGTTAATGAGCTAGCTTTAGATAGGGGTGATGTCTGAGCACAAATGCTTCGTTAAAAGAACAAGTTTACCATTCTGTCGCACACAGTATATCAAACATTACATGTAAACAGATGGCTTTGTGGCAGACTCCAACATAATTTTTTTTTATATTATGAAACATAAGGCTAAAGTCAATAGCTGACTTGACAGTAGAAGAAATGGGAGAAGTGACATTTAATACTTAAATATTTTAAAGCATATGTGATTAAAAAACTTAGTATTTACAACACTTAAGAGTCACCCAGAGGACAGAAGCAATAAGCATTTGCAATCAGCTRCTGGTTCATTTGCCGGTATGGAAGACTGAAAAATAGTTTATAGTAGTAGTTTATCTATTTTTTAAAACAGCCAAAATATTAACATCTCTAGTATTTAATTTTGGGTAAAAACAGCAACATTTCCACAGAAGGAACTGATGGACTCTGAAATGTGTGCAGTGTGCTTCATAGAAACCATCTTGGCTTTGCCTTTTTGTTTGTGATGAGCCCAGGACACTTTTATTCCCTTCTTTATCAGATACTCCTTCAGAAGAGCAGCTACCTGGAGAGTTATTGCCTTACTATTAATATATTATTCAGCTATTCTTCTCTCTCTTGCACCTGAGCAGGAGTCCTGTTCTTTTTGTGCTCTTCCAGTAAATGGAATCTGTGTATGTGTTACTGTATGTGTACAGTGAAACAGGAAAATGAGGCAGCTCTGTGAAACTGCTTTCTGTGCTCACATGATTAAGAATACCACAGAAAGCATCCTATCAATAATAATAGTTAACTAATTATTTTTAAAGTGATTTAAATGCATCCTTAATCCTCTTAACCAAGGCAAAATTTAAGCTTCTTACTTTAAGTTTCCTGAACGTTTTTGAGAGCTCAGCTAGCATGCAGCTTGATAAAATGAGGTTAAAGGCTAGATAATAATATTGTAGAGTTTAGGGGCTGCAGTTAACCCTGACTGTAGTGCCACTTCTRGTAGACTGCTTCTTTAGTTGCAACATCACATTTCAAGCCTAACCTGAATTTTCTTAAAAACGGGAATGATTTTAGTTGTAATAATTTAGACCTTTAATAATTAGCCTTTACTTCTCCCAATTCAGTCTGATTGTAGGTACTCACAAGTCAAACAAACTAGCACAACAGACCCCAGAGTGGGCAGCCATTCGACATGAACTATTCCTCTGTGTCAGTTTGGGTATTTTTTCAAATCTATGTTATTATTCTCACACATAAGCCATCAGGTTTTCTTATATATTTTGGAAATATTCCAGAAATCAGGTTAGTAATAATCTTAGTCAAACTGTTCTGGGACTGCATTCATGGAGCTGGAAAGTTAGTAGACATTCCCATCCCTCTTGATGACAACATATATGGAATAGATTTGTTTTCTGAAAGGCAATAGAGAACCCAAGTCCAGCTGAGAGACATAAATCACTGTAGCCATTTAAGATATAAACAAAACTCTTCCCTAGCCTATGGGCTTGCACTCAGCTAGGGTCAAAGTCTCTGTTATTTAGAAATAGATTGTTTCATCCACTACAGAACTGGGAAAGCAAAGTCATTTCCAGTGGGTTGGTTTATTATTAAAGCTCTTAAAGAGGAAGAAAAATGTATTCATCATCATTATCAACATCATCATCATCATCTCTGGAAAGTAGACACCAATGGCATTTGAAGTGTCTTTCCATTGCACCAAGACATCCAACCAAACCCAGTGTTTGAAACACGAGGGCTACTTGATTTTGGATTAAAATGGCTAATAAAGTTCACAAAATGTATACGCCCTTTTAGAAAATGAGATTTGACATACATTTTCCAGAGTCCTCAGAGCCTTTATCAAACACCTTGGACGGTGTATGCTGCAGTCAAAGGCAACCTTCCAGAACATATTTTTTCCTTCTCCTCTCCATGACTTTTGAATAGCATTACACAGATATGCTTGCAATTTGCAAACTGAAGAAGACAGAACTGGTGTCACTGGAAAGCCTCATATGTGATGAGAATCTTTGTGCCTGTGAGCTAACTACTGCAATATAACTTTTAAATACCTAATTCTGATCTTCATAACAGGAATTAAATATCTTCTTATTTTTTCATTTATCAGAAAAAGGCGAACGGAAATTGTAACCAATCTGACTGAAGTGAATGTTGGATGTTCTTTTCAGTGGGACTAGGCTTGTACATTTTTATGAAATGTCCCCAACATTAAACATATCTTAAATGTATTACCATGTTGCAACCCTATAAGAATCCTTTTCCCAGAAGTGTGTGCGTGTGCATGGATGTAGGCATGCGTGTGTTACATTTACACCGRTTGTTGTATCATAGAAATATAAATTGAATGCTCCTGGCATATAGAAAGGACACAAAGTACAATATCCTCAGCTTTCAAGACAGCCTTAGTGAAACGTAAGGTATTTTTAGGCTCGGCAAGCCACTATGAGCCATTTTAATCAAGTTAATATAGGTTTCCTAATGTAAGTAAAGTGACACATATACTTAAGTGCTTCTATGGCTTTATGCGCATATATATGCAGACAGTTGGCTGCTTTTACTTCAGACTTTAGCTTACCTGTTTTATTCACTAACATAATGGATTTGATATTTATGTATTCATCTAAAGCGTAACTAAAAAATAGAGTATTTGTTGTTCCTAGATCACTGCACTTCCATTTGCAATGGCATTATCGATTGCAAATAATTCTTACCTCAAAGTTAAAAGAGCCAATCCATTAAGTTTTCAGCAGAAAGAAACAAGAGGAAATGAAGGCCGGGAGTGAGAGATGAGATGAACAGAACATTTCTTTTTAATTCTTTTCAGTTCCTGGAGCAAGTGATGCTGAACTGCAGAATTTTAAAGAGGACTTTACACCTGCCCTGGAGTATGCTGGTGGACCAGACTTGCTTTACTGTATATGTAAATATACACATATATCCTAAAACTGTTCCCTTTGGAAAAGTTGCCCATTAGCCCACATTAAATTCTGCAAGTTCTTCTAATCCTGCTGAATAACTACAGCCACAGGAAGCAAACTTGTTTCCTCAGTGGCTCTAATATGTAGGTTTGATTTCTCTGATCACGAGTTCAGAACATTAGAATATATCCTTCCGTGCGTGTTCTGACAYGAGCACAGCTCTGGGAGGAATACACAGCTACCCAGGCCCCTGAGCTAGTTCAGGCATTGTGGGAACGAGTAGTGGTTGAGTACGGGGGGATTTCTCTTACGGGAGATGCAAGCCATAGTCCATTGAAGTCACTACTAGTCTGGAGTTTACTCCATCAGGTTTGGGTTAAGTTTTAAATGAAAAATAAGTATAACTTAGATTCTTAAAATATTGGCAAAATCCTCCCAAGATTTTTCATATGTGAAGTTTTCCAAATGCATTTGGAAACGCATCTGTGGCTAATTGTGTGTAAGCTTGCACTTTCTGTGRTAATTTCACAACTGGTAAACACCCAATTTTTGCTAGTAATGGCTTTATGCTGGATTGGTCTTGGATTAATATGTTGATTGTGAAAAAAAATGTAGCATAAATATCCTGCAGATTTTAGCTTGAAGAGTTATTTTCAAACAATTTCAAGTCTAATTTTTTGATTCATTTTGCAGGATTGTATAACACGTTAGAAGAAGAGATCTTGAAACATCTTCAGGTACATTTTATATTATCTTATTTTTCTATTAGAACTACTAGGCATGATTRTAATGAAATATTTCAGTGTTTCAAGAGTCAAAACTTATATGAAAAGTGAGTTGCAGAAGAAATTGCTTTATCTGACAGCTTCTATTAAACAGGTTTGCCTGCTACCAACTCAAGTTATGTTTACGTTGCAATTCCAGTTGAGACTGTAACACATGTTGACATGCTTAGTTAACCTTCTCAGCTCAGATAATGTTATCCCCAGCTAGAGCTTTCCTTAGATGGCTGTTCAAGCTAGTTAAAACCCAGCTTGTGAGTAGGCTATGTGTTGTGGCACTGCTCCTACCTATTTCAGTTCAGAGTTGCTAATATAATGCATATAAAGCATTATATGTATGTGCCTCTGTGTTTTTCTTAGAAATTATATAGATACATATTTATACAGCATATGGTAATCTATAATTAATGTATAGCAGAATTTATTATAACTGTATTTGTTATAGTGCTATAAAATATATTAATAATGATTAAGTTTCCTGTATGTAAGGGCTATAAATAGTTAAAGGAATAGTTATGCTGTTCAAGTAAATACTCACTAGCTTATGGAACACATAAACTGCCACCCTCACTCTAGAATTATGCCACTCCAGAGRTGGCTATCCTTATGAATAAAAGACATTTAATCATTATTCCAACATCTTAATTCTACACATGCTAGATATTCAGAGTCTTCTACGTGTCTGTGTTTTGGATAGTCATGAGGTGGTGCTTTTAAGTAGTGTGTGCTCTATCTAACCTGACTGGTGACAGTCAAGTRTAATGGAAGTTGATTTTGGCATACTCTAACTCGCAAAGATTGGGRAAAACTGCATAATGGTGCAAGTGGTGTCTTTTCTATCTCTCTCACTCTCTGCCTCTCTGCTATTCCTAATGCCATTCCTGTAGCATTGGCAATGTTACACTCTTTTCACAAAACAAAATTGCAAATAATTGAATCATGGAAAAAAAAATGAGATAGCATTTACCTTTCCCAGTTAACCAAGGAGACCTTTAGCTTTGCAGCAGGAAAGTAAGAAAGCAATTAAAACCACCAATAGTGTACAGGATGGAAGTCAGAGAAATGAATTTATGAATGATGTTACAGTTGAATATCCTGGCAGATGACCTGAATTCAATAGTATAATAACTCAAAGTAATTTTAGAAGTTTGAACCATCAAAGCACCTACAGTACGTAACAGTTGACTGCATAGAAAAAGGACAGATATTCTTTGGTGTTTTTCTCTCCCATCAGCACTTCCCAGGCAGTCAGTCCAAAGAGATTTACCCGGAGGCACAGTGAGGTCCAGTGCAGAGGTTTTCAAGTTGGATTTAAATGCTAAATCAGCTCCTAGATAAAGGATAGTCTTATTAGCACAGTGCTTCATCTGGCCCAGTGCTTCCCAACAGAACAAATTAACTCCTCTGGAGCATGAGGCTGACATACTGGTTTAATACTAAAATAGCTCATTTGGGGTCAGTTAGCTCAATGCAGCTGTTCATTGTACCACTTCAGAATATAGTGTGACCAAAGGAGGAGGGCCTGAAAAACCTGCCAGCATTAGACATTGCAGAGTTATATGTGAGAGTAACGAAATGTCCAGAAAAACCTGCTAGGATTAGACATTGCAGAGGTAAATGTAAGAGAAGCAAATTCTCCTACCTGTAGTGAAGCTGTCAGTTAAGACTGTCAGAAGTAGATGGAAAAATAGATAGAAATTGGGCTAGAATAGTGTGCCACTTTGGCAGAAAACAGGATCTTTTGAAGATCCACCATAGTGGTGTCTGTGATAGTTCAAGGCCTCACAGTGCTAGTTAGAGGTGCTCAAGYAGATCTCTGGCTGCTCACATGCCCCCTGCTTCCACTTCTTGCATACTTCTGTTGTATGTTTGAGTTTTGCTGGGAATTCCTGGTTTTCCAGAAACTCTTCCTCATGTCCTTACTTGATTTCCTGCATGTTGAGATGGACCATTCTTGAGTTTAGACTTGTCAGGCACCCTCTGAGACTCTGTTTTTTGTAGTTCTTTTGCTGAGTGAGTCTCCTGTATTAGGAGTTTCATGRTCAGCTGTGAAAGAAATCTACCCATTAGGGAACTTTTGACTCCAGAAATAATATCAATGTTCAAAGGAAACAAGTTCTATGGGAAATGTACCATCAAGAAAGTGATTCATGTTTTATGATCCAAATATACCCTTATATTTTCTTATACAGGTTTAATTTTTTACTAATTTGAAAAGTAATTGGTGTTGCTTGCTTTAATTCCTTGCAATTGAGAAAGGACRGGAAGGTTGGAACACTTCTGTTTGATTCTATTATTAAACAGTAGGCTGTGGGAATGAGTATGTGTAAAAAAATGATCACACGAGCTCATAGAAAGAAGTAGCAAAGATGAGATATACAAGAACTGGGATTCTTTAGGTAAATAGAACTGGAATTAATTATATGACATTCTCACTAGATGGAATTATGCAGCAATATATTCTTCATAGTTGTTTCTTTTTCAAAAAAAATAAAAATGAGCAATTTGTGCTGGAAACCAACAACCAGAAATGTGGGTTGGATGTTTAGTCATTGAGAGCAAGAGAGTTTAGAAAGAAGCAAGTAGATCATGATTTTCGTATTGTTCAAAATTATGTCAAGGTTTAGAGCAGGCTGAGTAATGCAAAGACCAAACTCCAAAATAAAAAGCCTAAAACCCWTCAAACCCATCATTTCTAATAAGTATATACATATATGTATACATAAAATGTAACTAATATTATTTAATTAATAGATGTTAAGCATTTTGTGTAGCTGCTTGTATACTATGCAAAAAGAAATCTGCTCTTCCGCTCTTCATTTAACTGTTCTATTTAGGCATTCTTAAACTATTGCTTAGAATGTATTGGGGAAGAAAATTACTCCTCTATTAGATATGTTGACCTGAAGGAAATTCTCTGAGGTCAAAGACCAAAAGCCTTGTGTATGGACAAGGATTAAGGACAGCTATGTTGGAGTGCAAAGTCTCCAAGGCAGCCAATTTATTTCTAACTGTCTGACAAGATACAGTCCAATGACAAGTGGTCTACATATAACTACTACCTTGGTTACACATCTCCTCTTTGACCTCAATTTATCATGAAAGATAGAATGCACCTCACTTATTTTTAACTATCTTCAAGCATTTAGTAGCATCAGTGATAAACAAGTGATGCCAAAATAGCTTCGTATAAAATGTATTAGTCTAAATTAGTGAATCAGGCTGCCTCTGTGGAGGGAGAGAGACCRTTTCAGAGGGCAATTCCTCCCATCCTGAAGTATGTGTCAGATTTACTGAGATGAATCATATTCTGGAACTTTTATTTTCTCTTGACCTGAGTGCTGCTCATATGACCAATTTAGAATGCATGCCTAATTTATAGAAAGGCTAAAGACAAATGAGATAAACCATATATGCTCCCAAATTGCCTGTACACAGGTCCTCTCTCTGAGGTGGGAAAAAAAAATAGTTTTAGGCTTATAAGAGGAGATGCTTGGATGCTGCTGCCTTCGGGCAATACTACTAACCAAGGCAGGTAGAAATCTAAATATAACAGGTAACCCATACCGTTTACAAAATACTGTAAAACAAATAATAGTAGCAAATATCAGTCTTTAGAAAGAAAAAGAAAAAAAAAACAGTGATAACATTCTAACCTCTGAACTTAATGTCGGATGATGCCATTTAGATGGCATTTCTTTGGCAAAAATGTATTTTTTAAAGACCGATTGGGAATACAGGCTGTTTCAAATCTGACATTATTCACGAATAGCAATTTGCCAAGAATACAGCTGAACATTTTTTGAGGAACTACTCTGGCAATTTAAATGAGAATTTATAGACATGAGAGATGGTTAGAGCTCTAATTAAAGGGATAGCCAAGTTTTAGAGCTTGAACTGAAGAAGCAAAAGCAGTTGGACACAAATTCATTTAGTTATACATGACAATAACATGAAAATCTGACAACTCAAACAGCTGTCCAAATTATTGTACATATGTGCTACTCTGATTTTTACAAAATCACACACATTTGCTCAGATTACGAGTCTACAGAGGATTCTGCAAGCACAAGAAAAAAACAAGGCAAATRGAAAAAATTTCAGGATAGGGAAAAACTAGTGTCATACCCTGGGGAAAAATATAAATGCAAACTACTAAACAGCAGGGAAGAAGCAAAGAGGTTTGATGACTGAATATAGGCCATAAAATCTATAAAGAGATCAGGAGGACTACAGAAAGTCACTGGAGCTTTCAGGAAACATCAGCTCCAGAAAAAAAAAAAAAAAAAAAAAAAANAAAAAAAAAAAAAAAAAAGAGCAAGAAAAGCTTGATTTGTTTCTTCTTTCCTTTCTCTTTGTAAAACCTCGTACAGTGCACTATTTAGTCCATTCAAGCACTCACTGAATCTAACACCAGATTCCATGCCAAACCAAGTAAAAACATTTCAGCAAAGTCAGTTTTGGCGTTTGTATATTCCTTCTAAAAAAACTGTGAGAAAAAAAAAAAAAGATGTAAACAACATATTATGCATTTAGCAACACACAACACAAAATACATTTTAATCTGAAAATTCTTTAGCTAGAAGCCAGTGTTTACAGAAACTTCTATAACATTGCAGCAGCCAAACACACAAAAAAGGAGATTGCCTAAGCAAAAACAAGGGCAATAAAAAAACAAAAGGTTTTCTAAATTACTGTTGCCTGTGTCATTAAATTTCATATTGTGCATGGAATCTAAATACATCACTTTGTTCTGCATGACAAGCAGAAGTGAGCATTCATACATTACTCAGCCACTTAATTAAGTGCCTGGGATATTTGCAGTTAGCAGAAACTAATAAGGGAATCACATTTAAATTCAAATCACTCCTCAGGGTAGCTGTCTGCAACATAAGCAAAGCTTACTGGGTAGATGTTCCACTAAATGCTCAGCTAAAAGCTTAGATTTACAGTATTTGTGAGCAAAGAATAATTCTATTTGTGATTAAAGGTGAGGGTAAAATAAACAAATCTGTTTGGGATTTTCAAGATTTGTTTTCACCCACTCATTTTTAAATTCCAATATTTCTGTTGCCTTGTATAACAGAATAAGAGCTGGATTTAGGGTAGATTCACTACCAGAGAGCAAGAGGTTCTGTAAGGCAGTCAGCTGGGCTTACCCTGCACATGACATTGCCCTGCAAGACATTTTCTAGCAATGGGACYTACTGCAGACAGCCATAGGCCACACGAGCAACCTCAAGGAAGCATATCAAAATCCCTGCATTAATGTTGTGGCTATGTCACAATTGCAAAACTTTTTGAAAAATGAGTTTTACTGCACTGCCATTTTTTTCCTTGTTACTCACAAGGAGCCTCTAGGAGGGTTGTTGTTACCTGAAGTGTCTTCAAACCATTGCATGGGTCCTCACACCAAATCAAATCTCCTCTTTTACTTTTTACTACAGGATATCTGCTCTAGGAATCCCTATATCTGAAATCTTTAAAAATCTTGCTAATTTTTGTAATTTGAAATGAAACAATGGCTCTAAAATAGGCTAAAACTGTCCTTTGAAAAGAAAGCTTATTCATATGTGTACATTATGAATTACTATGTTTTTTCAAAATATAAAGATAATATCTGTGATTCATTAAGACATCTATGAATTCTAACATTTCAAAACAGGAAAATTAAACATTGATATCTCTCAAAACTGACAGGAGAAATATGTTGCTAATTATTTTCCTGCTTCAAAAACTGAAAACAGGACAAAACCCATACCTAAAATCTGTTCATTTAAAACCGAAACAAAAGCAGAACAAAAAAATGCTGTCAATCAGAACAAAACAAATAAATACTTGAAAATCTCCGATGCAGATCTGCACCATGGGAAAACCTGTCACACTTGTCACAGGTGTAAGAAACAGTGAATGTTTCGCGTTTACCGTGAGGCTAGGATATGTCTGCAGCAGAGGGGGTGCATTCCGGCACAGTGTGCAAGGGTGATTAAGATGCTTCGGAATGGGTGCAGTGAGGAGCGTGTTTCGGTGGCAGAAAGGTAGGTATAACCGACAACATAAAACATAGTTTCTTCTGTGACCTTTCCACACTCCTACTAAGTACCTTGTGTTGTCTTCTTTCCCTTCAAAGTTGTTTCTCAGAGGCTCCTTCTGCAGGTCTGTGACTTTGGCTGGTCTGAGACTCTCTGTTCTTGAAGTACAGAGAGCATCAAGTGCTTCAGCGTTTGTRGATTTATTAATGCTCCATAATTTCAACCTTGTCACTTTCTCCTTTAACGCATAATCTGCAGTGTTTGTTTGTGCTTTTGCCACTTTTGCTTATTCATAGCATATGTTTACCCCCAAATGGTGTTCTCATGCTTTATTTTTGTATATGACAATTTTATATAATTTATTCATGGCTTAAGTGGCAAAAGAAGACCCTTGATTTGCAGCTTCCTGCAATGCTGTGGTGACATAACAATTGTAATTATTGGATATTTAACTCTCAGGTTCCTGGGGATGCCTACACTAGGTCTGTGCTGCTCTATCTGTTCAATGCAATGGGACACAATGGAAAGATGYTAGCCTGAGGCATCCAAGGTGGAGTTAGTCTGAGTTTTGCCATGAACCAGGTCGACTCCAGAATTAGAAGTAATTTAATTGCATCAGCATAGTTATGTGCACTCTGCAAGTGGCCTGACATATTTCCAAAAATGCTGCATCACTGCAACACCAAGCTCTTGCTTCCAGCCCACCTTAGTGCTCCCTTGTGGCCTCCTACACACAGTTCTGGTGGCTACGAGGGATCTCTCTATCCCATTAAAAAGTGCAGTRCAGACAGCCCTTCAAAGGACAGGGATATATGCTTAGGCTTCCTTTGCTGATAAACAGAGGCACTAAGAAATGAAAATCAGTTTGCCTTTGGAATTTGCCTTTTCCACAGTCTTACACTTCTACAAAGATTGTGTTTGCCCAACAGTGCTAGGTGATGGTGACATCAGCAACAGAACTATGTTGGAGTGGGAATTTGACTTGGAGCAAAGCGTAGAAGAGCTCATTCAAATGCCAGCATTTCTTAACAGCTGTTCTCCTATTTCATGACTGGAAGAGATTAACAAGTTTGGAGTCAACTGAGGAAAAGCTCTTCTAGTAGTACTATCACATCAATAAATTAGAAGACGTCCTGTCATCTGCAGCCTTATTTACACTATACAAATGAGTGAAGATGTTAGTTCTGTGAATTCTGCAAATCACATTTTTTCATCATTAAGTATTTATGTGATAATACACACATGCACAAAAAAAAAAAAAAAAAGAAAGAAAACACATAATACAGACTTCTTGAAAAACGGTCTTGAAATAGATTTTCACACATAATTCAAGATATAGCCAAAACCACATAAGGTCCCTACTGCTTGTATTTACTCACTTTCCTTCCTTGGCTCTACTTCAAAAGAAGTTAAGAAAAAGCATCAAGAGAAGTCTTTGTGCCTGCTGATGAATGGATATGTTACTCRTAGCATACGAATACCATAAGAATTGACTCTTATTTGTAACATCTTCTCCTTCATTAATTTTATCTTTGAGTTTTTAACCCTTTATAAAATCACCATTTGTATAGTATGGATCTACCTCCTCAACACGAGTAGAAAGTTAATAGCATTATCTCTTTCTAAGTCAATTCAAAGTTAGTTCAAGGAAAGGCTCRGATAAATTGCCTTGTTCTGTATTGATATTTTCATCAACAGCAAAAACAAAAGACACATACACGAGTATTCCCATATTTTTGACTAGGTCTAAACTACCTAGGGCAACTTTAGAAAAATATCTCTGTCAGAAATAACAGATTATGTTTTCGGAATAGTATTCATTGTCCAGAAGGGGAAAATAAAAGCAACAACATTTGAAACTTACACTGCTATTCATAAGTTCCACCTTGGCTGCTGCCATAAGCAACCTTTTTGGACCAGTTACTTAGGAAGACAAGAGCTATGAGGGGACACGCATCCCTTAGAAATGTTCTTTGGACAGTTGTCTAATGGAAGCTTCTCTTAATTTCTCTAGTAAAAATTAATATTTAGGAACTGAAGTAGCTTTCCATCAAAGTACTGACACTTAAGAGTTGCAAAAAGTGAAAGTGTTGGACAGCCCTTGTGCTTTGCTGTTTCTTGGCAGGTGGCCAAATCTACGGCTCAATTTATGGCAGCTCTAATTATGCTCTAATTTTAGAGCTGGAGGTCAGCAGTGCTCTGACCGCGCATCCTTTTCCTTCGCTGACAGAATCCTCAAGTACCTGGGTAAACAAGCCTGAAAGCTGATTCTCCATGCCACACTCAGACAAAATATCTTTCATGAGGGTGAAGACCTGACCCTACGCTATATTTATTAGCTCAATATAGCTTATTATATTTCTTGTAGAGAAACAGTTAAATCCTGCTTTCTTGGACTTACACTGCTCCTTGCTTCCCAGAAGGCACTCCTGAGCCTGCCATTGCCTTTGAATGGGTATTTTTAAGAACTGTTAATTGTTACATGTAATCTTAATGCTGTATTTTGTTGTTGTAGCCACCCAAATAAAAAGGCATTCTAGGAACATGTATTATCAATCTCTTTTAATAACATTTGCAATGCTTTATTTCCAATTAGTTAATCTTCTGCAGTCACATGTAATTTTCATGCTGTATTGTATCAGAAAGAAAGAAAATGAATTCCAAAATAAGATTAATTAAAATATCTGAAAACTCACATACTAATGTGYAAAAAGACGTAATTCCTAACAACTAGTGTTTTGACATGAAGAGAAAGAATAAATGGACCACTACTAAATTAGTGGAGCACCTGGCTGTTATATCACACTTTTTGGTCCATAGATTTCAAAGGACATGAACAGCACTGTCTCTATTTACAAATGGGAAAACATGAGTCATAGAGACTACCAGGCTAACCTGAAAATTCAGTAATTCTCATTTTTCCAGTGTTCTCCTTATTCCCTACTGTGACTCAATGACTGTAAGCTGGTTCAGTGCATCTCATGGAGCGCTGCCTGCGAGATGCGAAGCGTAAATCAGCTATGATTAAAGAATATAATTACGTCCATGCATTTCACCAAGACAACTCTTATGCATAAATTTTGTCTTATACTGAAATGTGTGGAGGCCAAGCCTAAATGAGCTATACTCTGTTTTCTTCAGAGGATGAGCAAAATATCAACGTGCTTCCTTGATGCCTTTCAAGTTCTTGGAACAGACTTTAATAGTCTATTGATTCTCTGCCTGGGATGAAATTCAGTCAGTACAATCCCTAGTCCTAGATACATGCGTTTTCCTTAATGTATGTTACCATTAAACAAATACCTTTTTTTTTACCTGTTTTTTCAGATTGTAACATTTCTTTATTTTTATTTTAATAATAAAATTATACTCTTGAAATTATTAGAGGCTTCCAATCAAAAGCAATATTGACAAATAGAAAGTCACTATTCTAGGTATGTGTATAATCTGCATTTATATCTGCTTATATGTTCCATATATCAGAGTTCATGGAAATAATTCCTTGCACCACTATGTCTCTGCTGCATCACACGATTTTATAAACCATTTTCTTTTTGTAAATTCTTAAATCAACCACTATATGAAAGGTTGTAATAAATACATGTTAAAGATTTGGAATCAAATTTGGTCCAATAATACCCTTAGGAGTAAATTCCTTTCACTTAAGCCTTCTTAGATAGCAAAGGTTTCCTTGGGAAGCATTATCTTCTTTTCTAGATAATGAGTGGTGGTCATGAAAGCAAGTAATTTATTAAAGCATGAGAAATATGCTTCTCCTGCAGCTGGATTACCAGCTCTCTCAGAATTTGACGGGATTTCTTTTGGTGTACATTCAAGGATGGTATGTGGCCCTTGCTGAGGCTGAGCATACAGTTTAAGTTCTGTCACTATTACGGAATATAATACACATCTGACCTGCATTTGTGTGATTTGTGTTTCTCTCCCAAGCAAAGTTTTTCTGTTTTGAACAAYGTTATGATAGTTTTGTCAAGTGGATAAACTATCCTCAAGGTATTAGTGTACAATGAGTCCTAGGTCTGAAATAGTTGGTACCTCATGTACTCTGTGTTTTACTTTAGTTCATTTTGTTTTTTTCCTAACTGCACTGCTTTAACTTATTTGTACTAAATTTGCCACTACAAAACGGAGAACCATATATACAGAAGAAAAGAGATGGAGACTATCTAGTTGTTTTTTGTTTGTTTATTTGTTGTTTGTTTTTCTCCAAATGGTCCTCTTAGGACAGGGGTTAAGAGATTTCTGTTAGAAATTCCATGCTTTAAAACAATTAAAAGTGCACAGGAAATCTAGAAATTATAAATTACCAGCAATAAAGAAATCAGAAAGATTTCCTCCTTTCAGTGGAGGGCTGCTTTGAGATTTTCTTTAGAAAACCTCTCTTAAGTCAGACTTTCTTTTAAAATTATAATTGGCATCATGGAAATGATTTTAAAAGGGCTTTTCACAATAAAATTATGACATAAAATACTCTATAAGTAAACTATAAAATACTATATATGCTTTTTATGTATACTAAATATGGCCAGCAAATGAAAATTTACCGTATGTCACCATCATCCAAGTCTTGAGTTGTGTCGTGATTAGAATTATCACTGTATCAAGCACACAGAGCAGTAGTAAGGAATTAGCCATGCTTCTAAATTTCCAGTTTATCCAAATTGCATGAGGTATAATTAGTGGTTAATTTGTACAGCTTAATGGCGAAAAGGGTGGATTTTCTTTGGAGGAGTAGTTCAAATTTTAGGACAATTCAGATTGATAACCATTAGTATTTTCAATGCTGACTCACAGATAATGAGAAAGTAAGACACTAGTCCTATTTCAGACCAGCTACAAAACTGCTACCACAAATGACACTTACAGTTGCTTCCATTAAATAACCTCAGGTTTAGAAGTATAGAGATCCTGCTTTACTTTCATCAGAGGTTTGAGCATACCTCTGCTCAATGATGGTGTGGAGAAGCTTGGACTCCTAGAATCTGAATTAAATCTGTTCAGTAGATAAATGAAAAGCTTCAGCCTCCGGGGATGTCTGCCCATAACAAAGTAAATTTTCTTACAAAATTTTTATGAAAGCCCTCAGCTACCTCTAGATAATTTCAATCCTGATTTATTCTGAGTTGAACTGGGCACAGAGAAATTTCAAGCAGTTATCATATCTATGAACTCAGAAAAGCAAGTCCTTTTTAAACCTTTCAGAACTGTCTGATATATTAGTCTATCATGGACACAGCATGAACACAATTTATACATAAGCTATGTTTTTTTTTCATCCAGTAGAGGCTATAATAGACATTATTAAAATTTCTCAATATATAGTAATCTCCTTGCAGTGGCATCTTCATMGAAATAGTGGGTTTTACAGTGCAAAGGCAAATATTAATTGTAAGCATGGGTCATAAGAGTGAATGGCATGCACATATATTTACATTCAACTCTTTTTAAGGTCATAGAGTCTCTGGAGTGTTTCTGTGAACATAGTGCATGATGACCAATCTTTTTATTTTTCCTTTACTGGAGGACATAATAATACTGTATTTATTGCATTAGAATACTTATGAAAACATTTCTGGAATGTATTCCTGACTGCAGGATGTCTTCTGTTGTTTCTTTAACTGAAATTGATATACCAATAGGCAGGCAATGCAAAACTATATAGCAGAAGGCTACAGTGCTGCACACAAGCATTCTTGCTTAACATTAGCCTATGTCATGATGGTAATTTGATACACTGCAAGGCAAAACACATATGAACTGAGTCCTACTGCTTTTATGCTCCAGGCACTTTTTCAGATTGACATGGCTGATACAGTCTTTGCTATTATAACAGTTGCAGCAAATCTTTCCATATAACCTCCTATTTCATTTCACACGCAGTCATTTTACAACAGATTTTTGAGGCTTAACATAACTAAACCTTAATTAGGTTGTTTACATGGGAAGTAGCTCACTCTTCATCCCACCAGCTAGCTCAGCCAAGCAACCCCCTCAGGCTTTCAGCCATTTGTGTGATAGACTTCTTTTGTCAAGCAGTCCTGAATTCATCCTCTAGGTTTGATATGAAACAAGAGACCAAGAAAAAAAACATTGAGCCTTGAAGAGAAGAGGAGAATGAAATACTACATCAAAAAGAACAGTTAAAATGAAACATGATCCAGATCACTGCTGCCCTTTGAAGGCAAAAAATTGCTAGGACCCAAAAAGGTGAATATTCTAGAAGATAAAATTGGATATTGGAAGTGCTAAGGGAAGAAACACATCCAAACTCTGTACTGTTGGTGTTCTCAATGTCACATTTTTGTTTCACCAAGGTTATTCCTGCCCTTGGTAGAGCTGAACAATTAAAGTCAACACCACTTGGGTTCTTTGKGTGGGATAACACAGAGCATCTTCTCCTTGGTCACACACTTGCCCCATGGGGGGTTAAGCTGCTGCCTTAGGCACTGTGCCTTGGGATACTGCAGGATTTATATGTTTTATATTTATGTATTTTATAATTTATACGTTTATATATTTCTGCACACCAGAATGCCCCGGTAGTACAGTGGTTCTTTTAATCCCACATTTCTAGGGGGACACAAACTTTCTAATTTGTTTTATTAGGTGATTTCTTAGAAGGCCTTGGCCAYTCTGTTACCCGTAAGCTTTTCAGTGGCACTCAGCTTTAAACTTACAATTGATTCATGAACAGCATGAGCTCAGTCTGTTGTGAGACATCCTCTAAAAGCAGAAGGCACCTCCAGTGCCAATTTACATCATGAGGATGTATTACTTATTATTATTATTTTATTTTTTTTAATCATCGACAACACTGCAGGATAACTTAGGCTCCTARTTTTGATATTTCAGTAAAGTGCTTCCAGCTGACTGAGATTAAGCTGCGCTTTTGCAGACACTCAAAATTTAGCCATTTGGGTTTGTTCTGTTTTTTTTCTGTAATAGGAGAAAGAACTGTACACCCAGTAGTGTGTTCTGTATTAGTAGACTGCTTTTATTTTAAGCTGAAAATTRTTTACATTGATGGGAACATGGCCCCTGATGCAGATGTAATATTTAATGTAATGTAATATTTATGATGAGTTTTAATTTCTGTGAAGATCCATTCAACAGTCTTCGGCCAACCAGAAAAACACTGCATTGTCTGAACAAGCAAGTCTTACCCTTAAGAAAGAGCATCTCATAATCTTAGACCATCTTTTAAAAAGTCAGCTTTTTTTGGCACTGAGTGCCTTGTAACTGAACTTGTCTTGATGTTCATGGTGCTCCAGAGAAAGGCCATACAGTGTTTTCACATTAACCTTTGCCATTGGAGAGATACTTGGCAGAATGCTGTGCTGATTAGGTTGTCAAGCAGTTTTGAAGTTGTAGTCTAGACACTCTGCAAAATCTAATATGAAATATCTAACCGTAAATACTGAATATCTTTAACATATTATTTAAAAACAAGCAAAAAATCATAAGCTTTGATTTACTTGTCCATGCAAAATATTTGGCAAAATGTTAAAGCTAAATGGATATCCTCACTGCGTTGTTATCATAAGGAACCCAATGACCGTACTGAAACCAATGTATAATGCTTCTCACACAYGAATTGGCTTTCTTAAGTGCACTTTCCTAAGTCCAAATCACAAGGGAGATGCAGAACTCGAGCTTCTTCTGAACTTGTGGTGGTGCTAGAGGTAGTGGTGAGCAGGAAGCAGCAGCAGGGCCCAAGGACAAGTGGTGAAGCTGAACCAGTGAGCACACATCATTGCCAATTTTCTTAGAAGGTCTTTCCTCCAAAAATGCTGCAATAACTGTYTGTGATGCACAGCTTTGCAGGACATTTTCTGGAAGTCTACAGAGAACAGAAGATGCAATCTTCTATATTTTACTGATCAGGAAGTCTAGGACTTGCCGTACTAAACTTACTTTACAAGGTTATACTTTCTGGGYTGTGTCTTGTGGAATCACAGTGTAGCATCAGACTTTGCTGCAGATATCAGCCTGCAACTGATGTAGAAGAACACTGTTATTATTTGAGCATCAGCCACTAATGGTCATTTGATATAAAAGTGGTGCTAATTTAAAAAGAAATTTTTTTTGAGACTCTAAAGTGAGAAAGCGATACATTTCAAAGAGAACTTTTACTCTTTCTTGAGAGTTTCAGGTATTCATGGCACTTTCAGAAACAGAGGAAAAGTAGTTCCRTATTTTATACTAAAAATAAGAAGAAAAGCATATGAATAGATGAAGATGGAGACTTGAGAGGAGGAAGATAAATGATCATGAAAGCAGCTATTATGCAAACAGTTTATTAATTCTATACTCTCAGCTCTGTAGAGAGTATTTTGACATTGGGCTCTAAATTACTGCTAAATTAATACTAATTGCTTAAGGAAGTAAAAGAGTAGAAAACATGTAATGGAAAGGAGAAATAGAAAATTAACTGGAAGTGAGTCTTCAAAAGTAGTTGAAAAAACAGTTTGCATGGCTGATGATATGACAGGTAGAGAGGTCAGCATGAGGAAAGGAGCCAAGTTGCTAACAGCAAAGAAATGAGGCATGCTGTGTTGGCAGAACACRGAGCACAACCAGGGAAATGTGGGAAACTATAACTGGAATGTGAGTAGATGCCTAACTTTGGAAGTGAAATAAAGTTGAAATTCRTGAGAAAAGTGTTGAGATGCACAGAGATGCAAAGAGAGGGATGAGAAACTTTCAGTCAAAAGGTTTGTCATGTCAGAGATGTTGGAGATGAATTTGTTGTGTACAGTGGAAGAAAATATTGTGTGAAAAGGAGAAAATATTTCATGACGGTTTTTGTCTGTCTATTTGATTTCTTTTGAGTAAATTTACTTTCAACAGACATGTATCAATCAGGCATAGATATCCAAAAGCTTCAAAGGAGCTGCTTTCTTAGCAGAGTGAGGTTGAGTGGCAAAGAGACAGGGCTGCCTTCTGTACATTTGGCTGTCAGAATGGAGGAACTTCTTTAAAAAGGAGAACTCTGATGGAAAGCAAGAGTGGAAGGCACCCAGAAAAGATGAAAGTAGATAGTTATGGCATATTAATCATCAAAGCCAATATTTATTATTATTTGAGATATTCTGTTACTTCTGTGTCTTTAGGATAAAACAAAACTACCTCAGTGTAGCGTTTTTTAGTATATATGATCTKTTTATTAGCAACTCCATCCCATCATTCAGAATCCTGAAATAAGAAGGAATAGCTTAGAAAAGGGTCTGTAGAAGAGTAGATATTAGTGATTTCAGCAAGAATGGGTCTTAGAATTGAGAATGAGACAAAGATCTGAGAAGATGCATGAGAGACCTGAAAGAGAAAAAGCTTAAAAAGAAGAAGCAAAAAAGAAGAACAGGTTTTCCAGTAAAAGCATAAACTTTGAATAGCCCTTGAAAAATCATGCAAACTTTGGGGAATTCTGTATACAATAAATAAATGCCAATTTTAAATTCTCAGAACAAATTGTCTAAACTTTATGGTATGTATGAATGAACACCTTGGGCAGTTGAGAAGTTAAAAGTGGCAGGAACCAGTGTTCTACACAAGCAGTGAACAATTGCTCACTGCTCTGGAATACTTACTAGTTATCTAGGTCAAAGTGTGCAGATGACTTAAATTATTTAAGCTGGTCTCTGCCTATGATTTTAGGTAGACCTGACTCAGAATAATGGAAGACTTTACCAAAAATGAAATTCCTTATTCATGTACAGAAGGTATCAAACTTTAGAAAGCATACTTGAACTATCAAATTATTGRATTCAAACGTAACTGTAGGGAGGTTTATAATGTAATGTAACTCAAGGGAAGGAGATGGAAAGGAAAAACTGTTGGCTTTAAAGATGAAAAAAAAAGCAAAAAAGGGCAAAAAAAAGCTAGAATTACATAAAGAATATGGTTGAAAATAACATTACAGGTATTATAGTGATATTATAAGCTGACTGTGTAGCTTCACCTTGAACATAATTTCTGGTCACCATAACCGTGAATTCTGTAAAAACTGGAATGTTAAGAGAAAAGAGACAAAAAACTTAAGCACAAAGAGGTTCCTTGGAAAGTGCAGAGAAAAGAGGAGTAAATGGTAGTATGACAAAGGTAGAGAATAAGCATATGCCTATTCATTTGTTCTCAGAGCATATGAACAAGGTCTCTTCAAAAATAAAATGTTCTAAGCTAAGTTGAACTTCCCATAAGGAAAGAAAAATATTTTTCTACCTTTAAAACTAGGGCTAGAAAGGCTTCTTGTTTTGGAGGCTATGCCATTGTTTTCTGGCATGAATTTTTCTGAAACTTGCTCTGAAGCAACTGACATAGGCTCTAATCGGACAAGTTTCAGAGCCAAAAACATAGAAAAAAAAAGAAAATAAGTGGACTTACTTCTCTTTTCACTTTTACTGAAGTTTATTAGAGTATAATTTAACAAGTTGTCTTGTTTCTGGTATCACATTGCAACAATATCAAACTCCTAATTTTGGATGTTAGTGGAAACAAGTCCCAAATATATAAAAAAGGAGATTAAATATATGCAGGAACAAAAGTCATGTTACACTCTTCATGGACCTTCTTATTTATGCATTCATTTTTTTTTTAAACTTACAGCATCTGTTTTCAGTTCACTAAGGTTTTGTAGACTCCTTGTTCAAGTCACTTTGATAAGCTTCCTTCCAATTATTCTCAGCTTTAAGTTTGTGTCTACATATTTTTTTGTCACTTGAAACTGTTTTCTTAGATCCTTGTATGAATTCCCTTCAGAATAATGCAAACTTCCTCTTCAGCTTGTTAAACTGGGTTACTTTCTAATAGAAATTGTTCAATGCTTTGCTACTTGTTCATCTGTTCTAATCTGTATGTAGTAAGCATCCAGGAATAAAAATATTTCAATTACTGAAAGTGAGAAAGAAGGAAAAAAGGAAGGAAGTAAAGAGGAAAGGAAGGGCTCAGGCAGTCAGAAARGAATATTTTAGTAGATATCTTAATTTTTATTCTAATCTAGTAGACTTTTAAGAAACCCTGAATTTTGCTTACTTTCTACAATAATTTCTCTTAAACTGCAGCTTTAATGATTTTTACATAGTAATTCTCTAAATCTATTTCCCTTTCCCTTTTAATGGGGTAGCTTTTCTTGCATTTAAAAGCATTCCATACTTCATTCTCTTCTCTAAAGCCAATGATTCCATGTTAGGCTGCATGATCAATTATAATTTATTTAAGTAAGAAGGGAATGTATTTATTTCCTTTTTCCCCTTAGACTGTTAATCAGAGTTGTCTTCAAATAAAAAGGAGTATTTTCTTACTAAAACATGCCAAAATAATTCAGTCAACACTAGAACTTTCAATGCTGTATGCTTTCATTTTCCCACAGTATTCCACTTCTCTATAAAAAACTATAAAAATTTCTCTGAAGAAAATTATAAAATGCTTCATTGCCACTGTCCACCTTCATAAGTTTGTTTACATCCCTGCATTCTTTGTGTCTATTTTACYTTATAAAGTGTCCTTCTAAACTGAGGAGACTTCTACCAAATTACTTCCTTATTAAAGCTTTTAGAGGTGTAAGAATGCTACAGTATTTCAAAGCTGATGTCACATACAGAACCTCTGGGTTGACTGAGGCCAAAGCTGGCATAAACTGAAAGACAAATGAGAAATTAAAGGCAAAAATCTAGCAGTAAATTGCTAAATCCCATAACTGTCATACAAGCTCTCCTGAAAACCTTATGCAATAGCCAACACTGAACATACAGTTCAGCATTCCRAAAGAAATAATACTTGCAATTATATTTCCAATTCTTCGAGTCTTTATAAAATAAAATAAAATAAATATAATTACTTCAGGACTATACCAATTCAGAAGTGAATTTCAGACAAGATAGACAGTGCTTTTGTGAATAAATGATTGACTTTTAATATTCAAGTCTAGGAACTGGTCAGAACAGAACAGTATTGAGTTTAGCATCTTGTCTTACCAACTGCCTGGGGTAGCAGACATAGTTTCTTCCAGAATGGCTCCTTCTAAATGATTATAACAGAGTTAAAATTTTCTCCTTGTTACTAGCTAGTTATTCAGTATAAACTTTGACCAAGCTGCAATCCATGGAAAAAATGATGTCAAATTACTGATGATTATCAGAGTAACTCAYTACTGAGTAAGTGGACATTCTCCCACAAACTTCAGGAACATTTGGATCAAATCTTTAAGGAACGCTCTTAATTATGACCAGAAGGCAATCTTCACTATTATCTATCAGACTTCCTTTCATTGTTCTTAATGTTGGCCTCTTTCAAASGCAAATTAAACTATTTTACTCTGTTTCTTTGACAGCAAAGAGTCATAAGGTAAATTGCAAAGTGTTACTGCTTTTCACTAAATAAACATCCACAGTAATTAAACACAAAGACAGAAAAAGGAAAGCAGAAAGAAAATGTTTACAGGACTAATTCTTTCTTAAATTAGCATGTCTCATGCATCAGTATAATCTCTTGTCTTTTAATGAGAAGTATAAACACCAAACTTTCTTTTATTCTTTTCCATAATTCTTTGAGTAGGAGCTATAATTCCTCTTAATGAAATGAAGGAAAGATATTCTTATGCAGAATGAAGTGGTGAAGACTTGTAAAGGTGATTCTTAAGAAAATAAGTGCTAAAAAGGTAATGTGTTCATAAAAATGTTCTCCCCTTTTCAGTATTATAACACTTATTGACAGTGATAAAGCTACTTGTGATACACAATGCTCAGTCTTTTCTTATTTCCTTTTCATAGTTTAATTAGCATGCTTGATACCTTTTAATAAAGAATACAGTTTTCTTAATATTTATACAAGTAACAATGACAAAGAGATTTGGTCATACAAGATATTAGGTCACTTTTTGGATGTCCTAATAACCCCATAGGTACAGCCAAAGGCTACTGAATGTCATAGAGTTTCTTTAAAAAGTATTTGGTATAAAACTATTACAGCAAGGAATTGCATAGGTTTTTTTTTCAAGGCTAATCTCTGTGCCAAAAAATAGACTATATGAAATAATTTATCTTTCATTTTTGGAAGTATATTCTACTCAGAGAAAATGGCTATTTCTGATTCATTTGTAACATTTTTGTGTCTTTGAAAATATCTCTTTATTAGAATCATAGAATCACAGAATCCTTAAGGTTGGAAGGGACCTCAGAGGTCATCTAGTCCAACCCCCTGCACACACAGGGTCACCAAGAGCACGTGGCACAGGGATGCATCCAAGTGCGTTTTGAAGATCTCCAAAGAAGGAGACTTCACAACCTCTCTGAGCAGCCTGTTCCAGTGCTTTGTCACCCTCACCATTAAAAAATCTTTCCTTAAATTCCCGCRGAACTTTCGGTGCTTCAGTTTGTGGCTGTTTCCTTTAGTCCTATCAGTAGCCACCACTGAAAAGAAGCCACCCCCTCCTCCTCACTGCCTCCCTTGAGGTATTTATACACRCTGATSAGGTCCCCCCTCAGCCTTCTCTTCTCCAGGCTGAACAGGCCCAGCTCTCTCAGCCTTTGCTCATAGGGCAGATGTTCCAGGCCCCTGATCATCCTCGTAGCCCTGCGCTGGACTCTCTCCAGCAGMTCCACATYCCTCTTGTMCTGGGGAGCCCAGAACTGGACACAGTCTCCAGATGTGGCCTCACCAGGGCTGTGTAGARGGGGACGATCACTTCCCTCGACCTGCTGGAGACAYTCTTCCTAATACAGCACCCCAGGATCCCGTTGGCCTTCTTGGCCACCAGGGCACACTGCTGCCTCATGGGCAACTTGTCATCCACCATGATGTCCAGGTCCCTCTCTGCTGCTCTCCAAATCAGTCCCCAGCCTGTACTGGTGTCCGGGGTTATTCCTCCCCAAGTGCAGGACCTTGCACTTGCCCTTGTTGAACTTCATAAGGTTTCTTATGTCCCTGTTGTCCAGTTTGTCCAGGTCCTTTTGGATGGCAGCGCAGCCCTCTAGGGTAAATTTATTAATAAAACTGTATTTCCTTTACTAATCTTCACTTGTCCAAAAAGATACTGAAAGACTCTAATCTGTTTTATTCTCATTTTAGCTCTAAAATAAATTTTCAGCATCTCTATATATATAAATTCTGCAATATAAATAATGAAACAACAAAGATTATTCTGAGTTTATAAAATTTAATCTTTTGGGTCTGTGTAAATTGTTATAGTGTTTCTGTTGTAAGAAAAAAAAACATTATTTTACATAGTTCTTCCTAATTATATAATTTACATCACAGCCTTATACAGAATGACTTCTTTCTCTTCTTCTGAAATGTATAAGACTCCTCATATAGATATTACATATGTATATACATGTAGCATTTAAGGTTTATTCACAGAAACTGGTGCTCAATCTTATTAGCTTTAATACTTTAATGTTGCAGAGTTTTTTGAAATGATCGTCTTAGTTATTCACACCATTTCAGTCACAGAAATCTTGGAAGAAAAGACCAAAATATGACAATAAATATATTCAAAAATGTCCTTTTATGCAAAAATGTTCTTTTTAAAAATTCTATATTTGAGTGTATACTTTTGTTTTGACTGGTGACTGTGTTCTGGATTTTACATATTTTATGATCAGAACACACACCCATTCAGGACTTACACATGTCTGAAAAATACAGGACTACAAAAAAAAATGACTTGAGAATTTAGTATTTTATTAACTTAAGAATTTTTTAGCTTCCACTCTTACAGGTTCTGCCCACTGTGTAGAAGTCAAACCATTTTAACCCTAACTCTGGAAATAAAGAAATAGCAAGCTATTTTCTAATATCTGAAGCACAGTAGAATTCATCTAGTTCTACTGTATAAGTAGATGACTGAAATATTTCCAGTCATATTCCACTTCCAGCTGACTTTTTTTTTTCTTGCACTTTAGAATAGCCCAGTTCACTAGCTAAATATCAGCACACATCAAAACAAACTTATAATGTCCTCATGTTAGGTTTGATTTGTGATGTTGACTTACACCAAATGAGCTGGCCCTTTATAATTCTTACATTTTGTCTAGCCACTATAGTCAATACAGCTATTATGTAAAAAGGGCAAAATGCCACTCTCTTATTTGTTATATCTGCTCCTAGTGTTTCTCCCTGTATGTCATATTTGTCTACTTCACTGTCAAAACATGTTTTTACTGTTAGCAGTAAAAGCTAAGGGAATACCAGCCAGATTCCACTGTCTCACACATTAGCAGCAAAGCTGTCAGATTTTATTAGCAATGATTGCATGAGGCATTATAAGTTTCATTTAAAAAAAAAATGTGTTTAATAAAAAGTTCATCAGCAATGTCTTGAGGTGATGCAGAGAGATTAAATGTAAACTTCTACTATATGATATTTGAAATACTTCAAGCATTTGCTTAAAGGGCTTGATGCAAAGCCCACCAAAAGCTATTTGAATGTTTTTCCATGTTGAATTCTGGATGCAGTACCAAAAGAAGGCTGGTATGAGCAATGGGCTAACTTCTTTTCCACCTCAACAATTAAGTCATTAATGATAAATTTGAAGTACTGAAACAACACTAATTTTTAGAGTAAATCAATAAGCAGTTACTTTAGAATGGTGTACTCTAAAGTAACTTTTGGTGCTTTCATGAGCTATAATCATATGTACTTAAACCAAATGCATAAGAACTCCTTTTTAAATGATGCCTGATAAAAAGCTATTCTCTTGCAGTGAAAGCAATGTTTGTTATTACCACAATTAGGCCAAGAATCAATGCTCTGAAGGGAATTTTTTTAGGCTAAAAAGAGTGAATTCCTGCTGTTTCTCTGGAGACCAGTAGGTTATTTTTTTTATCCTAATTATATGATTCAAGAAAGATACGAATATTTTTCATTTGAGATGTAATGGCATAGCTGTTCATAAGATGTTTTGCTAATTATAATTTTGCAATTTATAACCAGAAATATAGTTAATGGAGAAGAGATTATTAAAAAGGTCAATATGGCTTTCTGACCTAATGTAAAAACCTATTAGTTTGAAAACTATTTGGTGTGCTGTCTATTTAATTAACACTCCAGATATTTAAACTTTTGCATAGTTTAGGAAGTGCCTTTTGTGCATTTGTCCTTGCAGCAAGGTTTAAATAACATTCTCCTTCCTTTGATAGTCCTGACAGGGATTCAGGATTGAGGGCAGAAGGTCCTGTAGCTTCAGAGCAACCACATCCTGCGGGCAATAAGCGGGAGTGACACTTTGCTCCTTGCAGTGTCTGGGGCTGCTGGGCTTTCCTCCTCCCTTACTGTGGTCCTCCCCAAGCTTTCTTCCTTCATCAACAGCAGTATCTGTTTCTCTACCTGTACTCAGAACTTATATCTTTCTGTGTGTAGGACTTAGAGAGGCTTGAGGATCTCTGCTAAAATACAGCAAATATTTTAGATTCTATAGTGATGGATTCCTTACAAGAACATGGGATGAATGGCTGTTAATCTGGCTTGTCCTCTGATCTTGATTACTGAGTATCATTTTATTCTCATTTYGTGGATGAGGCACCTCAGAGGCCAAGTGGGAAATGACTGGCAAAATGATCACAAAGTCAGGAATCTCAGCACAGA
The DNA here is from genome assembly GCF_003342845.1 of Nothoprocta perdicaria. Taxonomy (NCBI): domain Eukaryota; kingdom Metazoa; phylum Chordata; class Aves; order Tinamiformes; family Tinamidae; genus Nothoprocta; species Nothoprocta perdicaria. Next base: position 3,896,441 of record NW_020456087.1, on the reverse strand, counting down.
AGCTCACCCCCTGGCTGTACCATTTTCATTAAAAGCAATTAAGATTAAAAAAAAATGCTTATTTCTGAGGCCTGTGTTCTACAAAGAGGTATTTAATGGTGGGTATAAAATTCCTTCAGCATCCTATGTTGTATAAATTCATTATTAAATCATTCTTTAATCTATATTTTAGATTGATTCATACTATTTTTTTGTGTGAATCATCCAGTAGCGCTTTATAGCATTCTTATGTGTTTTAGATATATTTTAATATTTGTAAGAATTCCTTCCTCTTAAACTGGACTTCCTTCTTTTTGGAATGTTAATTGTATTTTCATGCTTTTATCTATTAAATAGAAAAAGATTTAAGAGACCAAAAAAAAAAAAAAAAACTTGGAAAAAAAAGTCCTTGAAAGAATCTTTAAATATGAAATATATCCAGTGAAAGGGAAATTTTATTTTATTCTTAACTGCAGAGAATTGATATCATTCAGAATAGAAAGATTCCGTGTACTTTACCATTATCTACATAGCTTCTGGAAATCTAAAGAGAGCAGGCGTAGCACTTGGCTGTCTCGTGTGCAAAGGTGGCACAGATTGATTCAGAAAACTACTAAACTTAATCTTCTTAAAACTAATTCTTTTTGGTCTCTCAGGTTATTGCGATAGGGCTTCCTCATACCTTAACATGCTTCATTATACCTCAGAAGCAGTCTTAAGGGATCACACAGTGCGTGATGCCCATCTACTTTATTGGACCAATCCACATTTAAAACTACAATTGGGTTAAACTWTTTCCTCGGGTAGTGACTGATAAAATCTCAATAGCTTCAGAGCATCTTCTCTATTGAAGTGAATCTCTCAAGAGTCATGAGATGACAGGCTGTGAAAATTATTTAGTTTACAAATAGTGTACATGCATTTTTTGAGAATGTATTTCAAGGAATATTGAAAGAATAATGGAATAAGGAACTTCTTTAAAATTTATGTCCCTATGTAGTGTACCAAAAAAAGGGAATAAATTCTAAAGTTCATTGAAAGAATAGTCATTCATTCAGAAACTGTAACATGAACTAGACTATCTCAGTTTCCTCTCATATGATCTTTTGAGTCCTGATCTAGGCTATAGGTATCCTGCATCCAAAAGACAACTGATATAATTTGCCTAGGACACTGCTAGCCATATAACTCAGATAGATCTATCAACACTAAAATTAGAGGTATATGTTCTCTCTATTRTTGGTTCTTCCAGAGATTCACATCATCATTGCAAGTTATTACATCAGTGGAAATGTAATCATACTAAATTTTAAGAAAGGGAGTATTCTCATTTTGAGRTCTCACTTTTCATGTTTTTTTTCCTTCTTTCTGATATAATTCCTATTTCCTGACCCCCGAGTACATATTGCAATGTCCTCTTGCAAACTGTATTTGTTTACTAGTATTGTAATTATGTTTAATTTTCTCTTCTTCCCACTGGCTGCTGAAACCATTGATTGCTCTCATCTTACAAAAATAATGATCTATTTACAAATCTGACTCCTGACCAAGGTATTCARCCAGGAAAGATAGGAGAGAAGGCTTCTGTGGTCCTGGTAGCTAAAAAAGAGCAAACATTGTAATTCTACTACCCTATTAATTCAAAAATCAACCTAAATATCCTGAGGASAAACTTACAGATTACCTATGTTTCACAATGAGATGTTGGAAATGTATCATTAGAAATGTTATGCTGTCTGTTTCCTATCCCTAAACCCTAAATTGGTCTTCCCATAACCTCTCGCATGCACTAGCTCTTTCCTCTAGTATCACCTTCAGCAGATTGTCACTATCATCTCCTCTACTTCTGACTTTCTTATATTTTTGCCTCCTGGCACATTTTTTCTTCTTTATTTTTAAGTAGCTTAAGCTTTTCAGCACAAGTGTGCAAAGAGCACTCATTTATATAAATAAGATTGTCATATCACCCCTCACTGAATACAGCTGACCGCTCACTCACACCATTCAAAATATCTCTAAGTCAACCGAAATAAAAGAAAATTCATGTGTATTAGCAAGATATACAAGCTTATTTAATATTGCTAAACCTGAAATAATAAGATCCTTTATTTTATGAGAATATGTAAAAATGTATGCAGAATACATTCTTGCCAACTCTAAAATTTTATCATCTTGCAATACTTAGCTTTTTCAAATAAAAGGACCTCGCACTCTTCAATCCTAGGCCTTTCCACTGCTAAATCTCGCCATAAACACAGGTGATAATTGCTTAGGAAGGTCATTTAATGAGAACCAATGACTGGAACTTGCAACCAAACAAATTCAAATTAAAAATAAAATGTGTTGCAAACAGTGAAGGTAATTGAGTTTCAAAACAAATAACTCTAGCTTCCCCATTTACTGTTGCCTCCTAATCAGAGTTTGGATTTTCTAGTATATATGTTGTAGTTAAGCAAAAGGTGTTGAACTCAAGGCAGAATTAATTGGYTGAAAATAGCGTGTTATAAATATGCCCTTAAGCTGATGGTTTTAAGTTTACACTTAAAACTATTTTGCATCTTGGTAAGCATTCAACTTTATGGTAATGATCTGTGAGCTATTCTGCTGTCAATAATAGTGCACCAGATAAAAAGTGTTTATGCAAAACCGGCTTGCTCTTCAGAATTTAGGCAATGCCAACAAATCACACAGCCTTCATGAAAACACAGCTCTGTAAACTTCACAAAATGCCTGCCTGGCATGGGCCAAGTTCTGCTCGCCTACCTTGCACCAGTAATCAGGCTTGTTAGTGGTATATTTCAGGTAACTAACGTGACAAATGATTCATTCTGGTTTCTTTTCATTATGTTATGATCTAGGATAATTAACATGGCACATTAAGGTGAAATAAAATAAAATAAAATAAAATAAAATAAAATAAAATAAAATAAAATAAAATAAAATAAAATAAACAAAAAAAAGTTCTATGAAACTTTCCTTAGAAATTCTTTTTAAGCACAGTAGACTCACATGCCATTTCCCTACAGCACGACAAGCTGTTATAATTTCAACAGTCAGGTTTCTGAAACACCATTTTTCATTTTTTCACACTTTTCTTTTTTTGAGTGTCCTTTTATCTGCAGTGTATTTCAGTAAAGGCTCATCCTCTCTGTTCATAGCCATATGCTACAGGACCACAATTAAGCTTATCCTCAGGCGCTGAAGAAATAAGGAGAGAGAGCAAATGAACAGTCTCTAAAGGGTAATCTGATGATAATCTTTTCACTCTCATGCATTTCCTAAGTTGTTCATCAACCAATCTTGTCCTACGAATTCATGCTTGCTGCCAACTGTGGTGCTAATTTTTATCGCTATCACAATATTACATCTGTCAAAAACACAAAATAAGAAAAAGTAAAGCAATGGCTTACAGAAACCCTAGAAAAGGTTTCGACACATTCCTTTTGAGAATGCACTTTTGTGTGTTTGTGTGTGTWTGTGTGTGCATTTTTTCTATACATTTTATTAAGAATCTAATAGAGTAGACACAGTAAGAATACAGTAAGACATAGCTGATCCTGGCACACCCAGCTAAGCAACCATTCTAGAAAAAAAAGACATGTATTTAGGAAGACTGGTTATGAAAAAATCAACTTCTTCCACATTTCTAAGTTAAATAAACTCTGCTATAGAGATCATATAAAATGAAATCCCATAAAAAGCTTAAGCAAACTGAAAGAGAACATAAGGGTTTTGAGTACCACTATTGATAAACCTATTAAAAAAATCTAGGGCAACCAATGAATAGGAAAGCCTTTTGCGTAAAAAGTATGAGAAAAAAATCCTGTTTATTGTGTTTATCATTTATTTTAGGTTGCCATCCAGAAGGAACTCAGAGGAGCATTTTCTTTATCCRTAAGCATGCAAAACAGCAGGGAGATAATTGTTATATAAAAACAAAATTACTGAGATATTTTGCCTTGCCAGCACTAAATGTATTCTGTTTTTTTCCTTTCTAGTCAAAGATGTTCTTCAAATTTTATCTTAGTTAGTTAGTTGCCTGTCTGAGAAAAAAATCCATTTTTTTCTCAGGATTTTGTCATTAAATGTGTTAGATATATATATGTTCATATTTATATATCTATATGCATACACATACTTATGCAAATATATATATATATACACACAGACATATTCCTGCTATCTGTTGCCTTCCTCAGATAGTCAAGCATTTCAATTTTCCTCCAGTGTTGGTCACAAACAGCAGAATTAGGAGTGTAGCTCAAGAGCTCATGTTTCTGGGAATCTTCACCAGAATCTTAAACAAGAATATTTCACAAAGAGCAGATAAAACTGGATCCTCCTTATTCATAAATTAATACTTTGTCTTTATTTTATATCTACGATTCTTTCTTTTCACTTTACGCTTCATTTCTTTAGTATCTTTATTTGACTGCGTATTTTGGAGATGTATGGAATGGTATAAAATAACCAGAAAAGAGAAAGACTTTTTTTTTTTTTTTTCCCTAGAAATTCATCCTTTTATTGCTTCTTTATAAAAAAAAAAAAAAAAAAAAAAAAAAAAAAAAAGTTGTGAAATGTGACTTTAAAAATACAATGTACTATTCAGGCAGTTCTGGTAGGATAAATCTACTGACACAAAGTAGACACAGAAGACAGTGCAAAGGAGGCTCCAAAGGATTTTCTCCATGTCCCAGTAAAGTAGGGGAGAAATGAATGAGCTGGATGAGGCGGAAGAGACTATTAGTGATTCAGTGCTTCTGTACAGTGTATTAGATAACAGAAAGGTTTGTGTTGCTGAAACTCAGGTCTGGACCAGGGTTGGGAAGTGATTTAAGCCTTGACCTAGGAGACATCCTCTCCACCTCACAGAGCATGCGAACTTCACATGAAGTTCAATATTGTTGCTGTAACTACAGCAATGTAAATGAAAGTCTTGAATTATATTTACAGTAGCTCTGAAAATCATTCTCCATTCTCCCTTTCACTCTTCATTAAGCATATTCTTTTAAAATTACGTGCATGTTAATCTAGACTCAGCAGTATTTTATTCTCTTCAAAAATAAAATGATGGTTAGCCTAAGATTTTATATGACAAGTTCATCATCTGGAAAATTTTCCAGCCGAGTTACAAACTGTTGTAAATGAAAATTAAGAAACGCTGATCCAGCTTTATGTTTAGTCTGCCTTATTTAATATTAGTGTAATAGTGGGGAAAAGAATATACAGAGCACAAAATATTTCCCTTTTGTAGCCTCACCGGGAGATAATATGCCTGCAGAATATTGATTTCACAATTGCATAGCGGCATAGATTTTTTAGATGTATTTTATTAAATGTTTAGTTTGTAGCTAGAGGCATCTACTCTTCAATCATTGATACAAAAACAGTGGCATGGAAGGATTTTTTTCATCAGGAAATCATGCAAAACATTATTTCAAATGAAAGTCAAATTATTTCAAACTTTAGGTCAATACTCATCTGTAGAAAACTGTCCRAATAGTTTTACCTCATGGGGGCTACAGCCCAAATGATTCCTGTACACATTCTCTTCTGTGGATAATTTGCTTATCTGGGCCGTGTTTCTGATGATCACTGTAATTCTGGCTGGGTTGCTATTTTTATGAAAGGCAAGTGTTTGGACTATTAGTCACAATGTAAGATTTTTCCAAAATCTTTGGAAAAAGATTATAAATATATAAAATAAATTACTTGGAAGGATCATTGCATTATTTATGATCATATTGGGGGGAAAAAAAAAAAAAAAGGTTTCATTATAATAGTTAAATTCTCCTTTCTCTCCTTGTACATTTCTGATGGAAGTAAATAATGATTTCTTTTGTTTCTTTCACACTGTATGCTATTAACCAGCTGATTCCTGTAACCTGTTGTTCAACCAAGGATTCCTAGCTTGTTGTAGAGACCGCATCCAGAAGTCCAATAGGTCAGCATATATTCACTGTAACTTCAGAGGAAAAGGGTGCTCTGATCTTCATATATAGCTAAAGAATACAAAGGCCTCATTCTAACTTTGTTATTATTGGTGAAATTAGTTATTTCACTTTTTTTTTTTTTTAATGAGGATATGCTTTAATTTAGAATATAAAGAGATCATCTACACTATACTGAATGTTGATGTACTGATACAGGACAGGTGGTGAGGTATAAATGAACTGAAAAAAAAAATGCTGAAGGTGAGAATCAGTATAGGCAGCCAAACTTCCAAACTGTGACTGAAGCACATTATACATGAAACATTGCAGGAGCCAGCATAAATTTTCTTAACTTTTCCCAGATTCACAGATAATTATAATTTTAAAAACATACTGCTAARCTAAACTAAATGAACTTTTTTCTCACTATTTCCAAAAGATTAGAACAATAACACTCTTTAAAATCAGTTTTATCAAAATTTACTTGATTGTTTGGAAAGATGAGCAACAAATTTTGAAACCAAGAAGTCATATATAAAAAGTTTGTTAGACTTTACAAGTATGCCTGCATTAAAGCATTAATTCAAGAAGTACAGAGGTAAGATTGGCAACTTTTAATCAGACTAACTACATACCTGGGGTTTCAGTAGTGAAAAATTTGAAAAAATCATTTGTATTCTCACACTAAGAGCTGATATACAAATTCATGCTATGGATTGTTGATCATTTGATTTCAGCGGGGACACCTGTGCAATTGCTCTGACTTCCGGTGCTCCCACTGATCACTGAGGTTTTTAATTGGAACCTGAAAAACAAATCAATTTAAAGACTATGATATTATATAATAAGAAAAAAAAGCAATGTCTTTATATTTTTAACTTTATTAAAAAGGGATCATACACCATAACACCCCTTTGTAAATTCTGATCCATGCTAATGGCCTGATGCAAGGTGCATGATTGCAGTTGGAGAAAAAGGAACAAGCAATTCATTTTTCACTAGAATAACAATACATTATTACAGAAAAAAAAGTTGTTTGATGAAGCTGTGCCTGATTTTTTAAAACAAGATTTKCCTGAGCAGTGTTTGAAATGTAGCTGATTGATTGTACTGCAGAATTCTAGGAAAGAAAGGATACTTTACATAAAAAGAAACTGGACAATGTATGCTGACTGCATGTGTCATCTTTCAGTAAATGACCTAGAGCTGGCTAACTTCAGAAATCAATCAGCTTTGCAAGTAGATCACATAACTTCTGGGTGCAGATTGGTTTCAGATGACATTAAAGTATCTGTGATTTCACATAAGTATTCATTATAAATATTTATCTGTCCACTGTAAGGTGATCTATGGTGGTGTGGCATTTTGTTTTCAACTAATACAGCATATTAGTGTAATCTGCAAGAGGCTGACTTGGTTTTTTTCCAAGAATCAATAAGCTGAAGTGTGAAATACAGAATTTAAAGGAATCCCTAGTTCCTCTGTAGTCAAAAGAGGGTCACAGAAAATGAAGTTATCAGTGACTAATAATGATCTTACATAAGTTGTATAATAGGCCTGATGATAGAGCAGAGCTTTGACCACAGAAGGAAAGATGATATTATAACATCTGAAGATCAAATGCTTGATTCTATTTTGGCTTTCAATCCACAGATATATTTTTAATGAATGTAGGAAATATCTTTCATTAGGGAAAAAAAAAAACCATAAAAAGAGCTTAATTTCAGCCTTCGTACACAGGTGAAATTTAATGTTAGGCCTTCAAAATATACCATTTTCAGACAAAAAGAGATAGAAATCTGAAATAGCTTTAAACTAGTTGGTTAGAGTTAGCAACAGTACGTAAYACAGACTGAAACTCAAAATGAACTGTATAACAAAACCAGGAACAGGAATCAATATTTAGAAAATCACAGTGAAATTGGAGGTACTGAAACTACAGTGTTACCAGTAACTGAATTAATCATATGTTTTAACTATAGTATAAACACAACAGCAAAATCATATTTTTATGCCTGTATACCTTATTAGGGTGTACAAGGATAGGATGTACGTTTTAGGATGTTTAGAGATTATTACATTTGTATTACTGATTTTTCACTCTTTTGTTTATGGGTTGGAAATATTGAGACATTTGTAATATCTTGTAATTCAAGATTTTATAGAAGCGCTAAAAATAGTTGATTTATTGTGATATGGACTGTGTTACAGAAGTGGCTTGTGGACAAGGATTTTCACAAGGTCTTTTGTCTGTTAGGGCTAAGATATGTATCTCTATGTATSTCTCAGACAGGTGAAAGAAGTAAAGGGATATGTTTTTCTCATGTACTTTTTTTTTCTTTCAAAGTCAATGATCTAGTTTATTTCGTAATTTTAAAAATTACATGTTTTATATTCAGTAATTATATGTTTTAAGGAGAATTCTGACTTGGAGAGCCACTCCATTAGAAAGTAAGCTATTAAGCAGACTACGGACATTCAGTCCCTAGCATTATAAAATATTCTGTGTTTATGTTTTAGACGTGAAGAAATACTAATTGTCACCATACCTGAGAGCACTAAGAGTTTTTTTACAGTAGAAAATGCAGAGTAGCAACAGGGAACATTATTAAAATGGGATTTCATTATAATATCCCTTTATGATGAACAGAGATTGTGCTAGTTTTTGTGTGAGAAATATGGTRTTAGTATCATTGGGGTGGTCAAGCTTTTCTGCAATTCAAAGCAAACTATTTGATACCTTTAAATACCTCCTGAAAACTGACTCATTTACAATACAACCTGAAAACAGACTCATTTACAGTACAACATCAATGGCCCACGCTGGGAACCTATGAGAAGAAGCTGGTGGGACAGAAACACTTTGCAGCAGATAGGTGGTTTTTTGGGCAAAAGAATTTTACAGGAGTAAAGGTTAAATGCTCCTATCCACACAGGTTAGACTCTTTCTATTGCATTCTCTGCCTTGGTGGCAAATCTTCTGCAGAAGTGGGAAGAAAGTTGCCAGGAGAAGCAATGAAAGGATGTTGTAGATGAAAAAAATAGCTTAAATTTTGTACACTATCAGGAAGCAGAATATTGCGTGCATGTATCGGCGTGTGTGTGTGTGTGTGTGTGTGTGTGTGTGTGTGTGTGTGTGTGTGTGTGTTGTGCTTCCACACATGCCACAGATTGGAAAGCTGTGTGTTGGGAGGCTTGGAAAGCAGAGGAGGCCGCACCTAAGGGCTCCGCGGGGCTCAGAAAGAGGAAGGAGGCCTGGAAAGCAGGTGGTGGGGCCCCTGCATGGAGGAGAGAGCCCGGAGGTGGGAGCTCCTGGCAATGGGGCCTGCGTGCAGATGGACATGGGGCACCMGGGGTGTCGTTTGCTTGGTCTCGCCTGCGTGAGGACTCATGAGCTATTAGCAGCTCTCCGATGTGCGATCCCTCCGCATCAGTCATCACACAGAAAGCAGGGAAGTTTCCAGACAAGAAAACTCCCACAGGAAGTGAGTTCTTCTCTTCCTGTCCCTACCCCATCCAGTCCCAATCATTTTCCACACTGAAGATCCTACCCTGCCGCAAAAGGCAGTWGCAGGAGGTTTCAGTAACATAAGAAAATATAAGAGAGAAAAAGAAACAGGGAGGTGAGGCCCTGCTTTTGTAACCCTGCTGCCCAGGTAGCTGCTTTGGAGCAGCTGCATGAGCCCGACCTCTGACAGAGCAGACAGTGCTGGAGAGGCTGCTACCTTTCCTGAAAATGCACTCAGGCTCTCTGTGTGAAGAGCACCTCTTTTTATCTCCTACTAGGTTATGRAACATAGTTTATCCCAACTAAGTCTGCAGTTTTAGGTAAAATGCAGAAGTGAGATAAGTCACTATCATACACAGAGCAGAATATTTCCTCTACATATCCCTGATAGGATTTAAATTCAGTTAATTTACTTTTGTGAAAGCTTTGCCCTTCATTTCATAATCTTTGTGATATGAATTATTACTGACATTTAAGAATCCCATTTTAAAACCGTGATCAAAATGGAATACAGGTAAATAAAAAGTGATGTTATACATAACACAGTATAGAAGGCTATAAAAAATACAAATTGTAGTAGCTCGCTCATACTCATATTTAAGGCCATTGAAAGTATGAGGACATCCTATGAAGCCAGAATGAATCTCTACTTGCCTGTGGTAAGAGAGACCAGGAAAAAGAAAATAATTAAGTTATAAATCTTTTCTCTGRTCCAGAATACTGGTCAGCCCTTACACTCTGCCTTAAGTCACTGTAAAGCCATGTGTTAATAGAAAAGGCTGGAAATAATAAATCACATGAACAACAATTATGACAGGAAGGAATTTATGGTATGAAGTAAAGATCATATGAAACGTAGTCATTAAACATCATGTCAACCCAAATCCAGATAAAATAAAGTGAGTTTGGAAAGAACCTGGGGTTCTGATGACTTGTTTAGGACTTTCTGATATACTTAAGGGTCAAAATGCAATAAAAAATCCTAGAGATTTAGCTGGGTCACTTCATGCAAAGGCTAATATTGTATTGAAAACTCATAGAAGCTTGACTGCAATCATCCTGATTTAAAATTGGTTGAGGATTTTGCAGCTTCTGTGAATAAAGACATTAATGTGGAATTGTTTAGTCCTGGGGCTCTTTTATCTTTTTTTTTTTTTCCTAATCTTTAAGTTACTATTTTCGTTGCTTAGAATCAATTATTTGATCATTTGATCTTCACAATGGTTGTTTTTATCACATACTGTAGAATAAGTGTCATTATTTCCATTTTGTAAAAAAGAGAAACTGAAGAAGAAACATGTAATTGAAAAAGTATGAGACATACACAGTAACCTGTTAGGTAAAGGGGAATAAAATGTAGCAACTTGGATAAATAGACCTTTTAAAGGCTACAAAGATATATTAGAAACTAGCAAGAAAGTCTAAATTGAAGCTGAACATAACTCTCTGCGAGAAAATTCCTCATATACATACACACACACAAAAAAAAAAGTTAATTAGAATTCAGTTCATTATTAGCTTTCTTTGTGCAACAATTGCGTTCACAATTTTGTTGCGACATTGATGGCAGCCAACAACAGCTCTTTTTCCAGACGATGTGTTATGAAGTTTCTTAGAAGTGCTTAACTTTATGAATGCTCAGTAGACTTGGTAGAAGTGATAACTTCAAGTCAGTTAGCTTATCATTTACAGGCAGTTTGACYAATTTTTCTTCCAGTACTCTAAAAGCCCTGAGTCACTTCCACTTCTTTTTCTCCTCTATCTCATTCTTTCTGTTTTTCTCTCCCACTTACACACATGTGGACACACAACAGATTTGGTTTTTCAGAGTAAAGTTGTTTTTACTTGCTGYTCCCATTTTCTGCTTTAATAAAATATTATTATAAAAAGACACGTTATATGATATTTTCCATGTATGTATACCCACATCCATCATGCTTTGTGGTCTTACTCTTAACTCCAAAATTTCATCCACACAGGTCATAAAACCAGATCAGCAGATCTGTTTTCGTGTCCAGCATTACCTGGGCTGAACATCTCTTCTCACTCTTGTACTGCACAGGACATCCTACTGATCCTTAAGTCGAAGACCTGCAGGTCTATGGGCATAGACTGTGATAAGGTGAACTCTGAAGAGAGAAGACAGTTTCTGTGAGTGTAGTATTGGAACATTCAAAGAGAAGCAAAGAACCACAAATGTATACATACTATCTCTCCACATATGTAACTAGGAAAAAAAAAAAAAAAAAAAGAATAAAGAAGCAGGTTGAGGTTCACCTAAAGATTCTTCTTGGATATCTGTTAAAAGACACCATTACAAAGGGTATCCTTGGTGTCTCTTCAAACTTTCAGTCCTCCCCTGTGGTTCAAAATGCATACAGGGGCAGAGGGCTGTGCAAATCAAAGCATGAGTGCCTAACTGGGTGACCCTCAGGCAATCTGCTTACTGTCTATCCGTGGATGAATTTACTGTGTCGGTACAAAGGTAAACTGAGATTTTCAGCTAAAATATTTTATCCTGCTGTACGCTCAGCCAACCTCAGCAAAAAATCTGAGGTGGGAATGAAAATTTTAYGTATGGTATCACCCTAGAAGATGCTCTACTAAATGCTCTAAAAGATGCTAAAGATGCTCTAACGATGCTCTAAAAGCAATCCTTGTTGTTTTCCCCAATCAGAGCTCTGAATACATTGTTCTAATGAACAGATTACCTGGAGAATTCTCCATCATTAGATGGTTTAAGAACATGTAACTGCAGTTGATACCACCTTCAAGACTGTTTGGCTGGCTAGGTTTTTTCCACTTCTGTTCCTTTTTTCTTTTTTTTCCCTTTTCTTTTCATTTTTTTTTTTTTTTTCTGTGATTCCATGGTCATTTTTATAGGCTTTTTCTTGTGACCACTGCTGAGAAAAAGAAGAAAATGTTTACCTACAGGGAAAACTCGCACATACAGAGACAAAGTGAAGAAGGCTGGGCTGCTGCAGCATCTGTGTTGCATCTCAGGGGATTTGCTCTAGGTTTCATGCCCAGACTACTAGATAACCACCCATCCTAGAATTCCCAGATGAAGAAGAAAGCAGGGTTTTGCATAATTTCTTTTCAATTATTCTACCACATACAGAAATACAAAAGAATCACTTTCATTACATTGAGATATATCCCACTGGGATCCATCTGACTTGTAATATTTTCTCTACTTTTTCACTTATAGTTATTTATTCCATTGGTTAGGCATCTGTTTCATGTGAAGTCATCATTCCTTTTCATGAAGCACTGTTTAGCAGCTGTTACAGTTCAGACAGGAGTTTTCAGAATAAAAATTAAATTAACACACAATATTTTAACACTTAGCCTCACAACAGCAATATCAGTGAATCTCAGTTTTGGAAATTCCATGAGTTCTTTTTATTATTATTTTGAATTTTACTTCATTTTGAAACCAAACTTTATAATTGTGGAAAAAAATTACTTAGATTGGTTTATTTATATTGATTTTTCTTCCATCTTTATATCTTTTATTTAAAAAAAAAGTTTCCTATCATCAAAGGTATGGCTCAGTTTTCCAGGTAAATTACATTAAATCAATTCAAATAAGATTTAGGGAAAGGATCCAAGAAATATAGAGTTTTATTCAACACATTTTTTTAAAGTTTTATTAGCATCTTAGGTTAGATTCACACTTTGTGAGTAAGGGAAGGCTGAATTTTCCTGGAGCTGGGAAAGGTATCTGGCAAACAATTCCAGGACATATGACATGTGATAAAACACCCACTAAAATTGTAGTATGCTCAGGCTGCAATCAAGATCACATTTTTTTCTGGTTGCTTACAAAATACCTTTGCAGCTACATGRTTGAATGGAGTTAAGTTTTGTACGTGAAGCCACATTACTTAAAATACTAAGTTAAACTTCATTTTTGATTATGCTGTGCTGTAACAACTCACAGCTTGTGTTCAGGAGCTTTTCTATCAATGTCCTGGCAAAAAAATAGACTTTATCTGTGATCATTTAGCACTTTTTGAAATTGCTTTTGTGCTAAAGAAATCAAATATTTAAGCTAAAGAAAACCACATGGCTGCTTACCAGTCTGGAATCTTCAGTGGAAGTATGCTAGTTTAAATTCAAAGGGAAAAAAAAAAAAAAAAGAAAGAAAAAAAAAAGAAAATACTCCACAATATTATGGAAATTCAATTTATTTCAACTTATCATCCAGTTGATGAATTTTCTTTGAAAGTACTGCATTCTTCTTTATATTACCTCACTGAATTGACTAAGAATTTCATTTTCTTGATATACTCATGTAATCCAAGCCCTCTTACTTTTCAGATCATCAAGATAGATAGACAGGGAAATAAAGCAGTTTGAACAATTTCTAGTGGCTCTAAGCAGGTGTATATTTGATCTACCTGCCAGGCAACCCTCATTTTGCATGTCAAACATTGCACAGAAGTTGACACAAGCACTGGCAGCAATCTAAGTTGCATTTAGCTTAGCTTTAGCTTCTGAGTTAGCCTCTCACTTTCCATGACTTCATGGTCTTTGCCATTGTTCAGGATGTCAAGAGGAGATAGAAAAAGAAGGTAAAGTTCCCAGATATTAATGGCTATTTCAAGCAAATGGAATGTGCTTGAAAGAAATGTGCTTGAAACTGTCTTCCTAAGTGGGCTGAATCTTTAGGCAGAATTTAGTATTTCTAGGAGGCTTCCTAAAGAAGCAGGTTCTGCCCGTTTTATTTTTGTGCACTGCTGTTTGCTATGCATATATACAAGTAAATAAAGAGTGGTCTGTGGGAGACCGAAAGGCAAATCTGCCTCCCGGAGCCACAGCAAGACAATTCAGCGTGGCACGTGTTAACTTCAAGCCTTTGTGCCCACTGCTGCAACTGTCTCTTGCAGAGGCGATATGGGTGAGAGACAAGATTTCTCAGCTTCCACTGAGCTTTGAACTCGGCAGGAATTAGGAGCAGAAGTCCCTGTCTCTCACACGTTTGCTGCTGCTCAGTATTGTACTCCGTCTTCTCTCCCTCCTTTTCCCACTCTGCTCTTTGCTACAATCCTATTAGCTCTTTTGTAACCTTCAGATCTAAGCCAGAGATATGTGTATTGTAGACTCAAGCCTATGCAACTAGATTCCCTAGAAAAGCCAATAAATGGCAGATGAAAAGCTTGGGATAAATCCAGATAAGTATGACTACATATGCAAGGTTTTACACCCCAGTTTTTTGGGGGCTTTTTTGAAAATAAATCTACATTATGAAGTAAAAGATAAGAAAAAAAAAAAAAAGATTAAAAAAAACAAGAAAAAGAGAAGATTTCTTGTTATTTTTAGCCTCAAAAGCCAAATATTAAGCATAAAAATATCACTTCTGGCCCAGGAAGACCCAGAGTCATTGACTAGTGAAGCCTTAGACGCTGTACTAGCCACATACTAGCCACATATTTACAGGGTATTTATCACCCATGATTAGGACTGGATACTGGGGCAGATGAGCCAGTGTAGTCTTTCTTATTAAAAAGCTATGGAGAAAAAAATATATATTTAAGTTYGGGAATTTAAAATTGAAAGTGTTTACAATACATATTATCTATGTCTATCGTCATACATATGAAGGCAGAGCTAAGGGACGCAGTTGTTTTGTAAAGCTGTAAGAAGGTGTAATATTAATAACTGAGAGAGAAGCAAAAATCGGAAAAAAATAAAAAAAGTAAATTTTATACTTCAATTGGGAAAAAGTAATGTATTTTTAGTTTMCCAAATGACCAGTCAGTCAAGGGAGATACTTATGTACTAAAATGAGCTTTTGGGGAGAGGAGGAAAATAATAGTTTTCCCATATTTGTCTTTCCTATCTGAGGTTATCAGCTAGGAGCCCTGAAAAATAACTTAAAAATCTATGTATTGATTATGCTTTCCTTTCCAAAATGCCCCAGTGGCCAAATATTTCTCTGGGGTCTCTGGGGATTCTTTACTTGACCATACACCTCCCTGAATCTTAAAACTCAATMAATAATGTAGGAGTAAAGGCAGAAGGAGAGACCTGCCTAGGAACAGTCCCCAGAAAAAATCACACAGGAAAAAAAATCACTGAGCAAAAGATGCTTCAGCTACTCCATAGGAAATGTGCAGGATAAGAAACGCTTCAAGCATACATTATTTTTCCACAATGCCATGTTCTGTTTTAAGGAAGGCACCTGCTTTCAGCCAGGACTGAGAGCACTGAAATGTTTGCAGAAATTACGTCAATATCCCAGTTCTTTCCCTCAGAAGTCTTGAGTCTTCTCTAACACAACTCATACAAAAATCAGTATACACAGCACAACAGCAGAATCCTGGGAGCAAAGGGAGATGACCTCTGAGCCAAGCCTGTAATCTCGAGCAAAAACAGTCTTCTAACAGTAATATCACTTCTGCATGTACGTAGAGGATGGTTGGCTGCTATTCCTCTGATTCTGCAGTCTTTGAATACAGCACACATTATTATTTTAAAACCTCCACTGTCCAGCAACATTCTCTTTGATGAAAAACTTCAAAGCGACACATGATTTTTCCATTTGAGGCATTTTAATTCCAACATAAAAATAAGTGTTTATTCCATAGACTCTTATAAGGGATATATAATTTGAATTACACAATAAACAGAGTTCAGTATTACCTTCAAAAGAGTGCAATACTTTCCCCTGCAATGCATTTTTATTTCCTAAAAGGAATTCTACCTATGGGAACAAAATGCAAATGTGATGTTAACTTTGACTGTCTACCTCAGCAGTCATTATCAGGGTTGCTTTAATCCTGTTCCTGGYTGTAAGGGGGATTTGTGCTGTGGCTGCAGAGAAGAGCATGCAGTTGACAATACTTAACTCCACAGGCTATCCTTAAGAAGGGTTAATGCCCAGCTACTACATTGTCCTGGCTGCTTGCTGAAATACAGTGACAGCTCAGATACAGATACAAGAAAGTGAATGTGACCATGGGACGTACTGGCCAGGTACAAGGCATCAGCRGCTGTAATCTGCAAGGAGAGTGAAATCCTGGCCCATTGATATCAATCCACATTGCTGTGCACTCAAGCTCTGACATTAGAAAGATTTCTTTTTTATTTCCCTGAGCAATAGACAGAAATTTAAGGCCTTTATTTAATATACTTTTTTAAAAGAAAACACTGCTCACAGTGTTTACTGCTTACAGTCTTGAAAGTTTGCAATGAAGTTGAACAGCCATGCAGCTAGGCAAAATATATTAGAGCATTTGATCCCTAGAGGAAATAGAGCTGCTGTGTCAAGTCTGCTAGCATTATGAGAAGCCACAGTTTAATTTCCATGGGTGTTGATCATGTAGAGAATCAACCACGGTGGCTAATTATGGGTTTCTAAAGTTATCGCTGCACTCCTAGGCTTAAGAAATACCTGATAAGATAAGCAAAGTAACTTGAAATAATATAACAAAACTAAGTTATTGGGTGGTTAGTAAGATATCACTGAAAAGTTTGGTAGAAATGTATTGTACAGAACGTTCTGGTTAAAGTCTTGTCCACTCTCATGGGACTCTTTGCAAGAAGTCTTTCAGTGTACTTACATACCTTAGATAAGAAAATGTTTTGCAAAATAATTGTGTATCTTCGTGGGCAAATACTGTGTGTGTGTGTGTGTGTGCGCGTGTATGAGGGTATACTTATAGTTTAGGAAAAATGAATAGCTTCGTTGGCTTGGAAGCCCATTTCCTCTGTATGAGTTTACTCTTTGATGTAAAAGTCAACATTGTGTTGTGCTGAGAAAGTAGAGCTATAGGAGAACATGGAAAAGAATAGCAGTGCTTTATGACTGTTTCTGYTGTGCTCTTCCTTGTGGCATGGGAACTGACAGTTTTCAGCAGTGGTCAACAGTACAGAACGCCAGCAACAGTGATTGCTGAATTTAGGAGGCTTTAAACCAAGGGAAAGTACATTAATAGAAATATGCTGAGAAAGAAAGAATACACTTTTCTTCTTTGTCGATTTTGCCTTAAGGAACAGCAGCAAGAGTTGTCAGAGGAAAGAGTGGGAGTGTTAAYAGCATATCTATAACACGGTTTCTTTCTTTTTTTCCTCTACTTGAGGGAAAGCTGTACTTTCTCCTTCTCCCCATTTCTYGCTCACCTATATTTTATCAACATATATGCTCAGACATCTGATTTTCAGAGGGATGTGTTTTCAGAGGGATGCTTTTCCCAGCRCAAGAGACAAATTACATGAATTACTTTCCATTTGCCGTGCTCTGCATGTTCAGAACAGGGCCGTGGGTTTGCTCAGGCCACAGAGRGCGTTGACACTGCGCCTAGGTTTGCAAAATACCAAGCAGATTATTTCCGTCTCACACCTCCTATGGAGAAGGGCATATTGGGTTACAGCTCTGACTCTGTATTGCACGTTCAGTGTAAAAACCTCCTTTAGGTGCTTGCTAGGGAGCAGTAATGTGGGTAAGAAGGGCAGGGAGGCTCCTAGGCAGCCCCTTCAGCTCCACAGGGCGTTTTGCAACTGCCCCGAGCAACCTAGGCCCCTGCGGAGGAGCAAGTGGACACGGAACAGGAACGGGTGGACACGGAGCAGGAACGGGTGGACACGGAGCAGGAACGGGTGGATATGGAGCAGGAACGGGTGGATATGGAGCAGGAATGGGTGGACACGGAGCAGGAACGGGTGGATATGGAGCAGGAACGGGTGGATATGGAGCAGGAATGGGTGGACACGGAGCATAGCACAGAGCTCTGCCACTCACCAGCAGGCACGGAGCCGGCCGTGCTGCTGCAAGGATTTCTCAGCACTTGTTTCTTACTTTTTTTCCAATCCGTCTTGATACCTACCACGTGTTTTTTAGCAGGTAGCTGCTCTACTTTTACTAACACAAATAATAAAATTATTCCCTGCGCTTGAGGAAGAGTTTGAAAGTTTTCCTCTGAGTTGAACTTCCTGAATTTGTTCTTAATCCCTTACCAAATGTCGCTGGCAAGAATTAGCCAGTAAGATTAACTGTGATATGTAGGCTTTTTTTTTAGTGTCTGCAAATAGCTGTGAGTAATCCTCATTTAGGCATGGATCTAGTTCACATGTACTTTGGAAGTGATGAATAGCATTAGAATGACTATTTGAGAATTTATTTACATAAAAATTAATTGAAAATGGATATCATTATTCAACCTTCTTACTTTTACATGCATTTTAAATTTTCACTCGAAGGAACAGTCAGTAACTAACTGCAGAAGGGACTAACCTAAGGTAGTCAGAAAATATCTGATCCTATCCATCTAAATTCATACAATGTTCTATGAAAACAACTACAATTTATAAAATACATGAAAAAAACATAAATATATAATTTTTATATACAGATATGTATTTATAYAAGTATACAAATAAACATATAAATAAAAATATATATTTTGATATTTYATATGTGGAGGGGAGTTGATTCTTATTTTTAGCACAGCAGTAATTATAGATAAAATCTTATATATCAGTAATACAAAAGACAATCTTTTAAATTACCTCATTGCTATCAGCARTAATATTTCTTTGCTGTCTACTAACAAGAATAAATTAAAATTCTTTAATTAATAATGGATGATAAAAACAAGTAATTAAGGGCATATGATAAATAGGTATAGTGTATAGTTATATAAGTTTATTCTTCTTTAGTAATTTGATAATCTGGACTATTTCAGTGTAGTTTATTATTACTTGTTCATATTATATTAATTACTGGTAGCCTGGTGATCATAGTGGGGTYGCCCAACTTCAAATCCAGAATGAAATATTAACTTTTTGTTTCTCTGCTGGGTTTATCTGTGGCCCAATAGAAGCAGAAAGCTATAGGAAATTATTTTGCAAAGGGACATGTTTGTGTGGGATGCACATTTGTCAAGGATAAACAGCAAGATTTTGTAATAACACGGGCCAATTATTTCATGTGATCTATGAACTTCTTTTTCCGATGAGATCAGTGGAGCTCCTTGGGCCAGCCTCAGTGCTCAGGTAAAAACCCTTGGGAATTTGAGCCTCTGCAGGAAAGCCTGACGCCCGAACAGGGCACCTGTCTGAGGCTTGATCTTTGCTGCCCTAGGCTGTGTGCAGTCGCTTGGTGCTGTGAAGAGCTGGTGCCAATTGCCACCACACTGGATTTTTCCACCCGTGTTTCTGTGCACTGAGCACGGGAGGTTTAAGTGCCTGTACGAGGCGCTGGGGAATGTTGCTAAGTGACGGGCAGGAGCATTTGCTGGCATGGGAAGTCGGAGCSGAACCGTGCAGGCGGTTTGGTTCTTCCAGTGCTCTCCGATGCACTRATCACCCTATGTGCGAAGGGTTCAAGTCCTGGAATTCCTTGGAGACTTACTGATTCCGCCAGACACTGACCGCTGCTTGGAGCAAAGCTGTACATGAGTTAATTAGAACTAAGGGTTTAAAAAGGGATCTCTTGCAGCTTCTTTTACACTGTTTAATCTGGATTGGGTGCATATATACACTGTGTTATAACACAGTGACTTCACTGTGTTATATTTAATTGCATCCTATAGCTTTGTAAAACTAGACTAGGAAAACAATATGCATGTACCTCTGTACCTGGACAAAGCCTTATTTAATGTGCAATCAGCACAGGATAGATTCCCTTCCCCATRCTTTCTTTTGCCTTGATTTAGTTGGATACCTAGATTCTTAGGGACAAAATGAGAGAGGAAAATGTTTGAAAATGTTAGCTAGAATAGCTAACTCCGCTGTGCAGAACAAACAAATTTATTGAATACTTTTGAAAAATGAATATTCTTTCTTTCACACAAATCTGAATTTTGAGTGAGCACTGCTTGTAGACATTGATTTGTATTAATAAAAATGTGATCAAACAATTAGACTGCAGTGCAGAAAATAACAGCAGAAAATCCTCTCTTTCTGAATGCGTGTTGATGTGGCTCCTGAAGCCAATTGGAAATTTGTATCACATCTTTATGCAGTGCTGTGAGTGAAACCATTTTTAAAGCACAAATAGGAATCCAGATCAAGAAATCAATCAGAGAACAAGATAAATTATGTTCATGAGGATTAGCATTTGTCTTCAGTAACAAAACTAGAATAATTACAAATATTAAAAGTTTTTGTTCCATTTAGAAATACTAGTAGCCCTGTTTTTGACGGAGTACTGATAGCAGAAATCTATTTCACTTTTATCCACTAGGTGGTTATTTTATGTGGCAGTAATTTTGATACAACCAATACTTTTATTTTTGTTCAAGTTTTTAATTGAATTATATTAATATAATTATTCAGTTACCATAATTGGATATTTTTGTCAAGCAAAACCTGAGACCAAGCTAATTCTTTTAAATATTGAAATACTGAGCAAGTATAATAGAAAAATAATCGGATTCAAATTACAGAGTTCAATTTCTGGTTTCAGAAATTGAACTGTTTCCTCAATATTTTTCATATTTCTAATATACAAAAGTCACGGTTTAAATTAAAATTGCTACGTGCTTATGTGATACTTCCAGGTCCTTGTACCTGAGTTATCCTGAATATAAAAAAATATTTTGGTCTCATAGATCCCTTCTGCCAGAAGTAGAAATGAGAACAAAGATACATTTTTGCATAAGCAAATGATTTTAAGATTGAGTCACCTTCAAGCATATTTTTAATCTGATGGGCTATTTTTCTTTTGCATTCACACCAATCTGCATAATGTATACTGGAATAGAACTGTTAAATTAGTAAATATTGCTGAAACTCTGATATGGAGCAAAGGCTGCGTTCCACTGCTCCCAGCTGGAGCAGAASGTTTGGGACTATCCCTGAGTTTCAGCCCTTCTCTTGCTTGGCCTTTCGCTGGTTTGGGCGCTGTAGATAACGTGCCTGTGTTTTCCAGGTGCAGTGCACCTATTTATGCAATGTAAYCTTATTGGTCACCATCCTGGGAATTCCTGTAATATAGGAAATCCTTAGAAATGTGTCCGAAATATAGAAGCTTCCTTGAGAGCAGGACATAGCCAGAGTGTCACTTCTCACTTCCTGCATCGCAGAGGCATTTTTACAGTTGCCACATTTGAGATTTCAATCCCAAACCTCCAAATTGCACCCCAGCCTTGCTGTGTGAGAAGTTGCATCTTAGAAGTGCTCTACACAGCGATTTTATTGCCATCGTCTGTTCATGTAAACAAGCAAATATTACATGCCAGATATCCACCCCTTTATTGGTTAATAAAGGCCCTATAATAAAATTACTGGTCAAAAGTGCTCTGAGCTTTTATGGATGTTTAAAAAACTACTTRTAATCTTTGGGTAAAAAGTTTGAAAATGTCAAAATACAGCCCACCCTCTAAATCACTAATAACTAGTGATGTAATATATGCCATCACTTGTTATGTATCATGCTTATTTAAAAAATTAGACTGATTAAACAAAAAAATAGCCAAAATTCAAGGTTCTCTTTGTAATACAAAATATAGCAACAAAGAAAAAAAACATTTTGGGGAAAGTTTCTGTCATTTTCCTTTTACTTTTCCCATGTATATTTATGCAGGACCATTGATTTCACTTTAGAAAATTGACTTTAGAGAATTGAAACTCTTCTTCATATCTCTGTGGAAATTGATCAGAACTTCCTGTGTTAGACTTATGCTTTATTTCTATGCCTGTAATATGTAATACATTTAATATTTTCAATTCTTGAACTTTAAGGCACATCCCTATACTTATTGGAAMATCCAAATGTATCAATTAAATCTCATTGAACTGTTTAAGTAAACAATGCACAATTCTTGTTTCTTGAGCGAGTCCTCCTGCTCTGCTCTTCACAGGGCGGTCATGACAAGTCAGTTCATAGTCATCAGCCCTGACAACTCTCAGGTCAGTCTTGATTCACAGCAAACTACATYCACTTTCCCAAATCTCTCTGGCTTATTTTTGAACAAGCTACAAAGTGTAGGCCACAGTTAGGATTTCTGTATCGGCCAACAATCAACATGCAACTTTTTACCTGCCTTTCTTTGGATCCATATCATTCTTAGTCAAACAGAAGATTAGGCTTTTCCCCACTGGGTAGGAAGTATATATTTTCAGTACTTAAAAACAGATACCTTCTTAATTTCTGATCATGTCATATCTCAGAAAAGGATTAGAAAAAGTAGCTACTAGTGTTGAAGGTTAGGGACTCAAATCAGAGAGCAACATGGTCTGGAAATAATTTTCTTCATTTCCCTAAAATCATTAGCTGTATTTTAACATCTTGCCTTAAATTCCGTTCATAAACACTGTTACCCGTCTAAGAAAAGATTACCTCTAAATTCATGTGGTCTCCTGCAGCTATGTTTTTGATTGTGTTTGTATTCTTGAATTTAAAAACACTCTGCACATCATGGCTAATTCAAAATTTGTTCATTTTAAAAGACTGACTAACCACTGTTACTGCAATTTCTTAATAAGTCTGCTGATCATTCCTCCTACCAGCACCTATGTTTTGATCATAGAGTTTATCCCACACAGCATCTAATTAAAAAGCATTTGAATACATCTCCTAAGGAGATATGTTCTCATGGTTGATAAGTGGACAGCTGAGAACCGAAGAATACTCCAGTCCCTAGGCTGGGTTATAGATGTCGTAGTTAAGAACCAGTCTGTTATTTTCAAACTTTCTATTCAACATGCTTATATAATGAGACRTATTCATCTGAAAGCTCTTCAGTTCTCTCACTTTTATTTTCATATCTTTATATAACTGATGATGAATAGCAGCTAATCAGAAATATCTGTGCTGGCTATGTTTACATCTAATGACATGTTCTGTTTCACTTGTTAAGAATGGATGGAACTTGTTGCAATCAATGGCTCCATTAAAAAGAAAAACTCAGAAGAATATCACTCAACTCACCTAACTTGAAATATAATTTAAGAAATTTAAGGAAAGATATATGGATGAGTCTAAGTTTGAAGATGAAATCTGGAAACCCTTGTCACCCATAGCTGCATGTTCTGTCTTTCCTTCTGGGCAAATGCTGAGCATTCTGGGATGGTTTCTAAATCACAGACAGTCTTTGCTGAGAGAGCCAACAGTATGGGAGACTGTCYCAGAGAATCCCCTGTACTAGGTTTTTAATTTTCTCTCTTCAGTGAGTCACTATTCACTATTTTACTATGTCAAATTCTGCCCTTATTCACATTGAGAGGTTCTTTGTTCTGAAAATACTCTCCAAATCATTAGTTCTGTACAAGCTGTAGGTTAGAAGTCCATTTAATTAAAATTACATTGGATCCTAAATATATATTCTTTTAAAATATCACAGTTATTTGGCAAACATTCAACTCTATAAAAATTAATTGAGACATAACAAAACCAGAAATTCAAGCCAGCTTTTCACGTCTGCTATTGTACTATTCTTTGAACAACTTTCACCACAGGAAAAAAAATCTGGGAATATAGTTAGAAGTTATATATACAAAMGCAGCATTCTGGACACTCTTATGGTCACTGTAGTTTTAGGAGTWGGCCCCATATCTGCTACTAGATCTGTCCTTCAGAACTCAGCAGAACTTCAGAACCACTCAGCAATGGTGCATCCCTAAGAGTAAGAAGTCAGGCAGCAGGGGCAGGAGGCCTGTGTGGATGAGGAGGGAGCTCCTGGCAAAACTCAAGCAGAAGAAAGCAGTAAGTAGAATGTGGAAGAAAGGCCAGGGCCCTTGGGAGAAAAGGTAGAGCTCAGAGGGTGGTGATCAGTGGCGCTGAGTCCAGTTGGAGGACTGTAGTTAGCGATGTCCCCCAGGGATCAGTCCTTGGTTTAGTCCTGTTCAATTTATTCATCAGTGACCTGRATGAAGGGACAGAGTACCCTCTCAGCAAGTTTGCTGATGATACCTAACTGGAAGGAGTAGCTGATAACCCAGAGGGAGGCGCCAACATCCAGAGGGACCTGGACAGACTGGAAACGTGGGGCGTAAGAAACCATAAAGTTCATGAAGTTCAACAAGGCAAAGTGCAGGGTCCTGCACTTAGGGAGGAATAATCCCAGACACCAGTACAGGCTGGGGAGTGACCTTCTGGAGAGCAGCTGTGCAGAGAGGGACCTGGATGTCGTGGTGGATGAGAAATTGCCCATGAGGTATCAGTGGRTTGGTGGCCAAGAAGGCCAATGGGATCCCGGGGTGCTGCATTAGGAAGAGAGTCTCCAGCAGGTCGAGGGAGGTGATCGTCCCCCTCTACACAGCCCTGGTGAGGCCACATCTGGAGTACTGTGTCCAGTTCTGGGCTCCCCAGTACAAGAGGGATGTGGAGCTGCTGGAGAGACCCCAGCACAGGGCTACGAGGATGATCAGGGGCCTGGAACATCTGCCGTTTGAGCAAAGGCTGAGRGAGCTGGGCCTGTTCAGCCTGGAGAAGAGAAGGCTGAGGGGGGACCTGATCAGTGTCTATAAATACCTCAAGGGAGGCAGTGAGGAGGAGGGGAGGGGGCCAACCTCTTTTCAGTGGTGGCCAGCGATAGGACTAGAGGAAACGGCCACAAATTGAAGCACTAAAAGTTCCACAGGATCTTAAGGAAGCATTTCTTAACAGTGAGGGTGACAGAGCCCTGGAACAGGTTGCCCAGAGAGGTTGTGGAGTCTCCTTCTTTGGAGATCTTTAAAACCCGCTTGGATGCAGCCCTCTGCCCCGTGCTCTATGTGACCCTGCGTGAGCAGGGGGGTTGGACTAGATGACCTCTGAGGTCCCTTCCAACCTTAAGGATTTTGTGATTCTATGATTCTAACTGTGAATGATTACAGGCCTGCATTTTAAATGTGGGAAATGGGTTTAGTGGCTCATTCAACAGCAGAAAAAATATCGCAAGGTAGGATTGCCTTGCTCATGTTACTTTTGGGTCTTTTTGCACCAAAAAGCTGAAACAACTTAGAGTACATAACTAGTTCCACTGAAGTGGTTTGCTATGTTTATATAATTAAAATCATAGAGCCTTTTCAGCACTTTGCTCAAACAAAACCCTTACCAAGAAAATCAGATCACTGTCAGGAATCCTAACAAACAATCTGTTCAGGACAGATTTTTGTTTTAAGCTCCAGTAGTCTCATGAAATATATATATGTGCATAGAAAGGATTCAAAAATTATCTGAATTTATTTTAAGAGGTAGTTGAAAAGGACTGTCAGTACAAACACCAAAATAAATCCTACACAGAGACTTGAAACTGACCCATCTTCTTTGGACTCTGAATCTTAAAGATTGTTTATCTGGAGAGATTGTAGAATGGCTTTGTGTCTTTATATATCTGAYATATTGAATATTTACAAATTTAGATATTTGTTTATATATTTTCCATCTTGCTTTTATACTTTCACCCTTTTTATATGTATTCATTTCTAAAAAGGAAATGACACAACTGTAACTTAGCAGTATACATAACTAACACGATCAAATAGGATAAAAGAGGAAATATAACATAAGAAAATGATTTGCTATGGAGCGTATTTGAGGTACAGCAGCCTTCCTTACATAAAAAGCCCACAGAGTTATCTGAGTTACTAAAGATTGACAGTACTATTTCAATTAAGTTTATTGTTCGTACTAGGCCATTGCAAAGTGTAGTAAGAGACAGAACAAATTTGATTTTGAAGTTGACTTTTCGTGCTCAGAGCATGTGATGAGGGAAAATGTTCTGACAGCTCAAGCTTACTCAAGCTTAATGACTGATCTAAATTGGAGCTTGGAGATAAAGGAAATTCTTTAGTGATGCCTCAGTTGTCATTGATTGCTATGAGCAATTTTAAAGCTATTCAAGATGAGAATTGCCAGCTTGGTTCTAACAGAGGAGAAAGTGGTACATAAGATTAGAGGCTAGCGCAAACGCTATTGCATTAACAAAGAAGCGAAAGGAAAAGAAAAGATTTATATCACTTGCATATACAGGTGATAATCACAACTACATATAGTGTGATATATCAGTAGGAAGCAACTTAGTGACTTTGAAAGGTACATTGTRAGCACCAGCCGTGACAAGAAAGGCAAAAATGAAAGGCTGGACACATTATAAATACCAACAGCAGCAATATGGCTGAAAATGACATTTTCAAGGCATAACTCAAAAAGCAAGTTCAGAGCAGAAGCTCCTCTTGCAAGCGTTGATCTCAGAAAGTAGGTCTCTGACAGCATTGTGACAATATAGGTACATTGTATATAATACACGCTTTCCATCTAAATTACTTCTATTAGAACAACTAATAGTTAAGCCCTAATAGCAAAAGAGCAAGATAAATCCATACACAAGCATGGCTTGCTAAGTGTGGAGAGGAGCTCATGTTTGCCCTGCAAAGTGTCAGGTGACACAACATGGACAGCAGCTCGAGGTGTGGGAGAGGAAGGGCTGTAATGGCCCTCTTCTTTCAGGAGTTTTGGGAGCAGCCAYGTGTCCTCTCTATCACCATATCTTCTAAAAACCTCACTTCACATCCACATAGCTGTCTCTTGAGCAATATATTCAGAGCTAACAGGCATACTGAAACTGAAAACAGGCGTACTGAAATGCCTATGATCTCTGAATATTTAGTATTTGCTTTGATTATTTACTGCAAGAACTTTGATGTGATTGATGCATTTTCTTGTTGTGCAGTTTGTTCACTTTCCTGATTGCTACAGGATCAGTTGTCCCAAAGGGATGTTGTTTCCAGATGTACTTCTTCCCATAATGACCTCCAATGGAAAAGGTGTTTACAGGTGTTTGGAAATTCATGAGTCCAACATCACAGATAGTATAATACCTCTCTAAATACCCAGGAAGGAATCAGGAAATATCCTTATCATTCTTTTCTTTATCTCAGTTATGCCTTTGCTGCTTGTTGTCACCCRCTTTTTTCTTCTGATTAGCCAGGATTGAGATTATCAGCTTTGATATTTTAGAGGACGTAGCTATTTGGTCTATTATCAACTCCCTCTCCTAGCCCTCTTCTCTCGGCTTTTCCATTAGACATAGCTGTGTGTACTGCAGGTGGAGATGTCTCAATTTCTTCCATGTTATCCCATGTTATAGAAAAGGCAAGTACGAGCAGGTCCCAAGCAATAGATTGTACCCCAACAGATTTCTGCTAAAAATATACAATTTTATGAATGAGTTCATGGTTCAAAGTGGACCAGAGAGCCTGAGTCTCCAGAGGGCCAAAACATTTTTGCCTGAATCACCTCATCTGGCAAATCATTTGTATAGTCATTACATCCTTTTTCTGGGTTCTTCTCTGGGTGTGCCGAATGGGATGTAAACTTGATCCCCTTATCTTTTTGGTAGAGCCTCGAGGTGCCTGGTAGTCAGGGCTTGCAGCACGAGCAGAGCCCCATGGCTCGGGACTCTGCACCAAGGAGGCTGAAGCACCGGGCTGCACTGAACCTCTCCATTAGCCCCGTGCATGATGTGCTGGCATCACTGCTTCGTGTCCTACAGCCAGAGCTGGCAACCCCTGTGTGACTTCTCTAAAAATGTCGGTGGTTTAGGAGGTATTTTTGTATTTCATGTGTTTGCTAATTGGCAGTTGTGATAAAATTTTAGCTTCTAAGGCAAACCGGACTGCAAGTAAGTCTCATATTTTTTCAGGAGTCCTTCTACATGACAYTCAGAGTCCTAAAATCTATTGAAATTTTAGGCAGGATCTGAGTCATTTACTCCAGACTGTACACAGCTAGTGGGAAAAGAAAGGTGCCTTTGAAGTCTCTGATAAGACATTTCCCGAATTAGGGTCCTAGCCAATGAAAGCGCCCACTTCTCAATTTACTATCTAGAAATCTTAAGCCATTTAAAGATATTAAGATGTATATTATATCCAGTGAACAGAGAACGTTTTGTTCTCTTGTTATCTGTTCACATGTAATAAATGTATTATATGTATATATAATGCAAAATATATATAAAATATATATATTATGTAAAATATACTTAACGTCGACCTAGAAAGTCCATTTTAATTCCAGTAGAAATATTTTTTTCTGTTGTACTCTTTACTAAGTATCTATTCTTTCCTGTTTTTAAAACTCTGATGCATTTTCTGGAGTATTTTTCCTCTATCCCATTCACTTTCATCTAATATATAAGTTAAAATATATCATTTTATTTCTCCTTTTATTCCTCCCAAGCTTCTGTACTCTTTTTTTTTTTTTCATATAGCTATTTTCAAAATGCCTCAAAAAGGGAAATAATTTCTCTTTGTTACTATAACTAAAAATACCCATTTATCACAAAAAAAAAAAAAAAAAAGAAAATACTTATCTGGTGTGCCAGAGCTGAAAACCAAGTAATCTCTACTGAAATTACCTGTATTCTGTATCTGACAAGTCAGTGGGTTTTTTTGTGCATTCTACTTTTATGAGTATAGTAAGACTTTTTGACATTCATCTATTGAAACTTTAACAACAACAAAAAAGTTTAAGAAAAGAGATCTGGAGCTATTAGCACAGTTCTTAACTCATTTGCAAAAACACGTATTTGTCAAGGGAAAAAAAATTATTGGTAACTCAGATAAATTACTCCTTAAGAGCCTGTGGATTTTTTCCTTTCTTTACTCTTACAATAAATATAGACTACACTTTCCAAGAATCAAAAGATAGATAAATACTTTAATTATGACCAGTCAAAATGTAAAAAAAAAAAAATCTGCAAATAGTTACAAGTATTACAATGTCTTGACTAGAAACACTTCACAAAAGACAGTATCACAAAATATATTTATCCAAATATTCTCTTTCATCCCTAAAGGATTTAAATAGAAATAAGATAGGTACTTTCTTATGAACTGCAAGAATTATATTCACAAAATAGAGTAAGTCCACTGGAAAATGTGCAGGAAATAGGGATATATGTTCTAATTATATCATGAGGCTAATATAATTTGTTATGCTAAATTTAATTTGATTTTTTTGTCATGTATTTTAATTAACACTCAGAAAACAACATGCCAAACTACAGTAACTTATGTAGTTTGAAGTGAAAAATATGTTTCCTGTTGTATTGCATACGAATTGTGTCTCTTCTTGCTTTTGCTCTCTTGTGATATATGGAAGAAATAAACTCTTCAGAAGTCTACAGTATTGGGGAATTATGATGCAAATCACAGAACCAAACTTCAGATTTGATCCCGGGCCTTTGGAAGCTAATTTGGAAATTCCCCGTGACTTAGCAATATTTGCCACGGATATATTGCCTCTTCCAAGCAACGAGTGAATTTTAGAAAAAAAATCTCCAAAGTATTATTCCAGTGGTATGATTTCCTACGAGTCTGCTAGTTAAGAAAAAGCAGAGATTAGTGGKACTGTTCTATTTTACACAGGTACTTGTATAGCAAAGTAATCACCATGAATCACCTCCTTCCAGGAGGGCATGAAGCAGCAAGACTAGACCCTAGCCCTCCTTTTGCCCTGACTCTCTCATTCATGGAGTGAGTTTGCATGGCAGATGCCTTATTTCTGTGAGCATTTAGAAGGTAACCTGATCTGGGAGGGTGTGGGGTTTCTTCATGTGTGTTATTTGTTAAATCGTCTTTCACAGTGTTCCGACCTTCATAAGGAGAGACTGAAGGCTACAGGATCCATGAAATAATGCAGATTTCTGATAATTTGTAGAAATGTGTACTATTTGGGTTCATTCTCTAGTGTTCTAATATTTGTTTTCAAGTTGCAAAATTCTTCTGAAGAAAATATACTTTTGTAGCTAGACCTTGTTTAAATGTGATCTCCTCCAAGCTCTTCTTAAGTAGATGTACTGCTTAAGAGTCTTTTGCAATACTGAATGTTGAGCTATTTGTTAGATTCAGAATCTGCCTACCCTTGCATTTTCTAAAATGACTTAAGCTGTAATGTATCTTAGTCTAGTCCAATAGATACGTAAAACTGAATTATCTAAGTGCCAGCAGTGTAAAAGGGTACTCATTTTTCCCCTTTCATTTTTAATCATATTCTAAAAGAAAAGAAAATTCAAACACAGAGGAAATTATTTAATATGTCGACAATAACGCTGGCAAAATTCTAAAGCAAATAAAACTGGAAAGCATTAGTTTCATAATACTTCTGCTTGCGTTATGTAGTCTGCCCGTGTCATATCCCCTTGCAGCAACTGTTCTTATAACAAGGTTTAGTATGAGAAGGAAAAGCAGATCCTGCAGAGCTGTTATATTCCTCCTGCAAACTAGGTTAAGGAAGTAGACTGGCAATAACTGGACTCTCATCCTTTGAATGTGCTAGTCAGGATAACCGCCCTGATTCATCAAGAAACACATGCTGTGCCATGGAAAATAAGGGTGTATCTCACTGCCTCCCTGTGCAGCGGGGGAACAAAGAGAGGAGCTGAAACTCTGAGCGCGGAGGGAGGGACAGGGCTTGCAAAAAATCATGACTTCCTTTTTATTACTTTTCCCTGATTTCCTTATAATTTAAAGTGTGTTTCTCTGGGCTCGCTATTTAGTCGCTGAGGGCGCACACGCTCCCCAGGGCACCTTGGTCCGAACAGAGCCTCGCACGAGGCCGGAGGCTGAGAGCATCCTGCCGAGGAGCAGCCGCCCCCGGCAGCCACAGCAGCAGTGCTGACCCCTGCCCGGCCGCCCTGCCTACACCCAGCCCTGCCCCAGCCCAGGAACTGGGCTGCCCAGCCCGCCCTCTGCCCAGGAAAGCTGTMATGTGCCATTGCTTAAGCTAGTAAGCCATGCTCGGAGTTGTATTTCAGGGCTCGATCAGCTGGCTGATTCAATGGCCTGTTCCTTTCCTTCCGATTTATGCATTTGCTTTTGCTGTCACCTGCCTCAGCTGTCTCATTCCCAGCTAATGATAATTACTTGCTTACCAGTGTCCCCCCTGTTGTCTCATAGGGGAAAAAAAGAAGGGAAGATGGGTCTTGCAACTGTGTTGTCTTTCCTTTCTCATATTATCTTAAAAACAGCATAAAAAAATCAATTTTATAGTTGTCTATATCTATATCAACTTTATATAATGTCTATGCTGTTTGTTTTGTATTATGACAGACTCAAAATACAGATCTCTTTTATTTCTTTGTTGAAGTGACAACTACATATATCTGCAAAATATTTTCCAACAAATACTTGCATTCTTATTGCTGTTTGTGMTTTAAGACTATAAAGAAAACTTTAAATTCTATCTAAAGAAAGAAACAGGCACTGGAACAGTTATTAAAAGACACAGAAGGCTTTTAATATAAACAAAACTGTCACAGCAAAAATAGCCTATGTTTTTGAGTATAAATCCCGGGTACACAGCAATTCAGCAATTATCGTATACCARAAAGTCAAGAAAGTCATTTATTCAACAATCTGTAGGTTTCACAATAAATTTTATAAGCCGCACAACAGAGCTCAGTTTGGAAGAACTAAAGAACAGATAAGGCAAATTATAAGAGAAAGAAGGATTTAGCTAAGTAGCTTAGAAGGCATTATAGGGAAAATGTTAGTCTTAAAACTTCCCTTTTTTTAAGCATAACCTATTGCAATCATTTACAATTTGAGCTAAAAGTTCGAAACATAGTATGAGGCCAAATAGAATAAAGATGCGGAAATGAACTTAGAATAATTACACTAGTGATAGAAATAAAATTTCCTTCACTCAGCAAAGCAGCCCAAAAACTCAGGAAATTTATTTTCTTTTTTGTCAAGAAAAGTGGTATAGAGGACACATTTACAACAAAAATGAGTCTGTCTCCAATAGTTTTCAAGCTAGCTGAAACTTTATTTAGTCCCATACTTCATCCCTGCTCCAGTGAAGTCAATTGGAGCTTTGCCCTTGAATTTGATGGAGGCTAGCTAAGAGCTCAGGCTTATAACTTTAGCTTGTAGGCTGCATTATGGCATGTCTTCTCTCTGTCTAAAGGCAAAATCAACACTGATGGCATCTTTCAAGCCAGTAAGGGCTCCGAAATTAAATGATTGCTTTCCATTGGAGAAAAAATAGTGTTGTTTCCTTAAATTTGAAAAGCATTTGGATATTTTGCCACTTCATCTTTATTTACATCCTCCTAAAATGMCCCAAATAAAATAGAAC
Source organism: Nothoprocta perdicaria (assembly GCF_003342845.1). Lineage (NCBI taxonomy): Eukaryota > Metazoa > Chordata > Aves > Tinamiformes > Tinamidae > Nothoprocta > Nothoprocta perdicaria. The sequence continues at coordinate 3,864,004 of NW_020456087.1, read as the reverse complement.
AGTCTGACAAACTTTGTTTTTCTCTATTAAACACCCATTCCAGGGAATTAAGTACAAAAATCTAGCATGTTTTTTTTGGATGACTGGAGTTGCATCTAATATCCTAGACACTTAAGAAGTGCACAATTAATAGTTATATATCATGTATCTCTACTTCTCTCTTGTGTGTATGCATCCCTGCATGCTTAAAAATACATATCAGTTTGCATATATGCATTTATTTTTGTGTTGTGAAATACAGAGTTTTAAAACAGTTGGATATAAAATGTGAAGCTGAACATTGTTTCTCCCCCTTTTTGCACTCATGCCTTGCTGCCACCAGCTCTTGGGTCTCTCCTCTGCAAAGCCATGGGGTTCATTACTGCCCTCTCACTTGTCCCCTCTATTTCTGTGCCTCACACTGTTGCCACTCCACCAGTATTGCAGATGCCCACACCAGTGAGCTACGCGGAGCTCTGCTGGCCTCGCCCGAGGCTCTATGGATGTGTCAACACCCTGCTCCTTTGGGCCCCTCTTTCTGTAAACAYGATCCAGAGGGACTCGGGCTGGCCCAGCGCAGAGCCACGAAGGATGCAGGTGAGATGGCTACCTGGGCTCCAACCCATGCTGTGCCTCCCCTGCAACATAATTATGCTTCAGGACCGATACAGATCTCACTGGTTGAGAACTGATTGGGTGAAATGTAGTTGGGTGAAATGTAGTTAAAAAAAAAAAAAGTCTTTTCCTTTCTTGAATTATTGAATAACCCATTTATGGTAAAGTTATGATAATACACTTTAGCTATACATCTAGGATGTTGCAAGCGCCTTTCTTGCAGCCTTGAATATGAAACATTCATGTAAACTAATTGTACATTTAGTTTAGTGTCAGGTTTTCTTTGTGATTTCCCTGCTATTATTAAGTATTGCAAAAACTGAAGAGCAGAATATGTTTAAAGAAAGTAATATGTGATGTCCTATGCAGAGTCAGGTTATTTAAAAGACTCATATGGTACTGCTACTCTAATAAAAGCTTCTGATCTTAACTCTTAATTAGATTTTATCTCTGTATGAAACCTTATTTTTGCTTGCCTTTTGTTGTATTTCTTGGAATAAATTAAAAAGCAATCTTTGCCTTAAATAAACTCTATGTACTGGTTTCCTGTACTTCCAATAACTTATTTTAGAAATCCTCTAAGCACTGTCTCAGTGCTACAAGAGCAATCAATCTAAAAGATATAGGAATGCAAAATATTAACAGCATCTGAAAAACACAATGTGTATTTTGCCAAGGCCTTGTAGGCTGAGGTTTTGTATTGCAAGACAGTGACTACTGATGTAACTCATCCTATTTATTCATTCATAGTAGGTACTGAGGAGAAACTGATATATAGACTTTGTCATAAATAAGAAGAAATGAAACACATGAAACCTCTCTGTACATAAAAGCTAACTGAACTTTAAAAAATATTAGATTTTTATTTTAAATTTCAAATCATGCARGATCAAGATACTTCATGAAGATTTGCATGTTGTTGTTTGATTTTCAATTACAATAAAGAAGAGGCAGGAAGATAGCTTCCCACTGTTGTGGGACTGAGGAGGAGGAGAAGAGTCTGGGTCGCAACTGCAGAAATGTTTTACTGGAAGACAAGAGAACCGAGTTGGATRGGTGGTGCCTGCAGAGCTGTATCACAGTTTCTCCTGAGGATCCAGCCTCTCGTGTTTTGCATCTCCTGGTGATGGTGGCAGTTGATGCTGAGGTTTCCGGAGGTATTTGCACAAGTTTGGCGCATTGAMGGATGCTCATGTTCTCCACATTGAAACATCTTCCCATGTTTGACTGGCCAGAATCATCATCAGCAAGAAAACCTCTACACCTCTGTAGTCACAAGAGCAAAAGAACAAGGAAGTTCATAAGCTTCAGTGTATGTATATACATTCCAGAAATGTTCATTACCCAATAATACAGTAAGAAAGCAACTGCACTCAGCAGCAGCAGCAGCAACAGCAGTAGCAGCAAGCTGTAACTGGAGGACAGCAGTTTGTATCAGTCCATGAGATGGGCTGAAATTCTTGGATTGTTTTGTTTTTCTCTCCATCCCTTCCCCACTCTTTGCAAAACCCCCCTCTTTACGCTTTACAACATGCAGCTATTACAACATCAAAGTGCTGTGTTCATCATTTAGGGTTTTGAGTGGCCCTAATCTCTTATGCTGAACTCTAGCAAGCACTGAAWGACGGATGTCCTCTACTGCTTGGTCTCAAGTGAGGACTGTTTGAGGAAGAAAAAAAAAAAGATTCTTCATGCCTAGCTTCCACAGTGTAACACTGTGGAAAATAGTTGGCCCTCAGCCTCATACTCACTACTATTTGATATCTGTGCTAAGTGACCCTGTTGCTTCCTGGGTCTCCTGGTGTCCGGAACAAGAAGAATTGGAGAGAACAGATGTATCCAAGGTCTAATTACAACAGGGAATTGTGACAGGTATGATAAATGAGTGAACCATTGTGCAAAAACAGAGCAAAAAGAGAGAGTGGTGGTGGGCATGAAAGTAGACTAGGCTAAAAGGGAGATGCRTCATTAAATACAAGGACTTAGTGAGCTAAAGTGCTGTCCACTGAGTATAAAGGGTTTGACTGTGTAGCCATGTGACAATGTGTCTTCAATATAGGTGGTCTTTTGGGGCTGAGGGACAGAATGCATCTAAAGCAATTTTTTAGAGTATGTTAGAGTAGAAGGAATTAGAACATTACATTTACTGATGGTAGTAAATCGCTCAAGTAGTGAATTAACTCTTTTCCAGAATGCTTTAGGATACTTAGAATTAGGGAACAGGAAAAAAATCATCTTATCCAGTAAGTATGAGGACTTCAGATACTTGCAAGAGCTCACACCAGAGAACAAACTCTGTCAGCTGAGGCAGAGCAACTTCAGRAGTAATATATAGACCATGTTTAGGTTGAGGATGAGTGAAGCAGCCTGGGGAGTCTGCTTTCTCAATAAAATGCTCCACTAATTAGTTAACATGGCATTTCTGCTCTTTTGMACCTCTTAATAAAATGAAGCAGCTACAACAGACCATATGGCTGGTTACAGCCAAGAATCGAGTCCATTTTACAGAACAGATCCCTAAAAGTGTGGGTGGCTAATGTATCTAAATTTCCTAATGAAAACAACAACAGCATTTATATGAAGGAATTGCTATGCTCCCTTTTCTCATTAATACTTACCAACCTGAAAATTTTACCTGATTTCACTGCTAGATTCTGCTTCTTGAGAAAAATCCTGTCAGCAACTAAAACCCTGTCATAAAACAGGTCTTTGATGCRCTCTCCTCCATTATGATATTGCTGTAATACATTGTAAGCTGTGTTGTCAGTCCATGTATAGCAGTGTAGCTGCACTGACTTTTAAGGAAGTACATGCAAATAGCTTAGTACGTGCAAATAGTTAAAGAGCTTTCCCTTTAGACTGTAGCACTCATAGGCAGTTTCATTGTTAAGTATAATTKTTGAAATTCCCAGAAAAAAATAGAACCTAATTCAAATAACAAATTCAAATTCCCAATTATATAACTTGTGTTATTATCTCCCTATAAAATTCTTTTAGAATCAGTTTAATTGAATAGTGGAACTGGGATAACTGGGACTGAAGTGGCTGCACTAGTGAGGTCAGTCACTGTGAGAGAATTGCTTAAAAACGGGAAATTAGAGAAAAACCAGGGCCTATCACAAGTTATAGCCTTACAGAGCTTGCTTGAGGTGAGAGACAGTTACCACTTCCAGGGTGGCTGGTGTATATGGAATCTACTTCTCCACAATTCCCTTGGCAACACAATCTGCCCTCCCAGCACACACTACTGAGAGTAAACAAAGAGTTGAGCAGACTGGAGACACCGTGGCCAAACTCTGCTGGCTTCCCTGCGGAGGTGGCGGCCTGACAGGCCGTGCAGCTGATGAGTGAATGGAGGGAGCAGCRGAGCAAAGGCACSGCGGCCAAGCCTCGTTGTAGCYCCTGCAGAGGTGGCAACCTGGTCATAGGAGGCAGCTGATAASATGTCTGGTGCTGGGCCACCAAGGGTGGCAGATGAGTCCCATGGACTTTGCTCAACTTCTCCTTATTCTAATCTCATTATAATACCAATACACAACCCCATCCCCATAGTTACTCGCTTCCAAGGAATGACCACTCCTCACTGAGCATGCTCTCTGGATTTTCAATTAACTGGAGAGACTTTTTAAACCAATGAATACTGACAGTAAGTCTGACTAAAGTCACTCAAGCTCCACCTAAATGTAGAAGAAATTATATAAAAGGTGAAATAAGGGGGGAAATAATAATAAGAAGGAAGGTAGGAAGAGTGAAGGAAAGGAGTGAGAAAGAAGGAAGAAGGAAGAAGAAGGAAGAGTGAAGAAGAAAGAAGGAAGAAGGAAAAGGAAGAAGGAGGAAGGAAGAAAAGAAGGAAGACTCCATCGTAACTTCTGGATCAGTCAGCAGTCTGCACCCTTTCCCCTCCTTGGTTTGGGATGCCACCTGAGGAGACTCCTTAAGGTTGACAGTCCTTTCCCATCTTCTGGGCTGAGGGATGGTTGCGTATTTGTACACAAGGCACTAGCTAAGAATCCCTCACTGTAGTAGATAATTTCCGGTACTGACATCTTAAAACTSTTCTCTAAATGTTGCATTCAAATGTTGCATTTGAATAAATTGTGTTATTTATGAACTCAACTACTTGTTTTAAAGACGATCAGACCAAACAGTTGACAGACTGTTTGTGAACTCGACACTGCCAGAGTTGGGCCTATAGCTGATCATACTGTTTGTGAACTCCATTCGCCGTTTTGAAGGCTATTGAACCTGCAGTCGACAGACTGTGAATCCGGTACCGCCAGAGTTGGGCCTATAGTTACCACAGTACTTGGTATCCCTATTAAGAGGTGAGTCCAGCGAYTACCAATCCCTCTAACCTTTGGGGATCAGCTGGAACACAAGAGGATTMATCTCTTATGAAATTTGACCCCCTGTCCCCCATCAGACCTCAGCAGTCACTCTCAGCAGGTGCATACTGGCTAGAAACCTTTGAAACCAAATGACACATGTGTGCATCCTCACACTTGTTTGAGGTTAGGATAATTGAAACATGGCTAAGATGATTTAAACTAACCTGTCTGGCTTCATTTTAAAATGGATTAAGAGTATTCACATAACCCATTAATGAGGTCCAGCCATTAATCCACTTGAGCTGACAAGTTAGTATCAACCAATTTTGAACTATAATGTATTAGTGGGGAATTCCAAATCCTTGTGATTATTGAGTTAATTGCATAAAAAAGCAATGTCAGACTTTTGGTGAGCAGTTTCTTAAATCTCAGTGAATCACAAGGCACAGGCAACATTGGCAAAAGCAGATACCACATTCAAGAACTGTATGTACCTATTAAAAATAATTGGTTTACATTGCACAGACAWATTGCATTACCCTTCTTTACCTTCTTTTTGTGTCTGGTACTTGAAAAACAAGTTATTTTACAGCTCCTTAGCAATCAGGCCCAAAGATTATTTATTGGAAGTAAATAATTAAGGATAAGACCAACATTTCCATAACAAATTAGTTCTTGACTARTAAATCATTTGGAGTGAAGAAAATCAGGTGAAGAAATCTTTCAAGCTAAGGCCATAATGTAAGGACTCATCTAGACACCAAAAAAAGGAACAGAATTTTATATTGCTCTCTGTAACATGAAATGTTTATACTTGTTAATGCAAAATTATCATAACTGCAGTAAAATTTGAATCAATATTTATCATTTATTTTAAATTTTCTTTCTCAAAAAACTGTTGAGGTAATATCGTATTTATGAGCACACAAAAGTACCAATGAATGTGTATATTACTTCATAGAGTGTGTATATTACTTCATAGAGTGTACGTAAATTTGCTTATGCATCTGAACTATCATCAAGAGGTTTAGGCTGGGTTTCCAGCTAACAGTGTTTGTGCAGTTACAGTAGATGTAAGGAAAGAAAACCAATTAATGTTGGAGTTGTTAATTTACTTTAATGTTGAGCCAAATACACAGTAATTGGCAGCGCAGTAAGTATGTAAGGAAGGGGAGTTTGTTAATTTGCTGCTATCYTGCATCAACATGTCTTCACAGAAGGTACTACATTTTCCTACTGAGCAATAAGGATGAAAAGGACAGATCAGAAGACATCATAAGATTCTAGAGCATAAGGCAGGCTTTAGCATCTTAAATCGACTACCAGAGTRATGGGCATGCTGGATATTTTGTGGGTATTACAGAATATACCACAGCATTAAATATCTGTAGAAGCTTTTTCTAGCACCTCATAAAAACAATGAAGGTTTTATGAACATTTTCAGGAGATCAAACTCTAATACGGTTTAAAACTCATTATAATTCCCTGACAGAATTAATTTTCTCTAAAGCATTTTACTTAGAGGACAGAACTGACCTTTCATTTCTGAAATTCAGATGAATTTACAAAACTAATAATGTGCTCTATGTCTAGCCAAAGAAATTTGAAAATCATCAACAAGCTAGATGACTTTAACTGCTTAGGTGGTAAAGCCAAACCTCAGGAGAGAAGAGATATTAAACTGTATTAACTGTATAAAAGAAACAAATCAATAACTTTATTTTGGACAAGCAGTAATTCTATTACATACTTTTCTGCTAGGATATTGCACATATTGCTGGAATGGCAGAACATTGGCAGGGTTCTACCATCTGTGAAGCATGAAAGAAAAGACCCGGCAGGAGAGACTGTGGAGGAAAAGAAAATGAATGTTTAATAGCTGAAGCCTGTGATACAGGTATGCTGTGTTGCAGAAAACATCTGTTCGTGACTACAATTGAAAACAGATTTTTTTGTTCTTACAGCTGTTTTGTCTGCAGATCCCATCACTTAGTGATTGGCAAATAATGATGAAGATTGAAAAGAAAATGCTGAGGAACTGCAGTGCTATCCTGGCATGAATTGAGAACGAATACAAGTAATGATCTTATTAGGGAGTGTTTGCACTTGATTTAGTCCCCCAAGATAACTGAAAATGAATTCAGGCTTTCCATTAATTGGAAAGCTGTCATGTAAAAAAGTGTTAAACATTATTTGTTTAAAATTTAAATGTAATTTGCCTTGTAATATTTTTTAATGAAAGCCAGTAACTGCAATCTTACTGAGCCCACAGTAAACAATTTTTAACAACTTTTTCATTGGAGGCTTGGAGAATCCAAAAAAAGGATGCAGTAATATCCTCCTCCAGTTTTAAGAAGCATAAAGCCATTAGAATAAAATCTGGAAAAAAAATTGGAGAAGGTTACTGAATTGTTTCACATGAAGATATAAATCTTATAAACTGTTATCATCAAGTTGCTAGTTGTATACAAAGTACTTGAACTCTCCGCAGTACTTTTCTGCTAGAGGGTAAAAGGATGGATCCTCCAGACTTCTAACAGTAAACCATGGCACCTAGAATCTTTCTTCAACTAACAGAGAGGAATCCTGCTCCCTAGATCAGTTTACAAGATTATCAGGGCTGTTTTCAGTACATGGCTATGATTTGCGCTGCCATTTTCCGTTTCTTGCTATTCTTGTTCGCCTTCTAGAGTTTTACCTAAATTCCAGTTCATTAGCTTTAATAGGTGCTGCAAGCTCTTAAAAAGGAAAAATGCAGCTGCTCTAAAAGTATTTGGATGTGCCTCTGAAAACAAATATTTCTATGAAAAGTTATCAAAATAAATGGGTAAAAGCATGCATGCTGTAAAGAAAGAACAAAGTAAGGAAGCTGGCTAAAGGGAGATAAAAAATATAAATAGAAATTACTGTGTCATCAAAAAGATGATGAAATTTAAAAGAAATGATAAAAAAAAGTCATTTTGTGTAACACTATAGAAAAAGCAGTGTAACTCAAGCCAATAAAAATAAGGGAACTTTGTGTATAGGAACTGTTACTAATTAGATATTGTTAAAGGTGGAATTAACACTTCGTTTTTATGGTCTGACAAAAAAAAACCAAAAAGCTTCTCTGAGCACTGCCTGATTCTATCAGCAATAAGGATGCAATAGTATAACAGTARTACATGCTGTTTTTCAAGGAACCAAAAGATCTGTCCATAAGTGGCAGTAATGCAGTAACATGAGGACCCTTATTAAAAAGGAATTTAGAAGTTCCTGCTCTATATGCCATAAATGATTTTTGTTTATTACAAGATACGATGCTTGCAGGTAGCACTGTTAGTATCCTGGAACCAGGGCAACATGATCTGAACTTGACACACACAAGGGCAACCACAGCTCCAGCCATCCCTCTTTGTATGGTTTAAGAGCTGTCAGTTCAGTTATTGCCTTGATTCCACAAACTCTTGCTCACATCAGTAATTCCCTTGATGTCAGTGAAGTCTGATTAAGCCCACCTACATCAAAAATCTTTGTTATAACAAGAATTACAGCCTCTCTGGTCCCCATGGGCAATTACTATTAATGTCTAGAAGAACAGAATGGAAATCCATAGAAGACACCTGCCACTTATTTTCTGATGACTCACAAACTCTCACTTAGCTGCTAGCAACACATCTACCATAAAATATCAATTAAGAAATAGCATTTAAAWACAAAAGAAAAAAATAGCACAAAACAAGCTGTTACCAAGCACCACCAAAGCTCTCGGTGCTATAGGCACTTCTACCCCAAGGGGTCTGTACTCCCCATCACAGATGATAAATAACAGCTTGGAACACGTTCAGGGGGACCCACTGACAGGGATGGGGACCATGCCATTTGAAGCCTGTGAGATCAGCTTTTCAGCCCAGCTGGTTAAAAATGTATTGTCTCAAGTGGTTTGTCTTTTTTTTTTTTTTTTCCCTTCTTCTTTGGTAAAATATCAGAAAAGACTTTTCAAGAAAGCTCCATATTGTAGGAAGCTTGAGAATGAAAGAAGAAATGAAGAATGAAAGAGCTTGTGAAGAAAAGGTACTTGTTGTAAAGTGGTAGATTTTTGGATAATTTTCCTTCTGTTTCAGTTTGGGCTTACACAAGTTTGATCAGAACAAAGCCATTTAGGATTGCTCAAATATAGCTTATATTTGGAGACCATGCCTGCCATAAGGTATGTTTATCCAATGATAGAAATAATTATGAAAGAGCAGCCAAAGAGCACCTTCAATTTCTGAAAAGATGTATAAACATAGCCAATAAAGTAGCACAAATGTGCAGACAAAGAAGAATTAAGAGTGGGGAAAGACAATTAATAAAATAAAAGATGATAACAAAGTTTTGGATCTTCTAGGCTAAGTACCATGGAGGACACAACATGGCAACATCTTTTCCTATCCTTTATGGAACGCGTAGGCTTCAACTCCGGTGGGTAGCAGAAGAATAATTATTGAATTGATAAAAACTGCCAAAGAAAGTTCCCAAAAGAAAAAGAAAACTGCCATTAGGAATTTTATTGTCAATCTGAAAGAGCTGACTGATAGAAAATGCAGCCATAAAAATAAAATATAGCTTAAGTCTCTCATTTGCCTAAGCTTGCAGGAAATGAGGAACTTTCACAATTGAGATGTCAACTAACGATACCATATTCTACAGTTTATTGGCAACTAAGTGCAAACAGGGTCTCCGTGTTCTTTTCTTATCTCACAGTTTACTAGCCTGTGCTGACAACACTGCTACAGCTCAGGATGAAAATTTATTTGCAGGCCCCTCTCTTTTTTTCCTGTTTGAATGAACCATTGAAATAGTAAATAGTAAATTCACAGTAAAATAGCATATCATTCATTTTTCTCTTCATAACATTACCAAATACACTTTGGGGTGATATTTCCTTATCATAATTCCCTCTGCGAAAGAAACAAAACCATCTGAAGCGTGTGCAGCGAGCTGTCTCCGAGGTTCATTGTAGCAGCGCGCGTTSAGGCTTTCGTTCGATGCGAGCCCAAGGTATTTTTGTTCTTTTTTATTTAGAGATCTTTTGAGAGGGGCGCAGGGCAGTGGGGCAGAGCCGGGACAACCCTCCTGTGAGCTCCGAGGTGCCGCTCTCAGGGCACCCAGCGCCGAGCGGGAGCTCAGGCCATGTTCTGTGGAGCCCTCGTCTCAGGGGCGCTCCTGAAGACGCTCTAATCGGGCCGAGCAGAGGGGGTCATGAGCTCTCTGCACAGTAACAGGCAGCACGGCGTCTTGCTGCCCTGCTATTCACCGCCTGACGAAAGGGCCTAGCGACAGATGTGGGGACAGACAGACCTCGGACCACCCCTTCTCATGCTCCCTACACACCAGCTTCCTATTTTGGCCTGCTGGTGTGAGCAGACTCTGCTCATCACTGCATATCATACATGCTCTCTGACCATGAAAGAAAAGGCAAATACAATGTAACCAATGGGAAAATACATATATTTATATATACATATATATACACACACATATATTTATTTATTTATATATATATAATATTCTTAAGGAGCACATATTGGCTCGCTGAGATAATTTTGTAGGTTAAAGTTGCTTTCATTGAAATTTTCAGTTATTTTCTTCGTCAGCTATTTTCTTCGTTAGCAGTTTATTCATGTAACCATCTTAGCCACTTCTTGTCATGAATTTGTACAGGGAACTCTATATAAACACCCTCTTATTTTTATGTCCATATGTAGGCTGGTGAAGAAAACAGTTCTTGCCATTAATGATTTCTGTTTGTCTAGAAAAAGCTAAACTTTAAATCCCCTTTTGAGGGATGGGCTACAAGCTACAGCAACAAGGAAAACTCTAGTGCTTCCACTCTTTTTTTTTCTTTCCTTTTGATGGCTATTTCTTCAGTGCTATTCAAACACCGAATGAAAAGCCCCTCTTGCAGTTCTGCAGTTAAAACAACAAAGCCCTGCCTATGTTTCTTCTTTAGCACAGCTCTRAGGATTTATTCTTTGCTTCTTTCTTCTCCTTTTTTTTTCTGAAGTTTGCTTGTCCTTTTCCCCTTTAAAATCTCTTTATCTAAAGCTGAATTAGTTTTCCCAGCTGGTTGGCAAACTGCCATCGTTTTCTGCTCTGACACTTATTTGTCAATTTTCAGTTGCCTTCAAAMTTTTTACTTTTCTTAGCTTCTATTTCTTTCTCCTCTTTCACAGCTTCACTGATTCAAGTTTTAGTTGCTGTAATAGAAGAGGAGAGTAAAATCCCTCCTGGGAGAGAGACAAGGACCTATTCTCTACGGTGACAGAAAGAAAGCAAAAATACTATGCGATTTGCCCATTGAAGGCTTTAAAGCAGCAAAGTCTGTGCTTTCTATAGATACTTATAATCTGATCCTACTTTCAGGTAATCTGCTAGGGTATTTAGGTTCTGCCCTAGCAGATGAAACATTTGTAAATCCATTTTTGTATGATTTTTAGACTTTCTAGAAGCTACTGTTTTACTTTATTTACTTCCAGAGAGCTCAGTTCAGTTTTAAAATACTAAGGATTAAGGGGGTTTTAATTATTCTTCTAATAGTGCTGCAGATGGATTTCACAACTCGGGCTTTGCCAAACTCAGAATTCCATTCATGATTCCAGGAGAGCTGTTCATCAGTCAGTGTGTAATGCATGCTATCGCTTAGCAATTTATAATGACATTTAGAAAATAAGAAAAAAATGGATTTGATAATGTTTCATTCCTTAAGACATAAGAGAATGTATTCCCTTATATATGATTTTCTATGGATGTTGCATTTCAGGCATCTTGTAGGCCACTGTAGCCAGCAGAGACGGAGGGAGATGCAAGGAGATCCTGTGAACCCCGTGGCCTTCTTAGCCAGTGGCTGTCAGTCTCTCGGCTTAGGGAAGCACTGTGAAGCTCTTCTTCTGCCCCCTCAAAGAACGAGCATAGAGTATGTAGCAAAACTGATAGGGGACATACCTAAATACCACATCTTTATTTGATATTCTTTAGTGCTTGTTCCATAGTCTCCTGAGCCTATGAAAAAGGCAGCATAAACTTTCCTCATCAAACCGAGCTGGTTCTTGCTGCTGGAACCACTATTGGATTATTAATGTTATTATTATTTTAATATGATCACTGCAACTTCATCTTTACTGGAAGTGGAATAACGTGTTCCTTATGATGCCAGAACAGATGTCAGTGTTTTCACCTCTGCCATAGCTGCAGCTTCGTGGAGCGGGTCAGGGCGCCGTGTACATTGTCGTGTCGTGGCTATTTGCATAGAGCTGAAAGCAGATGAAATGAAGGGCCACGTGTAAAGAAGAGCACAAATGGGTCTAGGGCTCTCAATAGCCTTTCTAAAGCGTGGGGTCTGAGACACCAGCTGGCCCAGCTGTGAAGTGCTGAATACCCCCAGCAGCTGCCCAGTAAGTGGAAGCGTGCGCAATGATCACCTTTGTCCTTTGGGCCACTGCAGCTCCCCAYGGAATTTAATCGCTGAAGGTATAGCCTAAATAAACCACATCTCTTGCACCATATATTTCTTCCTATGTATCTSAAACAATGTCCAACGTGTCTAGTATCATTATTTCGTCGCTGCTCTTCTGCTCACTTACAGCACTGTGCTTTTTTACTTGTGTTCATTCCCAGCTTGGAGACGTGGACCAATCTTCACAAAGACATAGAATGAAACCGTGGAACGAGTTCACATATTGTCTAAGACACATTTAAAGGCAGGCCTTTAAGGCGGAATCGGGTAAAATAAAGCAGTAGTCCAATTTAAAATTCAATTGACATTGGACTTGTTAGCTAGTTTTACAATTAGAATAACTTAAAACTTAATGTTCTGGAACAGAACTGATTCATATAARTTAATTTTTAAAATCACTCAATGCATCATAGATATCTGGTAAATTATTAGAGCTACAAAATATTAATCTCAAATAGCGATGCATTATTTTATCTTGTTGCAGAGTGGTGAGGTAATCATTCCAAGTAGTTTTAATTTTTTTGTTATATTGAGATGTTTTGAACTAGCTTTAGTTGTAGTCCACGTCTTTACTGTAAGTTTTATCATACTAAAGTTGATTAAATGTCTTTAATGCATCAGCAACAAGGGCAATAAATCAGTATGAAATTTGTATAAAGAGCTTTAAAACATTCTTATCCTCTTAAATTGGTTTAAATGTGCTTATGTAAAATAACTATATTGAGAGTGAAAAGTATTCTCTTTAAAGCAAGTAATTTGAAAAAAAAATGAGTAGAAATCACTGTCATTTTGTTTCATTCAGGAAGACTTCATGTTCAGAGTCTAAGAGGAACTCACAGCATTCTGATACCTTCATTTTACTTTATTTTAACTCAATCTTTCAATTGAAATGCAAATAAATAGGAAAAGATGTTTAGATTGCACAGTATGGAAGCAAGAAAATATATTAATTCATGTTTAGTGTCAGGTTTTTGTAGGCCTGAAAAAAATGCATTTTTACAGTTGTTATATAAGTTGCTTTATAGATTTTAATTCTGTGCATACAATATACCAATCAGCTGGCAGTCACAATGCTTTTTTACATTTGGAGACTATGAGCAGGTTCTATATTTTAATTKCTTTAATGGTGAATTCTACATCCCATGGACTTATAGGCAAAAGTTCTGTATTTCAGCAGGTAATTTGAGTACAATTACATATACAGATGTATATATATAGATATACAAAGATGGATAGAGTATTCAAATTATGAAGGTAAATAATGKCTTTCTACTCAACTTTTAATTCAACTATTTTAGAAGCTTTGCAACATAGAAGGGGTTACAATCATATATTGAAATTGGTCACTTTTTTTCATAGTGCATTTGAAGTGGATGAACAGTGCTCGTTTAATGAATAACATTTGTTTTGGTTTTATCAGTCAGTGTGGGTGCTAGTTCCTCTTTAGAGCAYAGATTTAAAATCATCTATAAGCAGAAGGACATTAACATTCTTTTCCAGTTTTTCTCTCTTTACCACTGTTCACTGTTTGTGAATTCTTAACAAACAGTAACTGGGTTTGTTTGTTTGTTTRTTTGTTCGTTTTTCAGGACTAAAACATGTAATTTTAACCAACAAGGCAACAAGAAGCACTAGGCTGTTAATGTGTGTGTGAACTTAATTTCTTCATCCAAGTTCAGTTTTCTGCCACAGATTCTTTGGGCCTCGCTCTAGTCTTCCTCACGCTTTAATCCAAGCTTTTTATCAAGCCTTCCAAAGGTTCCCCATCTGGTTTCTCTGTTTGGTATTGTCACTCTTTTCTCTGCATGTGTTATCCTGCCCCATCTCCTTGTTCAGCTAATCCGCTCCAGGCTGATGATAGAATTTCCTGGGTCAACTGACACCAGCATTTCTTTGGYTACTTGTTCCAGCTTTTCCTATTTTCAATTTTTAAGCAAGTAAACAACCTTCTTACTCAATCACTCGATGTTTTTCTTGTTATTCAGTCTCACACTTCTTACCCCATATGATCCTTTTTCTCCTCCAAGTTCCCAGGCTTCACTGGCGTTCTTTGGTTTTATCTGTAAATTCCCGTTTAGTTGCCTAATTCTTGGAGTATCGTGGATTATAGCCAGTGAAGTAATTTGATTCAAGTTCAAATTGCACATATTTCTAGAAGAGTAATAAGAAATATTCATAAAGACTATAAAAGACTGTTTATGAAACTGGGCACTCACTAGAAAAATCAGTCGGTTTGTTTGCCTGAAAGTGCTCCACTGTTTTCGTATCTATTATAGAGAAAAAGCAGCCCTAAGGCACTTGTATTGTGATTCTGCTGTTGAAAGCAGAAATACTCTTGGAATTTATAAATGCCAACAAAAACATCCAATCACATATAAAAGTATCAACAAAACACTGTCAACATAGGAAGTCTGTAAAATATTTAATATCACCAAGAAATGTTTTCCAGATTATGAAATATCACATACTAAAAATGTCTTCCTGCCAAAGCACTGCTCTAAAATATTAGATTTTACTTCCAGGTTTTATTCCCTGGACAACACTTCCAAAGAATAAGTAGCTTCTCTGAGTCTCTGAGTCTTTTTTTTTTTTTTTTTTTTTTTTTTTTT